>NC_056727.1:1009411842-1009734342 GCF_019279795.1 Protopterus annectens | reverse complement strand
TATATATATAGATATATATATAAATATATATATATATATATATATATATATATATATATATATATGTATGTGCATGTCTAAATATATATACAAACACACAAACACCTATGTATATAAATACATCCCCTACTTTTGCATGGCAGTGCTGCATGATATGTGTGAGGGAACATCACACATATCACTACACACACACACACACACACACACATATATATATATATATATATATATATATATATATATATATATAAAAACAAAGAGTTAAAAGGTCACACTGAAAAACTAATGAGAAAAAAAACTAAATGAAAACTCCAGCCAAGCTAGAACTTTCAAAGAGTGACCTCCCAAACCTCCTGTAACAGAGGCCTATGGGATATATGCAAATGACCCTTATGAACATCAGGTGTTTCAGCTATATGGCGATTCTGAATGCCCATGACTTTTACATTTGAAGTCATTTTAATGGACAATTTCAGGCCAATAAAGCCAAACCCCACTAGCTATGGATATGCATATTTCGGCCTTGTTATGACCTCTTCAGCATAGCATAAGCAGAGTGTTTGACTAAGCTTAAGAAACACGAGGTAGTTAAACCTGGCTGATGTCCATTTTCATTAGGGTAATTGCAAAATATCCCAAATAACAAATTAAAACACATAAAAACAAAGAGTTAAAAGGTCACACTGAAAAACTAATGAGAAAAAAAAACTAAATGAAAACTCCAAGCTAGAACTTTCAAAGAGTGACCTCCCAAACCTCCTGTAACAGAGGCCTATGGGATATATGCAAATGACCCTTATGAACATCAGGTGTTTCAGCTATATGGCGATTCTGAATGCCCATGACTTTTACATTTGAAGTCATTTTAATGGACAATTTCAGGCCAATAAAGCCAAACCCCACTAGCTATGGATATGCATATTTCGGCCTTGTTATGACCTCTTCAGCATAGCATAAGCAGAGTGTTTGACTAAGCTTCAGAAACACGAGGTAGTTAAACCTGGCTGATGTCCATTTTCATTAGGGTAATTGCAAAATATCCCAAATAACAAATTAAAACACATAAAAACAAAGAGTTAAAAGGTCACACTGAAAAAACTAAATGAAAACTCCAGCCAAGCTAGAACTTTCAAAGAGTGACCTCCCAAACCTCCTGTAACAAAGGCCTATGGGATATATGCAAATGACCCTTATGAACATCAGGTGTTTCAGCTATATGGCGATTCTGAATGCCCATGACTTTTACATTTGAAGTCATTTTAATGGACAATTTCAGGCCAATAAAGCCAAACCCCCCCAGCTGTGGATATGCATATTTCAGCCTTGTTATGACCTCTTCAGCATAGCATAAGCAGAGTGTTTGACTAAGCTTAAGAAACACGAGGTAGTTAAACCTGGCTGATGTCCATTTTCATTAGGGTAATTGCAAAATATCCCAAATAACAAATTAAAACACATAAAAACAAAGAGTTAAAAGGTCACACTGAAAAACTAATGAGAAAAACAACTAAATGAAAACTCCAGCCAAGCTAGAACTTTCAAAGAGTGACCTCCCAAACCTCCTGTAACAGAGGCCTATGGGATATATGCAAATGACCCTTATGAACATCAGGTGTTTCAGCTATATGGCGATTCTGAATGCCCATGACTTTTACATTTGAAGTCATTTTAATGGACAATTACAGGTTAATAAAGCCAAACCCCCTAGCTATGGATATGCATATTTCGGCCTTGTTATGACCTCTTCAGCATAGCATAAGCAGAGTGTTTGACTAAGCTTAAGAAACACGAGGTAGTTAAACCTGGCTGATGTCCATTTTCATTAGGGTAATTGCAAAATATCCCAAATAACAAATTAAAACACATAAAAACAAAGAGTTAAAAGGTCACACTGAAAAACTAATGAGAAAGTAATCTAAATGAAAACTCCAGCCAAGCTAGAACTTTCAAAGAGTGACCTCCCAAACCTCCTGTAACAGAGGCCTATGGGATATATGCAAATGACCCTTATGAACATCAGGTGTTTCAGCTATATGGCGATTCTGAATGCCCATGACTTTTACATTTGAAGTCATTTTAATGGACAATTTCAGGCCAATAAAGCCAAACCCCACTAGCTATGGATATGCATATTTCGGCCTTGTTATGACCTCTTCAGCATAGCATAAGCAGAGTGTTTGACTAAGCTTAAGAAACACGAGGTAGTTAAACCTGGCTGATGTCCATTTTCATTAGGGTAATTGCAAAATATCCCAAATAACAAATTAAAACATATAAAAACAAAGAGTTAAAAGGTCACACTGAAAAACTAATGAGAAAAAAAAACTAAATGAAAACTCCAGCCAAGCTAGAACTTTCAAAGAGTGACCTCCCAAACCTCCTGTAACAGAGGCCTATGGGATATATGCAAATGACCCTTATGAACATCAGGTGTTTCAGCTATATGGCGATTCTGAATGCCCATGACTTTTACATTTGAAGTCATTTTAATGGACAATTTCAGGCCAATAAAGCCAAACCCCACTAGCTATGGATATGCATATTTCGGCCTTGTTATGACCTCTTCAGCATAGCATAAGCAGAGTGTTTGACTAAGCTTAAGAAACACGAGGTAGTTAAACCTGGCTGATGTCCATTTTCATTAGGGTAATTGCAAAATATCCCAAATAACAAATTAAACACATAAAACAAAGAGTTAAAAGGTCACACTGAAAACTAATGAGAAAAAACTAAATGAAAACTCCAGCCAAGCTAGAACTTTCAAAGAGTGACCTCCCAAACCTCCTGTAACAGAGGCCTATGGGATATATGCAAATGACCCTTATGAACATCAGGTGTTTCAGCTATATGGCGATTCTGAATGCCCATGACTTTTACATTTGAAGTCATTTTAATGGACAATTTCAGGCCAATAAAGCCAAACCCCACTAGCTATGGATATGCATATTTATGGCGCTTGTTATGACCTCTTCAGCATAGCATAAGCAGAGTGTTTGACTAAGCTTAAGAAACACGAGGTAGTTAAACCTGGCTGATGTCCATTTTCATTAGGGTAATTGCAAAATATCCCAAATAACAAATTAAAACACATAAAACAAAGAGTTAAAGGTCACACTGAAAAACTGAGAAAAAAACTAAATGAAAACTCCAGCCAAGCTAGAACTTTCAAAGAGTGACCTCCCAAACCTCCTGTAACAGAGGCCTATGGGATATATGCAAATGACCCTTATGAACATCAGGTGTTTCAGCTATATGGCGATTCTGAATAACCATGACTTTTACATTTGAAGTCATTTTAATGGACAATTTCAGGCCAATAAAGCCAAACCCCACTAGCTATGGATATGCATATTTCGGCCTTGTTATGACCTCTTCAGCATAGCATAAGCAGAGTGTTTGACTAAGCTTAAGAAACACGAGGTAGTTAAACCTGGCTGATGTCCATTTTCATTAGGGTAATTGCAAAATATCCCAAATAACAAATTAAAACACATAAAACAAAGAGTTAAAGGTCACACTGAAAAACTAATGAGAAAACTAAATGAAAACTCCAGCCAAGCTAGAACTTTCAAAGAGTGACCTCCCAAACCTCCTGTAACAGAGGCCTATGGGATATATGCAAATGACCCTTATGAACATCAGGTGTTTCAGCTATATGGCGATTCTGAATGCCCATGACTTTTACATTTGAAGTCATTTTAATGGACAATTTCAGGCCAATAAAGCCAAACCCACTAGCTATGGATATGCATATTTCAGCCTTGTTATGATCTCTTCAGCATAGCATAAGCAGAGTGTTTGACTAAGCTTAAGAAACACGAGGTAGTTAAACCTGGCTGATGTCCATTTTCTTTAGGGTAATTGCAAAATATCCCAAATAACAAATTAAAACACATAAAAACAAAGAGTTAAAAGGTCACACTGAAAAACTAATGAGAAAAAAAACTAAATGAAAACTCCAGCCAAGCTAGAACTTTCAAAGAGTGACCTCCCAAACCTCCTGTAACAGAGGCCTATGGGATATATGCAAATGACCCTTATGAACATCAGGTGTTTCAGCTATATGGCGATTCTGAATGCCCATGACTTTTACATTTGAAGTCATTTTAATGGACAATTTCAGGCCAATAAAGCCAAACCCAGCTAGCTATGGATATGCATATTTCGGCCTTGTTATGACCTCTTCAGCATAGCATAAGCAGAGTGTTTGACTAAGCTTAAGAAACACGAGGTAGTTAAACCTGGCTGATGTCCATTTTCATTAGGGTAATTGCAAAATATCCCAAATAACAAATTAAAACACATAAAAACAAAGAGTTAAAAGGTCACACTGAAAAACTAATGAGAAAAAAAACTAAATGAAAACTCCAGCCAAGCTAGAACTTTCAAAGAGTGACCTCCCAAACCTCCTGTAACAGAGGCCTATGGGATATATGCAAATGACCCTTATGAACATCAGGTGTTTCAGCTATATGGCGATTCTGAATGCCCATGACTTTTACATTTGAAGTCATTTTAATGGACAATTTCAGGCCAATAAAGCCAAACCCCACTAGCTATGGATATGCATATTTCAGCCTTGTTATGACCTCTTCAGCATAGCATAAGCAGAGTGTTTGACTAAGCTTAAGAAACACGAGGTAGTTAAACCTGGCTGATGTCCATTTTCATTAGGGTAATTGCAAAATATCCCAAATAACAAATTAAAACACATAAAAACAAAGAGTTAAAAGGTCACACTGAAAAACTAATGAGAAAAAAAACTAAATGAAAACTCCAGCCAAGCTAGAACTTTCAAAGAGTGACCTCCCAAACCTCCTGTAACAGAGGCCTATGGGATATATGCAAATGACCCTTATGAACATCAGGTGTTTCAGCTATATGGCGATTCTGAATGCCCATGACTTTTACATTTGAAGTCATTTTAATGGACAATTTCAGGCCAATAAAGCCAAACCACACTAGCTATGGATATGCATATTTCGGCCTTGTTATGACCTCTTCAGCATAGCATAAGCAGAGTGTTTGACTAAGCTTAAGAAACACGAGGTAGTTAAACCTGGCTGATGTCCATTTTCATTAGGGTAATTGCAAAATATCCCAAATAACAAATTAAAACACATAAAAACAAAGAGTTAAAAGGTCACACTGAAAAACTAATGAGAAAAAAACTAAATGAAAACTCCAGCCAAGCTAGAACTTTCAAAGAGTGACCTCCCAAACCTCCTGTAACAGAGGCCTATGGGATATATGCAAATGACCCTTATGAACATCAGGTGTTTCAGCTATATGGCGATTCTGAATGCCCATGACTTTTACATTTGAAGTCATTTTAATGGACAATTTCAGGACAATAAAGCCAAACCCCACTAGCTATGGATATGCATATTTCAGCCTTGTTATGACCTCTTCAGCATAGCATAAGCAGAGTGTTTGACTAAGCTTAAGAAACACGAGGTAGTTAAACCTTCATTAGGGTAATTGTAAAATATCCCAAATAACAAATTAAAACACATAAAAACAAAGAGTTAAAAGGTCACACTGAAAAACTAATGAGAAAAACTAAATGAAAACTCCAGCCAAGCTAGAACTTTCAAAGAGTGACCTCCCAAACCTCCTGTAACAGAGGCCTATGGGATATATGCAAATGACCCTTATGAACATCAGGTGTTTCAGCTATATGGCGATTCTGAATGCCCATGACTTTAACATTTGAAGTCATTTTAATGGACAATTTCAGGCCAATAAAGCCAAACCCCACTAGCTATGGATATGCATATTTCGGCCTTGTTATGACCTCTTCAGCATAGCATAAGCAGAGTGTTTGACTAAGCTTAAGAAACACGAGGTAGTTAAACCTGGCTGATGTCCATTTTCATTAGGGTAATTGCAAAATATTATATATATATATATATATATATATATATATATATATATACTTCCGAAAATCCTTCCAGCACTCAGAAAATAAAGTCAGAGCTTAAAATAAGAAGTTTATTCTTCCACGATCTTCCCCAAACCGGTTTCGCCAATCAAGGCGTCATCAGTGAGTACATAGAAGCGTGAACCTCACGCTAATATAGGGCTGTTGACATACGCCCATTTAAAGTGAAACAAATTTTTTTGTGAGAATACAATTTAAACACATAAATCATTTTTAAAATATTACATTCCTATCCCGAACTACTACTCATATTCAACCTAATACATAAATTACTGCACCAATACATACACAATGGCCCCTATTAAAGAAATATATATCAATAATGGTGAACCATTATAACTAGACAAATGCATACATGTACTTATATACATACACAGATGCAAAGACATACACCCATGAAAAAATGTAAATACATCTCTCATCCCATCTTCATAAATTAATGCATGTGTCAAAACCAAATATGCATATACAAATACACACACACCATGTGTAAAAGATTGTATACATATATACATATACATATATATATATACATATATACACATAAATACATGCTCACTCACACACCTACACATATACACATACCCCATATTTTCGGAATCAACTGAACTCAATGCAATATTTAGGATGAATTTCTGTTAGAAAAATAAAATTCATAAACATGGTATTTGAGTCACCAATGATCATTTAAACCTGGCTTATATAGGGCCCCCAAGTTGATAATCCATCTACGTTCCTTATTAGTCAGTATATCATGTCTTAATGCCTCTCCATATATCCCGGGATTCAACATATCAATACCCACAAATATAAAATGTGCTGTTGTATGTATCAAGGTATGTTTAAATAATGCACTTCTAGTGCGTTTACATTTGATATCACTTATATGCAAAGCTATACATTGTTTCAAACTGCACGAAGTTTGGCCAATATAAAAGGCCCCACATTGGCACACCGCCATGTATATAACCCAACTAGTAGTGCATTTAATATGGCATCTAATGTCATACACTTTGTTAGTATTGACCGGTGAATGAACTTGTTTTGATATCAATTTGCAGTACTTGCAGTAACCACAATACGTACATCCATTCTTGGTCAAAGGATACCTTTGTTTGTAATTAACATGTTTTTCAAAACTAGAAAAATGTTCTCCTAAGGTCTTGCCTCTACGGTATCCAAACTCACATTTCTCACTAACCAGTGTAGAAAAAATGGGTCATTTTAATATACCAATATTTGGCTATAACGTCCTTGATTCTAAAAGTATTGCTTGCATATGTAGTGATTAATCTCACCTTGGTAAGGCACCCTGTTTTAGTTTTTGGGTTATATCTTAATAGTTGTGACCTCTCGAGTTGTTTTCCTGAATATAGGGCATCATCCACTACCTTTCTAGGGTAACCTCTATGTAAAAACCTTTCCTTAAGTCCTTGTGCTTGTTGATCATATTCTTCATTTTTGGAACAAATACGTTTAACTCTTTGGAACTGGGCTGTGGGTATATTATTTATAGCATGTCTAGGGTGGCAACTGGATGCATGTAATAAGGAGTTTTTAGAGAATGGTTTTCTATATAAAGTGGTAACTATAGTTCCATCTATTACCTTTGTAACATGTACATCCAGGAAATCCACTGTAAATGCATCCAGTTTCCCACTAAACTTTATGCCATGTATGTTGTTATTCAAATAAATAACAAAATGTTCCCATTCCTTTTGGGTGCCATGCCAGACAACCCAACAGTCGTCCAAATATCTACGCCACATTATAAGTTGTTCAGGAAAAGGAAAATCTAAATTGTAAATGTATTGAATATCAAGATAACCCATAAATAGGTCAGCATAAATGGAGGCAAATGTAGCCCCCATTGCTGTACCTTTACTTTGTAAATACCAATTGTTATCAAAAATAAATGCATTGTGTTCAAGTACCAATTTGACTAAATTAATCAGAAAGTCCATTTCAGTCTTTGAGTAAGTCTTGGCCTGTTGCATCCAATATTGAACTGCCAATATTCCACCTTGATGGGGAATACTAGTATATAATGCTTGTACATCAAGTGTACCCAATTGTGCTCCCACTGGTACCTGTAAATTGTCCATCAAAACCAAAAATTATTGGGTATCTCGAAACCTGGCCTTCACTAAACTCAATAAAGGCTTAAGTCTATATTCCAAGTAGACAGAAAGGGGCTCAGTAAGTGAACCCCTACCAGCTACTATAGGTCTTCCTGGTGGCCTATATAAAGTTTTGTGGATTTTAGGAACAAAGTAGAAATATTGATGTCGTGGGGAGTCACCTAATAGTTGTTTAAGAAGTGTTTCATCTATTATGCCTCGTTTGGAAGCCCTAATCAAAAATCCATCTATTGTTTGTTTAAAATCTAAAGTTGGATCCATGGGTAGCTTAATATATGATGCTACATCATTAAGTTGTCTTAAGGCTTCACAAATATATTCCTTACAATCCCAAACAACTGTGGCACCCCCTTTGTCAGCTCCTATTATAACAACATTTTGATTATCCACCAAAGACAATAATGTTTGACTTTCTGTTTTGGAAAGGTTGTGAGTAAACTGTTTAAAGATGTGTGTTTGATTAACTTGTAAATCTTGCATAACCATTTGTTCAAACAGATTCACCACCGTATTATAAGGTGGTTGGAACACTGATTTACCAAATTAAATTGTTCACCATCTAACATAATACCAGGCCCTTCTTGTTGGGCAAAAAATATTTCAAATTTAGTTGCCTTGTGAAATGCTTAATATCTTTTATTATATCAAAATGTGTTTCACTTTAAATGGGCGTATGTCAACAGCCCTATATTAGCGTGAGGTTCACGCTTCTATGTACTCACTGATGACGCCTTGATTGGCGAAACCGGTTTGGGGAAGATCGTGGAAGAATAAACTTCTTATTTTAAGCTCTGACTTTATTTTCTGAGTGCTGGAAGGATTTTCGGAAGTATTTATGGGTCCGTGCAACTTTTAAACTGCGCAGTTTGTGTGTTGGTGTTACATTTATTGACTGCTGGTTTATCTATTTTACCAAGGTATCATTGGTTCTTGGATTTTATGCTCTTATAGCGAACAGCGAGAGCATTTTTGGGCATATAGGAGGTGAATACACGATCTAAATATGGCGGCCAGCGTTGACTTAAGCTCGTTTATGGACCAAATGGTTGCTGACAAGGATGATGTTTCTATTTTTTCTACTACGGATACAGCTAGTGTGGCAGGAATACAGCGTGGGACAGCGTTACCTGATGGTTCTATAGGAGTGACTGAATGCTTTAAACAAATGGGCCAGCTAGCACGAAAGGTACGTTCCTTAATTTGGCATAACAAGCTACTTAAAGCGTATTTACAAGCCAGAGTGTTCCCTCGGGGATTGAGAGTTCATTTAGAACCAGGAATAGGGGCTGATGATCGTGCATTTATGCAGAAATAGCGAAATATCCAATTGACTGCCTCTAAAATGTTTATGGAACTGTTAGTGGAACATTATGATTCACAATTGGGGGACTTAAATGCAAAATTGCAAGCATGTAAGGAACAGACTTTACTGTTTAGTGACAACAGCCAGTACATTGAACTTTATACACAGTTCAAATTGGATTTGGACAAGTATGATCGTGAATTACAGGGTTGCAAACTTAAAAAGTATATGAGAGATGTTAATGACTATAAAAATTATGCTGTTTTCACATGGAAAAAACAAAAACCAGCTGTCCGTTTTCAACGCAATGTTACTGGGGTTATGAAACGTAAGAGAGCAAGCCCTACTACTAGATGAACAGGGACATCTAATACTTCCGGAAATTCTTCCAGCTGCTCTAATACTGACACAGAGAATGAAGCAGGGGGCATTGACTTACTTAAGTTGCCAGACTCTAAAAGGCCTAACATCCCTTTAGGAGAGGTGGTCGGAAACATTGAAATCAACTATATAGAACAACTGTTTCTGACACAACTGGCAACGTAATTCATCCAAGACCTATTAATGTATCTGAGGATGTTAATGATGAAAACAGTTTAGTTATAAATCTATCATCATGTCATCTTGATGAAAGCCAATTGCAATTGTTAAATAAAGGTCTGGGGTATGTTCCCTCTTTCTTTGTGTCACATTTTGATATAATAAAAGATATTAAGCATTTCAGAAGGCAACTAAATTTGAAATATTTTTTTGCCCAACAAGAAGGGCCTGGTATTATGTTAGATGGTGAACAATTTCATTTGGTAAATCAGTGTTCCAACCACCTTATAATGCGGTGGTGAAACTGTTTGAACAAATGGTTATGCAAGATTTACAAGTTAATCAAACACACATCTTTAAACAGTTTACTCACAACCTTTCCAAAACAGAAAGTCAAACATTATTGTCTTTGGTGGATAATCAAAATGTTGTTATAATAGGAGCTGACAAAGGGGGTGCCACAGTTGTTTGGGATCGTAAGGAATATATTTGTGAAGCCTTAAGACAACTTAATGATGTAGCATCATATATTAAGCTACCCATGGATCCAACTTTAGATTTTAAACAAACAATAGATGGATTTTTGATTAGGGCTTCCAAACAAGGCATAATAGATGAAAAACTTCTTAAACAACTATTAGTTGACTCCCCACAACATCAATATTTCTACTTGGTTCCTAAAATCCACAAAACTTTATATAGGCCACCAGGAAGACCTATAGTAGCTAATAGGGGTTCACTTACTGAGCCCCTTTCTGTCTACTTGGAATATAGACTTAAGCCTTTATTGAGTTTAGTGAAGGCCAGGGTTCGAGATACCCAAGAATTTTTGGTTTTGATGGACAATTTACAGGTACCAGTGGGAGCACAGTTGGGTACACTTGATGTACAAGCATTATATACTAGTATTCCCCATCAAGGTGGAATATTGGCAGTTCAATATTGGATGCAACAGGCAAAGACTTACTCAAAGACTGAAATGGACTTTCTGATTAATTTAGTCAAATTGGTACTTGAACACAATGCATTTATTTTTGATAACAATTGGTATTTACAAAGTAAAGGTACAGCAATGGGGGCTACATTTGCCCCCATTTATGCTGACCTATTTATGGCTTATCTTGAGATTCAATACATTTACAATTTAGATTTTCCTTTTCCTGAACAACTTATAATGTGGCGTAGATATTTGGACGACTGTTGGGTTGTCTGGCATGGCACCCAACAGGAATGGGAAAATTTTGTTATTTATTTGAATAACAACATACATGGCATAAAGTTTAGTGGGAAACTGGATGCATTTACAGTGGATTTCCTGGATGTACATGTTACAAAGATAATAGATGGAACTATAGTTACCACTTTATATAGAAAACTATTCTCTAAAAAATCCTTATTACATGCATCCAGTTGCCACCCTAGACATGTTATAAATAATATACCCACAGCCCAGTTCCAAAGAGTTAAACATATTTGTTCCAAAAGTGAAGAATATGATCAACAAGCACAAGGACTTAAGGAAAGGTTTTTACATAGAGGTTACCCTAGAAAGGTAGTGGATGATGCCCTATATTCAGGAAAACAACTCGAGAGGTCACAACTATTAAGATATAACCCAAAAACTAAAACAGGGTGCCTTAACAAGGTGAGATTAATCACTATATATGCAAGCAATACTTTTAGAATCAAGGACGTTATAGCCAAATATTGGTATATATTAAAAGGTGACCCATTTTTTTCTACACTGGTTAGTGATAAATGTGAGTTTGGATACCGTAGAGGCAAGACCTTAGGAGAACATTTTTCTAGTTTTGAAAAACAAGTTAATTACAAACAAAGGTATCCTTTGACCAAGAATGGATGTACGTATTGTGGTTACTGCAAGTACTGCAAATTGATATCAAAAACAAGTTCATTCACTTCGGTCAATACTAACAAAGTGTATGACATTAGATGCCATATTAAATGCACTACTAGTTGGGTTATATACATGGCGGTGTGCCAATGTGGGGCCTTTTATATTGGCCAAACTTTGTGCAGTTTGAAACAAAGTATAGCTTTGCATATAAGTGATATCAAATGTAAACGCACTAGAAGTGCATTATTTAAACATACCTTGATACATACAACAGCACATTTTATATTTGTGGGTATTGATATGTTGAATCCCGGGATATATGGAGAGGCATTAAGACATGATATACTGACTAATAAGGAACATAGATGGATTATCAACTTGGGGGCCCTATATAAGCCAGGTTTAAATGATCATTGGTGACTCAAATACCATGTTTATGAATTTTATTTTTCTAACAGAAATTCATCCTAAATATTGCATTGAGTTCAGTTGATTCCGAAAATATGGGGTATGTGTATATGTGTAGGTGTGTGAGTGAGCATGTATTTATGTGTATATATGTATATATATATGTATATGTATATATGTATACAATCTTTTACACATGGTGTGTGTGTATTTGTATATGCATATTTGTTTTTGACACATGCATTAATTTATGAAGATGGGATGAGAGATGTATTTACATTTTTTCATGGGTGTATGTCTTTGCATCTGTGTATGTATATAAGTACATGTATGCATTTGTCTAGTTATAATGGTTCACCATTATTGATATATATTTCTTTAATAGGGGCCATTGTGCATGTATTGGTGTAGTAATTTATGTATTAGGTTGAATATGAGTAGTAGTTCAGGATAGGAATGTAATATTTTTAAAATGATTTATGTGTTTAAATTGTATTCTCACAAAAAAGGTGTTTCACTTTAAATGGGCGTATGTCAACAGCCCTATATTAGCGTGAGGTTCACGCTTCTATGTACTCACTGATGATGCCTTGATTGGCGAAACTGGTTTGGGGAAGATCGTGGAAGAATAAACTTCTTATTTTAAGCTCTGACTTTATTTTCTGAGTGCTGGAAGGATTTTCGGAAGTATTTATGGGTCCGTGCACCTTTTAAACCGTGCAGTTTGTGTGTTGGTGTTTTATATATATATATATATATATATATATATACAGCAGTAAGTGTGTGGAAAATGGATGGTTATGTCAGGTGTGAACCCCATGTTGGGAACACATTGCCCTTGTTTGTGAAGGTGGGATTGGGAATTTGGGGAAGGATAGTAGGTATATTTGTGGAGGTGGGTTGGGATGGAAGATAGAGAAGACAACCTACAGGGGTGGTACATGACACATGTGATGGATAAACACCCTGGATGGGGAGTGTTGTCTACGATGTGGAAGCCCCATGAGCTCCTATATGGGAACAATGGGACCAAGGCTCCAACCCATGGCCAGTCACAACATCAGCTTCACAGCCCTGAAGGTGCCTGGGCTGGGGGCTGGGCAGGAGGAGCATGTGGACCCTTTGTGTGTGTACTGAGGGCTGTATCACATCTCCCAAGTCTCTGTGGAGCTCCATATGCACCAGACTCTGGACCTGACCTCAGGTGACAGGATCATGTCTGTGTGTGCTCCCAAGAGGGGGTTGAACACCATCCCCTGAGGTGGTTCCACCTGAAGGTAGTGCAGGACCAGTAGATGAGGAGGCCCCAGGGTGGATCCCACATATGATGTGGCCTGGTAATATGGCCAGATGAGGTGGGAGAAGTGGTTCTGCTGGCAACTGCTCCCTAAACATGCTATTGTGTCACTGTTATAGAACGCATGTGGGTAGTAATAGTCCACACATTCCCAGATCATGTCCAACAGCATGCATAGATATCCCCAATACCACAAAACAACAGATGTGCAGGAATCACATAGCAAACAGACCACATATATATATATTGAACCACAGTGGCCCTTACATTGACATCCAGGTGACATTGTCTGTAACAGGCCACCAATGATAGTGTCCCCACAGGGAACATGACTACAAACACATAGCACAAAGTGTTGTAGAATACAATATATGTTCCAATGGTAGGTATTCTGTAGACATACCTGTTGAGTTGTGTGATCAGATTGTTGTTGCAGATATGGTGGGGGGGGAGACAGAGATGTATATTAAAAACTATGATAACCTTGCTGTATGAGGTCCTGAGACCTGTTTCCATCTTTATATCTTTCAGGCAAGAAGTCCAGGGAGAGGCTTCCCATTTATACAGGGGATGAGAATGGTGTCATCATCTCACACCTGGTGCAGCACTACCAGGTGTTGTTCAGCCAAACAGCCCATGAGCAGCAGGAGTGGACCGCCCTGTGGAATGATCTTGTCCACAGGGTAAACTATGTTGGCCTGCATAACCACAGTTATGAGCAGGTCCAGTATCATTGCACAGACCTACTTTGCAATGTCTATTGGCGTGCTGCTGCAGTCAGTGGGTTCAGCTTGCAATGGGGAGGTCATGCTATCCTGCCCCCCTGAGGCATGTTAAGGAGCTCCTTGCCAGCCTCAGGGCACCTGCCCATCCGCACACACAACACCTGGCGGAGAGCATAGTAGAGGTGGATGCTACTCACACAATGGCAGAGGAGCATGCAGGTAAGGCCACAGGCACATCACTAGACCACTGCTGTGTATCCATCTGCATCTGTAAAGTTAGATCATGCATATGTGAGATGACATATATATATATATATATATATATATATATATATATATATATATATATATATAGTCTGTTGCTGTGTTCTAGTAATAAACAGATGTGCATAATCTGTAGTATTGTAGGCTTGTACTGTTGATGTACTGTAATGCTGCTCCCACCCTGTACCAATGCCATACCTGTGGCTAGTGACATCATATCTCTCACACACTTATGGAGGTCCCTCTGGTATACCTCCAGGGTAGCAGTCTTTGGCTGGTGAGTATGGTGTTTGTTCAGGTTTGCTAATACACCGGTCATGTTATGGCCATGGTATATTCCATGCACACATTTAACAAACCTACCCATAATGCATGCCGTACATGTTCACATATTGTTACTGTTAACTGCACTGCATCACAGTGGTCACCATGATGGTGTATCTGAAGGGTATGTCAGACTCCTGCAATATAACTAACATCCTGTCATTGCAAAATGTGTGCACAGAGATGAACATAATGGTGGGACAAATGGCCTACAGTAGGGACATGTGTGAAACATCACCCTTATACAGTGCTACAACAGTGTATATACCAGTATTACAATGGCAACTGTTACAGATCTACACTATGGCATATCACAATACTGCAGTCCACCACCCTTACAACCTGCAATGTGGTCCTAACATAAGCAACGAGTGTGTAATATGGAATCATATGTTAGGACAGCAAATATGGGGAATGCATACCTTCACAAACACTGGAAGCATATGTGTGCACACACACCAGATAAAATATAGTAGAAGCAGTTGTTGAGGTATTGACTGTATGCATTCATCATGGAAATACACCTTCCAGCAAGTACATGTCCCCAGTGTCACACCAAGAAATGGTCTGCTGTCCAAGACGTTTGATTATCAAATGTGCCCACTTACCTGCAACAGATGCAGCCATGGCTTGCACACATCTTACATGCCATGGCGTGGACCCCATACCCAACTGGTAGCACCCAGGAGTTGGAAATGTAGCCATACCTCACCATTGCATATACCACGGCAAACAGTGCAGACAGTCATGTATGTGGCGAGGATATATGGGACAGGAATAATGTAGGAAATAAACAGATGGCCATCCAAGACAGATGATGTCACATGTAGCAAACCGGTCATGCAGGCTAACTAGTTACATGCCACAACACTGAAGGAGTTGCAGGAATATGTAGCAAGTATTAGCTGTGCACTACCCATGTCAGCAATTGCCTGGACTCTGCATAAGTGTGGCCCATGGGTTAGCGTAATCAGATGGGACAGTTGTATCACAGGAAACATCAGCCAGGCCTCTGTACATGTAGTGTATGCATAACAGAAAAGGTCCCCAAAAGGCATGCATTGCAATATATACTGGTGTACCAAGACCATGTTGGAAACCTACAGACAGTATCATGTAAGATACATGTGCTGCACAACTAACACCTCACCCCACCTCAGGCCCACCATCCCCATCTGTACCATGCCGGTGCTAGTGTAGACCTGTGTGTCTGCCATTCATTAGCTGGGACTAGGCTGTTACACATGGTGTTCAGTGTTTGGGATACTGCAAACTGACACACATGTGCAGGCCATAGTTGTCAAGCATCTGCAAAAAGGCTGAAGATGGGGAGGGGGTGTCATCATGACACAGCAGTGCACTGCAGCAGGGATCCAAAGGATGCTATGAATGGCTGTATCTGCACACAGTCAGGGTCAGGAACTGTAGCAGACATAACCCTGACTCCACAGCAATAGTGATGGCAGTGTTTGAACTCCAAGGGATGTGCACATGAGCTGACCTTGCAATCATGCAGAGTTGAGGGGACATGTGTCGGGCAGACTAACCAAATACTGGCAAATGCAAATGGCTCATGCTAGTATACCCTGCCAGGAATAGTGATTTCTGTAGTACACATAACAGTAGGTGCAGCAAACCATCACGATAAGGGCGTGCACATATATGCACCCACAAAGTGTATGCATCTCAATCAGCATTAGCACAACTAACACATTTGTTTGACACTGCATTTTATTGTACAGATCATATGAAACATATCAGACTCATGTAATGTTTACATATGCAGTAATGTGGTCCCATGGCATATCAAGGAAGAGGGTATTATATCAATAAGGGTGTGTACATTCCCCATAGCCACGGTAAGGTTTGTCGGTTGTCAGTGTAATTGTGTTGTATTGGCCATGCATGCACCGCTGATGATGACATCTGTAAATCAGACATCAGGCATTCACAAATGACATCTGTCCAGATATCATCCCAGGTATATATCAGACAAACACATAGGGGGCTGTGAACAGCAGAGCAGACATAACTGACACAGTAATACTCATTCAGCAATGATGTATACACCTGTGAGATATGGTGCACAGTACATGGCAGGGTTCTGAATAGGTGCACAGCAATACTGTATACATGGGTGAAGTGTTTTCTAGGGGAAAGGGCATTGCCTACTAAGACAGCCCATGCATCACACACATGTATACTGTTTCTAGCATGGATTGACTATAGCTCCACTGCATGCTGTTGCGTGCCATATGTTATGCATTTTGACAGATGGGTAATGTGAGATCTGTGTGTAATATCTTCGCGCAACCTCACCTGTAAGTGTGTGCGTGTGTGAGGTTGGGGGTGTGGAGTTATTTTGTCTGTAAGTGCAGTCTGGTGGAGTGAGTGGGGGTTGATGTATGTAGGATGTGTGTGTGTATGTGTGTGTGTGTTTGTATCTGTGTCCATGTATGCACATGTGTGATTGTGGGGTTGTTCATACGTCTCTACTTCCCTTTGACATTGTGCAGTACATGGACATGGACTGACACATGAGACACCAGGAACACTTGTCTGACATGTAATCTCAGGACAGCTGATAGTATAATAAGGTCTGTAGCATGGAACATGCATTGGGAGGGAAACTAGACACCAAGTATACTGTTATAATTGCATTCAGCAGAAAGGTGAAAGAATACCCACGTATGCAGCACAACAGATGCATTGGGGAATTACTAGACAACACCAGTGAGTGTATTCAAATATTACTGCTGTCCAGATAATAAGTTAATAGAGCAACAGATCTTGCATCTACGGAGCAATAGTTATGTATGATACTCCAGTGCATGACATTATTGAGTGACTGTAGTAGCCCTAAAATATGGGGGCTATGCTCACGATGTCTTGAAAAACCCAGGGTGAACACTGCATGACAGCAGTGAGTTCTTGTAAAACTGACTCCAATCAAGTCAAAGAGGTAATGGAGTAACAAGTCATGTTTTCTGATCACTTGTCTAGGCAATTAGAAGAATGATATTTTAATGATTTGTATTAATGAGTGTAAGTTCCCAAGTGTGATGCAGGATGGGGAACTTAAGAGAAAAACGTGGGACAGTCTGTAAACTCAGGGACAGATAAGTATTATAGTGTGTGTGTGTCTGTGTGTGTGTGTGTGTGTGTGTGTGTGTGTGTGTGTGTGTGTGTGTGTGTGTGTGTGTGTGTGTGTGTATATGTGTGTGTGTGTGTGTGTGTGTGTGTGTGTGTGTGTGTGTGTGTGTGTGTGTGTGTGTGTGTGTGTGTGTGTGTGTGTGTGTGTGTGTGTGTGTATACTGTTAAGCAGTGATGTACAGGTCTTAAAGTGTGTTTCTTGTTTTCCCCTCACAGGTGGCGAGGTGGGTCAGAGCCCCTCCTGCAGGCACTCTGATGTTGGTGTCCATACAGACACTGAACATGATGATAGGTGAGTTGAGGCACAGGTGGTGTTGTCAGAGGCCAAAACTGTGTCATCGTTTGAAATCCCCCTGTTATCCACCCCATCCCCACACACAGTCACAGTGCCTATAGATACCCCATAACCAGTGGCCATAGCAGAGGGACAGTTGGTGGTTTGTGACAGTGCACAGGACAGTGTGGTATCTATGACTGCTGTGTCTGGACACAGCAGCCATAGCTGGATGTCTGGCAGGGTACCACATAGGCAGATGTACATGGATTCTCATGGGAGGGCTGCTGGTCATAGTACCCCTGGCAGAAGTGCCACATCTGGTGCCAGCAGACCAATGTTTCAGGCTGTCATGGAGGCACAGGCATGTATAAAACGGTACACCAGACAGGGTCTAAGGCTGCAGAGGGCTGCTCTTTCAGCTGTAACTGACAACATCCATGATCTTGCAGGTGCACTCTGTTATTTTACAGAGGTCATGGATAGACGGTGGGGTGAGATGGTGGGACTCCTTGACCATGGATTGTCCATGCTAGAGCATATGGTGGAAGTGGTGCAATGGCCACATGGCATAGGCCAGCAACATCAACTGCTGGAGGTTGACGTGGACATGCAAGGATACCAAGCTGCTCCCTTAGTGGCAGTACCAGCCCCAGCACTGCAGGATGGGTGCTGTCCACACAATACCACAGCAGGCCATGTGCACATGGCCGTGGCCTGTCCCAGGAGGGACCTGGTTCCAGCAGACATATATCATCATCAGGGGAGAGTACCATATCAAGGCTTGTACCTGGATGTGCCCATGGAACCCCTGGCAGGCACAGTTCTCGTGTCTGTGGCCATAGGCGGTGAACTTCACACCCTGCCAGGTATGGTCTGCAGCTGTCCAACAAACACCTGTATAGGGCAGCCACATGGCAGAACTGTGTGCATGCATACTCACACAGAATACAAACACACTTTAGGGCAACCCCATACCTACACACATCACATCACCATGGCCATATCAGTAATTAAAACCCCTCACTCACACACATGGTGTCAAACGTATGGCCCAGCTTAGGTCTCTGGCAAACCAACAACACACCCTGTGCATATGACGATACCTGTGCCACATCCCTGTCATCCATAACATCAATGCAGGGACAGCCTAATATGGTTCTAATGCACACGGTCACTGTACTACAGTGTACAAATGTACTGCTGTGTAACTTGTTGTCAGCAGTAACATTTAATGCTTACATGTCAGGAAGTGTATCTGTCCAGCCATGATGCATTATAGCTGTTATTAACACTGAGTGATTGTGGTCTCCATAATGTTATCCGTTTGTGTTGTAGGTGTCCATGTGTCAGCAGGAGGATGGTCTACTGTCATATCTCACAAGGGGTATGGCACTGTGGGGACACCTTGGCTGTGCCATATCTGGGGCATAGGTGAACACATGCCACAGGTCTGTATGACAGTTACTGCCTGTGCCACATAGTCGATAGGTATGGGGGTGGTGTATACAGGTGAGTTCATGGTGGATGTTGTTAGCAGCCCTTCTACAGTGGACAATGTTAGTTGTACTGGGTGGTACACACCACATGTTTGTGTTTAACACACACACAGGCTTTGGTGTTGATGCACCACACAGAGAATACTGTACACATGGATGTATGTACCTGTGCAAAGAACCCATTGTAGCCTATGTAAATCCACCAAGCCAGACTATGAACAACACATTGTGTAATAAGCAGTTTACTAGTTTAATGTCATTGATGATTGTACTGGCAAGGTACATGTCCCCTTCCCCAATGTGATGCAATTCTCAACACGGTGAACATATGTGTGCTGGTGAGGGTGGCATACCCCTACCCTTTGGAGGTTGAGAGGTGCTGTAGAACCACAGATAGTGTGATAGACAAATAACTAACCTGTCAAGATGAACTGTACAGTATTATTGCCAGCTAGATTGGGGGATACACTCAACAGTAACTGCAATGATGTTGGATGTGTCCACAACAGCCACACACAGCTATATATACCAACCCCAGCATTGCTGCACAACTATGCAGTGGGGAAGAGGCCATTTACATATCTAACAGTAGTTGTGATGGAATGTATGTCCACAGGATGATACCTGTGACATGTTAGGATATGTCACACAGTTCTTGGATAGATGACCCCGGGACATGTATATTCTGCAACCTGAAATAGATCCCCTCACATACACGCACGTTCTTACTTGGCAACACTGGGACTAGACCCCTTCCTAGGTATGTAGTGCTACTGATGTGTGTGGCTTTAAGTGCAAACAGTACCCAGCTTTTAGAATGAGGTGTGTTCCAGGTTACATGTTACATGGAGAACATCCCCAGGCATGTACAGTATGGTAATGGGGGATGTAATAGTTGTATATGGACAATACATAGTGTGATATACCGTCATAGACACATAGACAAACAAATAACAGTCAGACACACATCTGAGAGACCTGGGCCTATCAATGCTAACTTCCTTGTCAGTGTGTCCATTGTGTTACAGGTAGGTTGCACACAGCACATGTATAACTGGGCTGGATAGTGTTATCATTGACCTGTATGGTTGATGGTGACAGTGGTCACCATACAGTGGTACATGGGACATATACCGGGAGTACCATGGTGTAATGACAGTATACCCAGCACTCACACACCACTGTGGATATTGTATGCACTGGAACCCATGATAACACTCTGACATGCCCACCATCACACATTGACTAGGACTGCAATATAACCCCTTGTCCATCCCAAGAATGCTAGTACGCGGATAGTTATCTAATGCACATGCCACAGGCATAGTAGGGTGATGGATTGCCATGCCTCTCCTATGGGCAGCAACAATACTATCCCTAATACTGTGTGGCAATGTGTATTGTAATAGGAGTATATGGCCTCGGAATGCTGTACCCTACATATATACACACATGCACACATACACACACTTGCCAGAACTCAGTGGTTATCCCATTCCTGTCAACCAATTTGTACAACAGTGTTGTGCTGGTACTACAAGGCCAAGGTATCCCTTAGGGAGAGGAGCGTAACAAGGTATATGTACTGTCCGGTACAGCAGCAGCCACATTTAACTATGGCAATGGGTGGTGCTGTGGGTGTGAAGGGCCTCAGGGTATTCCCAACTACAGGTCTACAAACACACAGACACTGATATTCTCAGTAATGTACATGTTCACATTTGTCAGTACTGGGGTGCATCGGTGCAGGTGTTCATAAATGTTTACCAGGCTATTGTCCATAGAGAGATGGGAAGTGTAGGGGATGTGTGTACAGTGGTATTATGCCACCTGCCATGTATCAACAGACACCATTGTGGTGACCCTCAGGGTGAGAGTGGCATGCATCAGCCAATCATTTGGTTGCCTCCTGTGAGGTGCTCCAGTTGACATGTATGCAACATGTATTACATAAGATGGTTAGTGTATGTCTTGGAGACCTGTACTCAAGCATGTTCTGTTGACTGTGGTAGTGTAGTTGAGGTATCCATGGCATGTGGTGCGTACAGGGTTTTGAGTCCTATCTGTGGCATTTATAACACATCTGGGCAGACATATCAGTGAAGCATAGATTGCTTGTACATATCCAAGATTGATACCTGACATCTGCACATCTGTACAGGGACTGACAGACATCAGCTCACCAACTAGCTATGCATTTGGATGAATGTGTTGACAGATAGATGTCTGACACCTGTAGGTATGCCATTACTACATGACGGCAGCCCTCTCTGACATGTGCTATACACACAGTAGTCTACAGTTATTTTCCACATGTCAGATCATTATCCAGTAGGAAATATTTAATAAGACACAGCTCACACACCAGGAACATGACAGTGAGGACTCAGAGTTCATCTTTGCATGTAGGGGTGTTTGTTTCCAGTACTATAATTAGCAATCTAGTCTTACTTGGGAAAGCACTGTCAATGGTAGTAACATAATGATACACTACATGCCAGTGTGACTGCATATAACCTGGGCTACTACCCTTGTATGTAACACATTCACATGGATAAGAGTGTTGTACAAGCTATATATACTCAAGTGTCCCAGACAGTAGACTCACACCCCTTGCTACTGTAATGACAGCACATAGATGCATTTTATGTACATGGCATTACATATACTTATTACAATTGTCATTATCCTGCTATCCTATCAGACTGGAATGTGAGCACTGGTTACCAGAGCTGAGCCATGCTTTTCAGGTGTCAGCATTGCTGCAATATAACAGCTAAGCACATTGGAGCACTGGTAAGTGAAGCCTACACGGTGTAAGAGCTCCTACATTTAACAATACCTTAGCACTGCTTAGCTTCACACAAGCCCACACAAACACACTTAAAGCTGCTTGAAACTGCCTTAACTGCTCTGTATCCAGAAGCCCTTGTTCTGCCCAGCAACAAAATAAATAGACCTTGAACCCAGGACCTTGTACACTATAGTCACAGCAGTTCACCACTATGCCATGATAGCTGTGAAGACAGTTGTTGATTTTTCAATATATCTGTCAGTACACATATTGAATAGTATTGAACAATTGCTGTGACTTCTACCATTGCATAGTACTTGTTAATGATATTACTGTTGCATCACATATGTTGTTATATCTAAATATAGACATATCAGATACATACTGTGTGATACATTTGGGAAGGTATACACAACAACAATGTTTACAGATGTCAAAGATATGGATATATACATATGTAGATATATAGATGCACATACACATATATAATATACATGCATATATATGTATTTATATACATCTGTATAGTGCCTCATATATATGGTCAAATATAGATCTTTCTGTATATATATATATATATATATATATATATATATATATATATACATATATATATATATATATATATATATATATATATATATATATATATATATATATATATATATATTTATGTTGATATATATGTAGATATCTATAACTATATGTGCATGATATCTATATATCTGTATATGTGTAGACATACATAGATGTGTAGATATATATATGTAGATATATATATATATATATATATATATATATATATATATATATATATATATATATATATATATATATATATATATATATCCATCTATGTATATAGCTATGTATATGTGCATATATCTATATAGATATATATATATATATATATATATATATATATATATATATATATATATATATATATATATATCTACACACACATATATGTTTACCATATGTACAGAACATGGAGTGGAGTCATACCTCAGCACCAGTAGCCTCAACCTCTTAGTGCCAGGGGATGTCATGTATGTGTTGCAAGTATATATGTAGACTGTTGCTACTGTAACAAGGGTTGTCTTAAAAGAAATGTTGTGTGTGGGAGGTCACATCTGCTATTGACATGTACGTCAGTTGCTGACAGTTATCCTAAGGTCATCAAAGTACAGTAGCACTGATATCACAGTAATGATCCTGTGGACTGCAACAGATATATGACCAATAAATGTGGACAGTCTGACACACTCTAGTCAGTACAGAGGTTTACACAGATCCTCTTAGTGCAAGACATGCAGACCAAGCCTGACAATGTGGATGTTAACAGCTATGTAAATGGGTATATCATGTAAATTCTGCACTACATATGACCACACAGTTTATGCATTCACCCACTCCTGTCTGTTCTGACACATAATAACTGGTGGTGCAGAGGTCACATGGCCACATACTACCCTCTAGTTAGTGACATACATCTGTACAGCATCCCACTGCTTTGCCAGAAATACATGACAGTTATGGTGGCCCGGCAACAGTACATATGGCAAATATCTGGAAATAACATCATACTGGGTAATTACACTAATCTGCTTGACATGTAACAAAGTACTGTGCAAGCTACAGGCAGACTGCCACAACACTGGCCTACATTTCTTATGGGGGAATACACATGTACCTGCGAATATAGCAGGCTCTACAAGCATGTCACAGCACAGAGTAACAGACACCTGTGTAAAAGTGCATACCTACAACCAATGTGAACACAGCCACAGCCACATATGGTAAGCGAGCATAATAATACAGTTTATGGACTGTCTGATCAACACCATCCTCATATGTGCCACTCACACACTAACCCTACATTTATTGGGCCACAACACAGTGTGGTCCAGTGCCTGTCTGTGGTATGGGACATGTGTGTATTTGGTGCTACAACCATGTAAGCTGATAGGGTACCATACACTGGAGCAGCAGGTAACAAGAGATAGAACAGCACCAAGAACAATGACATCTACCACAGTCTGTACACAGGCCAAGGTACATATTCGCAATACACACACTGTCAACAATCACCATAACTTCACAGACCTCACTACTGTGCACACAACCACAGAATGCCCAGGTTATGTCCTCAAATATAACCCCTACTATACATAACATGTCTAGCAGTCTGATATCTCACTGGCTTGTTATCAGGTATGATGTCAATAAATAATGGTGTACAGATCATATGCACCTCTTACTGCATGACAAATATACAAAGGTTGACAGACTTGTGGCTGGAGGGACAAACACAGGGCTAGTATTGACATGTTGCTGTGATAACCTCATACATTTACTGTTGTAACAGGGTTTGTTGTGACATATGTCCTATGAGGGATATGAAGTTAGTAACTCTCATGTCTCACCATGTACTGACTGCAATCCTCAGGCAATGCTTATGCAGTTCTAAGATAGGTAATCTATGAATAACACAAGACACATAAGACTCTAAACACTGGCCAGTCTGCAGATAACCCTACAGGTGGGAGATTCCTCAAACACATAACACTGTCATGACAGGTATTAAATCATGTAGACCAGCCATATCCACACAAATCCTGTTAAACCAGCATTACTCCAAATGCAGAAGAGCAACACTTACAGTCTGTAGTCATGTCTGGAACATCTCCCTCCTGTTTGTTGGCTTGTCTCCACAGTGTATGTTGTTAGAGGTATATCCCACTACCATCTGTGATGCTGTTTGCCAAACACCAATATGAAGTCCTGCTCACAGGGAATGAAAAAGGCCAACACCCATATGATGTTCCTAGTTATGGGAGGGTGTTTCCATGCAATTGGCTATGTGAGTGTTACCACAGCTGTTCCACATGCAATCAGCTAGCCTGGGACTGCAATTCATGCAGAGGCCATCAGCTGATCATGAGCATCACTTACAAAACACAAGCTGCTGCCTAAGCAAAGCAGGTGTACTTCTCCACATCCACCAAAGAGGGAGTGAGAGAAACAGAGACAAAGTAAGACAGGGAGGGGGTGGGAGAGTTAAACCTAAGCACATGTGCATCATATACTTACCAGTACAGGGTTTCAAACCCCTGCCTGACTATGTATTGCTATTAAATGTCTATGCAGTTATTGCATGCACAGCAGAACTTACATGTTGGGGAGCTGTCCAAAGGTATATTTGATGGTTAGTGACATCAGCAACAGTGATAAAGGAGGGATAAGGCAAGTGTAGTACATGTGCCTGTCGACAAAAACAGGTGTCAGGGTCAACACAGTCACACTGTCTCAGGGAATCACACACATTATCACAGTTGGCAGGGTCAGGATTAGACTTCCTAACTATCTAGTTTACCACAATACAGTAATACGCAGGTATCACATGCACCACAGGGGTTATCAGGATGATATATGGAAAAAGGGTATGTCAAGGTGTCTGACATCAGAAGGCATGCTTCAGTAGGCCAATGGGAGGTGTAGTGATTGTGAATGGCATCCAAATCTTTATACTCCACACACACACAAACACAGGTTTGCCAGTACTAACATGCATGGGTGCATTGCTTCACAGGTGTGTAGTGGTTGACTGTGCCAGAAGGCTGTACAAGGCTAGGTATAGGGTACACCTTGGCATCAGGCCACAAGACAATGGTCTGCAGTGTGGCTCAGGGGTATAGTGTTTGGATTGGCCCACACAGGTTGATATTGTATTTACCATCCAGTCATCTGGGTTACTATTGTGGGTGGCCAGTGATGTGCAATGCTTGCCATGTATGTGTTTTATATTCCATAACATGGATGGTGTCTGGGATGCGCATTGGCAGCATGATACAGGTATGCACTGGTGTCATTGGCATCTGTCCATACAGGGCATGTGTATAAGGCATAGTATGTCCTTTGTGGGTTACATTTGCCTGCTCCACAGTTGTTGCAGTGTTCCAGTGGTGAACATAGTGAAGGAGCATTGTATGCAATTATTTGCCTATTGTAGAAATGGGACAGGTTGCCATGTCCTCTGTAGTTCACTACAATCACACCATGGTTATTATCTGTGGGCAATATTCAGGGAACTACCAACATAGTGGTCGTTGCCTAGCCAAGTGTGTCTGTGTATGAGACATGGGTGTAGAGTGTTCTCTGGGTAATACAAGGGTTGCCTATATTGTTCCCCAAGCCATGATGACACATGTAGGGGTATGGATTGTCTACCCCAGCCTCTCTGCTGTTTGACATCTGTTATCCTTGTAAGGTGGACATTGTAACATATAATAGGCACACCATATAAGAAATTTGCAAAACCCACTCCACAATGAGTCCTGCACACAGGATAAACTAATCTCACTGGATATTCACATCCCGACTCCATCCCCTGCCCTGAAAACCACAGTGAAAAACTTCTCTAAAGCAAATTTCACACTCCTCAAAACCAAGGTGGAATTCTTCAAAGCCCCCGGTCCTGTGGAAAATACAGCCCAGACAGCAGAATCCTTTATGAACGCATTCTATGAACACCTTCAGGAATGCATGGATCATGCAATCCCAAATAAAGCCAAGACCCAATCCTCCAAAGGCAGACGTCCTGTCTGGTGGACCCCAGCCATAAACAAACTATACAATAGAAGGAGGAAGCTACTACATGATAGAACAAAATCCCAAAAAGGGAAGGCATCTCTGATCAGTATTAGCAAAAAACTACGGGCACTCATAAAATCGTCTAAGGCCAGCTTTGAGAGAAAAATTGCACAAGACACTAAGGATAATCACAAGGCTTTCTTTAGTTATGTTAGGAACCTTGGTGGGAATTCCCAGATATGCTCAGAATTAGTCCAAAATGACAAAAAATACACCGAACCCACACACATTGCCAACATCTTACCTGACAGATTCAGCGAAAACTCCCCCCCCTCCCCACTCAAAGGGCAAATATCTATCCCAGCAGAGTGCTGGCCCCCTGACATCTCAGATGTTCAGGTAAGAGTTGCCCTCTCCAAAGCAAAAAACACAGCATCAATGGGACCAGACGGTGTCCCGGGCTGCGTCCTACATAAACTCCAAGAAGAGCTAAACCCAAACATAAAACTACTGTTCAATCTCAGCCTTACTACAGGATATGTACCCAAAGAGTGGCGCACAGCAACAGTGGTCCCTCTCCACAAAGGTGGTGCCTCAACGGATCCTGGAAACTATCGCGCCATAAGCCGGACTAGCTTGGTCTGCAAAGCTAATGAAAGGATCATCATGGACCTCATAAATAAAGAGATTGGGGACCTACAGACACTGGATCCTACCCAGTTCGGCTTTGTTAAGGGCAGATCCTGCCTCTTAAACCTGGTTGATTTCTTTGAAACAGTAACCAAGGCCATTGACGAGGGGAAGGTGGTCCACACAGCCTACCTGGACCTCGCAAAACCCTTCGATACAATACCCCACTCGGGCATTATAGATAAGCTCACCATCTTAAATATAAACCCCTATGTCACTAGATGGGTTGCAAACTGGCTCAAGGACAGAACCCACATGGTTGGAATTGCTGGAGCCATGTCAGACTCCAAACCAGTTACAAGTGGCGTCCCACAAGGCTCAGTCCTGGGACCTCTCTTGTTTGTTATATATTTCTCGGAGGTACAGGCCAACACTAAGGACTGTAGCTGACCAAGTTCGCAGATGACTGCAAACTGGGTGCCATAATCGACTCTCCCGCCGACACAAGCATCCTCCTAAAGGGCCTCATAGAAACAGACAACTGGTGCCAGAGCCATGGCCTCAAGCTAAATGCCAAAAAGTGTATAGTCATCCCCTTTGGCAAAAACAAAGTGCCCACAAATTACCACATAGGTGATAATCCATTAAATACAGAAGAAGTAATTAGGGACCTGGGGACCCAAGTTGATAGCAATCTCTCATTTGGCAACCACGTGGCCAAAGTGGTTAGAAAAACATTTTATATAGCCCACCTAATCATGAAGGGATTCACATCTAGATCAGGAGAGGTCATCATGCCTCTTTACTCATCCCTCATCAGGCTCATAATTGAGTGCAATGCCCCTTTTGGGATGTACCTTACCAGACACCTGCAGCAACTGGAAAGACCCCAAAAGTACCTCACCAAGAGGATCAAAGGACTCAAACAGATGTCATATGCTGCCTGGTTAAAGAAACTCCAGCTCTACTCAGTGGCATACCGCCTGCTCAGAGGCGAACTGTGCCTGACGTATAAAGCCATGTCCAACCCGGAATTAATGGAGATGCTGCAGCTCAGAAAATCCAAATCCCATCGAGCTACGCGCTCGAGAGACTTGAACCTCAGCACTGAAATAAATAGGACATGCTGGAGGGACAGATTCATAACCCAGAGGCTCCCTTCACTCTGGAATAAAATCCCAGTCCAGGTTAGGCAGAGTCCCTCATTGACTCGTTTCAAGAGGAATCTTGATGAGTGGATGGGAGATTGTAGGTTTACCCCGGGTATCACTTCTGTGTCACTGTTAGACAGAGGCACAGTATACTAATCTCAAAAAGGGCATAGCAAAATTAATTTAAAATGGGTGGTGAAAGCCAAACACACTCTGGCGAGGCTTATAAATGCCCTAGGGCAGATAGCCTAGTATGAATCTATGAACCTATGTATGACAAACACACACACACACACACACACACACACACACACACACACACACACACACACACACACACACACACACACACACACAAAGTCTCACAGTTACCATGTCTGGGATAAGAATACTACCAAACTAGTACATCACACTACAGCATTATGCAGTTATAAGACATTTGCAAAACCCACTTCACAGTGAGCCCTGCACACAGGATAGGTATGACAAGCATACACAGACCAAGTCTCACAGTTAAAATGTCTGGGATAAGAACTCTTAACAAACTAGTACATTACACTATAACATTATGCAGTTATAGAATGTGCCACAAAGTTTATTGGGTTATTCTTTTCCAAAGGTGTATTTCAAAGTGAATGACATCAGCAGGCTTGCCAAAGTAGGGCAATGGAAGTTGTAGAGACTCTTAATGGCTTCAAAAGCATTGATCCCTACATAGACAAAGACACACACAGAAATATTTACAGTTGCCATGTCTGGGATTAGAACTCCTACCTATTTAGTACACCACACTACAGCATTATGCAGTTACTGCACACACCACAGAGATGACTGGGCTAGTCCTTCCCCAAAGGTGTATTTCAAAGTGAATGACATTAGCAGCCTTGCCAAGGTTGGGCAATGGAAATTGTAGGTCATAGGTTGGTACTAGGCTATTGACCTTAGGGCCTATACATGCCTAGCTATGACAACTCCCTGGCTATGTCTTCCCACGATATTTACTTCCCTCAACCCCTGTCTAGAAGTGCAACTGACATGATCCTCGGAGTCAGTTTCCTATCTCCCATTCAATCATCCAGGTTCCTTAAGAGGGCCAAAGAGGCACTTTGTTTGACATGTATGAGCAGTCTATTCCAGAGTCTGGGGAGTCTCTGGGTCAGGAACACATCCCTCCAGCATGTATTGTTCATTGTGATGACAAGGTTTGGATCCCTGGAGCATGTGGCTGTTAGGGTTTGGATTTCTTTAAGTGTAGCATGTCCAACAGCTCTGGGTTTGACATGGCATTGTATGTTAAGCAGAGATTGCCTCTGAGTACAAGATATGTGACAGAGTATAGCTGGGTGATTTTTAGATGGTCAGCATAGGGCATCTGATTTAAGCCTGTGATTCTTTTAGATAGGTATGTCTGCAGCCTTTCTAGTTGTTGCAGATGTCTTTTGAGGTGCATACTTAATGGGCCATTGTAGCCTGTACTGGGTCTACTGAGCAATGACTACAGTGGCACAATGGCCTCCTTTTTCCTAGATGTAAGCCCTTAGTGATGAGGTGTGCCACATAGGTGGATTTCCTGACTGTTGTGGCGCTGTGGTTATCAAAGGTGAGACCACTGTCCACCTGTGTCCCTAAGTCTCTTATCACACTTTATGTGTTTAATGTACTGCCTCCTATGTGGTACTTTACAGGTACATGTCCCTTCCCAAAGGGGATAACTTTACATTTCTTGGCATTGACCTTGAGGGCATGGCTCAGGCACCATGCATCTCTTTCTGTAAGGCCCTTCTGTAGAATATCCACATCATGTGGGGATTCAATATTGGCTCCCAGTGTGCAGTCATCTGTGACCTTTGTTTGCCAGATTCCCTTAGTGTTGGCCTGTACTTCAGAGCAGTAGATGCCAAACAAGGACGGTCCCAGGACTGAACCCTGATGTACCCCAACTGTCACTTGTCTGAGGCTGGAGTTGGTGTCACCTACATTTACAGTGTCAAATCCAGAAACAACAAAATGTCCCCAATGCTGTGGTGAATTGTATCAAAGATAGAAAAACAAGCAAAAACAACAACAGTATGTTCACCAAAGATAGTGGCTTCAGATATAACAAATCCACGAACTGTTAAAATCCAAGATCAAACTTCCTTTAATGAACTGATATCAAAATACAAATAAAAACAAAAAACAAAATAAAAAGTCCCTTAAAATCCACACGATAAGCGCTTTCGACAAGTGTCTTCCTCAGATCGTAATTCACAAGATGGGACCAGCACTAATCTTTAAAATAAAAGCTTTTAATTTTACTGACCAATTCAAACACAGGTTGAAAGACTATCAGTCAATCCATATGGGTATTTAACCTTATTTGCATGCAAGAGCACAATCACTTCCGCTTCCCGCCTTTTTGGAGACAGATCCTAATATGCAAATTAAGCTGTGTAATCAACCAATCAGATTTAATAAAAAGCATATGCGCTAGTGATTGGTGAAAAAATCGTACTTTTTGTTTAATCATGGCCATTGTTTAGTAGCTTGCCTTTTCATGACATAACCTGATAGTAACCCAATGATCTTTAAAATAAGCTGTATATAAGAAAACAGGTTAAAAACAGTCATTAAATAACTAATCAACAAAATACGTGAAACCAAGCATTCCAGTATGCATGACACAACCATCTGCCGACAAATCATGAACTGTGCTTTGTTTGCAAAGCTCAAAAAAAATTATTTCATAAAATCTTAGAATTAGCTGTGTGGACAATCAGCCGACGACTCATCCATTAAACCTTTCTGTCAAATCATTTTACAACATTCAGACAGCTTTCACTAACATAGGAACTTATAAGCCTATGTTCGCTAGAGCACACCAATATTTTAAGCTTGCTTGTGGTAGTCTTAAGTATGTTTCTATACAAAATTGGGAGGCATCAATCATGGTTAACAGCATTGGTCACATAAACTTGAGTAAATGCATTCATATTTGCTTTGAGCAGCTTCCTTACACCCAGTAACTTTGAAAACCTTTAACATATACCAAAGCAATAACTTTAAGGTATAACCAAAATGTTTCCATGCATCCAGATGCTCTAAACAATTATATCATCGACTGTATGAAAGAAGAGGCTTAGGATTGAGTCATAATGCCTCTAGCCATTAAAATGTGCATACCCAAAGTTCTTCAGCATATTTATGATCTGTCACAGATCGTTGGTCTCATAAATTATGCATAGCTTAACTAAGCCGAAGTATCACTATTGATCTTTTGAATCCCAGTCAAAAAGATAGAAGCAAAGTACCTTCACTATCCCCATAGACAATTGTTTTGTAGAAGAACTTTTGGAATATTAGATGTCAATAATAATACAAAAAGTACAACCATGTAGTCAAACACTTTAGACATCTATCGCTTTGACTATACAAAAGAAGAGGCTTGAACCAAAGCATAGTGCCTCTAACCATTGTAGTGTATTTGCCCCACAGTTCTTCTGGGTGCTTTCTACCTATCATACATCAATGGTCTTACAGATTGAATATTGGTTATCTAAACCGAAGTACCACTTTATTGGCTATAATTTCCATTCAGCTAACTTCATGCAACATAGAACTGAAGTACCTTCACTATCCCCAATGGCAATTGTCTTGTAAATAGATCTTTGAAATATATTTAAAGAACACATATTTAAAGAATACTTCACAGGTACATGTCCCTTCCCAAAGGGGATAACTATACATTTCTTGGCATTGACCTTGAGGGCATGGCTCAGGCACCATGCATCTCTTTCTGTAAGGCCCTTCTGTAGAATATCCACATCATGTGGGGATTCAATATTGGCTCCCAGTGTGCAGTCATCTATGACCTTTGTTTGCCAGATTCCCTTAGTGTTGGCCTGTATTTCAGAGCAGTAGATGCCAAACAAGGATGGCCCCAGGACTGAACCCTGATGTACTCCAACTGTCACTTGTCTGAGGCTAGAGTTGGTGTCACCTACATTTACAGTGTGGGTTCTGTCAATACAGCAGTTGGCAGCCCATCATGTAACATAGGGATTAATGACCAGCTTGGTACATTTATCTATGATTCTAGACTGAGGGATGTTGTCAAACACCTTGGCAAGGTCTGGTTAGGCTGTGTGAACCACCTTACTCTCATCCACAGCTCTGGAGATTTATTCAAAGTTGTCAATCAGGTTCAGGTGACATAATCAGCACTTCACAAACCCAACCTGGTTGGGGTCCAGTGTTGGTAGGTTGCCAATGTCTTTGTTTTAATTTCCATGATAATACATTCCATGGCCTTGCAGATCAGACACGTCATACTGCTGGGGCTGTAGTTCTCAGGACCAATGTGGATCCCCTCTTGTGGACTGGGATAACTGTAGCTGTGTGCCACACAATGGGCATGAAGCCTGAGGTGTGGCTATGATTAGACATGGCATGTAGGTGAGGTGCCAGTTCATTTTGTAGTCCATGTAGTACACAGCCCGGGATCATGACTGGTATCATGGCTGCTGTTGTCTTAGCTCTGGAGAGTGTGTTTTTTTCCTGTGTGGCCATTATTACTGGAATCTGGCAATCTTTCAGTGTTGAGATGGGCCCTTTTGGGGGTGGGAGGGGGGTGCAGTTGGCACTGAATTGATCTTCCAGGATATTGGCAATATCCTTGGGAGCAGTATATTTAATACCACCCTATTGTAGCTCAGAGCAGATCTGAGCATTGCCATTTAGATTCCTGACATAGCTATGGAATGGCTTGCAGTTGTCTTTGGCATCTTTTGTTATATTATGTTCGTAACTAGCTTTGGTGGATGTTATGAGGGATCTCAGCTTCTTACTGTGGCTGGTAAGGGAGTATTTTGCATCCTGGAAATTCCTTCATTTCTGCAACAGTTTCTTCCTTTTGTTGTACAGTATGTTAATGGCAGAGGTCCACCACATTGGCTTCCTTTTCTTGGTGTGGAGCATCTTGGTTCTATATTGGATGGCATGATTTATGCACGAGTGGATGTGCTCGTACAGTGCCTTCATGTAGGATTCAGCAGTCGTCCTTTCAGCTCCCGTCTGCATGGGTGTCATGACATTAGTCATGTCTGACATGTATAGTATGATGTTGGCTTTGTAAATGTGTATTATGGAGGTTTTCTTACTGGGGTGTGGGGGGTGTGGATATTAAGGGTGATTAGCTTATGGGTAGACTTGACCACCGATGGGGTGACCATAGGTGCGGAGAATTGATTTCCCATGTTGGTAATGACCAGGTCTAGGATATTTGAGCCCCTGGTGAGACTATGTGTTACTTGATCCAGAGCATTGGGAATTATGACTTTCAAGAACCGTTGGGCACACATGTTGGTACACAAGTAGTTTTCCCAGTTAACAGTAGGGTAATGTAAGTCACCCAGTATTAGGATGTTTGCTTGTGTCATAATATTTCCCAGCTGTAGTAGGAATCTTGTGGGATCTGTAGCAAGCTATACAATTTGGATTGCAGTCTGACCAAGTGTTAGTTGCACTGGGAGTATTTCAGACACATTCTGTTGGGCAAGTAGCCTGGTGGTGTGAATTATCTTTGGTGAAAATGGACAATCCTCCACCTTTATTATTTTGGTCCTGGTTTGGTTGCCGACAGGTGTGGTGAGAGCTGTACCTGGTATTGCAGGGGTGCTCTCTGGAGCCTTGGATCAGGTCTCTGTTGCTGCACAGATACCGATGTTCTCCATTTTTAGGAGTGCCTAGTGACTGTGAATGGCCACAAAAACATTGATTCCTACATACACACATACACAGAGTTTCACAGTTGCCATGTCTGGGATTTGAATTCCTACCTCACTAGAACATCACCCTACAGCATTATGCAGCTATAGGTCACACCATGGAGCCAACTGGGCTTCTCCTTCCCCAAAGGTTTATTTCAAAGCGAATGATATCAGCAGCCCTGCCAAAGTAGGGCATTTGAAATTGAAGTGAGTATGAATGGCCTCAAAAGCATTGATCCCTACAAAGACAAACACACAAGGTTCTACAGTTGCTTTGTCTGGGAATAGAACTCCTACCTGATTAGTACATCACACTACAGCATTACACAGTTATAGGATGCACCACAGAGATTACTGGACTGCTTCTTCCCCAAAGGTGTATTTCAAAGTGAATGACATCAGCAACCCTCTCAAAGTAGGGCATTTGAAATTGTAGTGAGTGTGAATGGCCTCAAAAGCATTGATCCCTACACAGACAAATGCACACAAAGTTCTACAGTTGTCATGTCTGGAAATAGAACTCCTACCTAACTAAGACAACACACTACAGCATTATGCAGTTATAAGATGCGCCATGGAGCTTACTGGGTTACTTTTTCCCCAAAGGTGTATTTCAAAGTGAATGATATCAGCTGCCATGCCAAAGTAGGGCATTTGAAATTGTAGTGAGTGTGAATGGCCTCAAAAGCATTAATCTTTACGAAGACCAACACACAAAGTTTTACAATTGCCACGTCTGGGAATAGAACTCCTACCTAACTAGTACATCAAACTCCAGCATTACACAGTTATAGGATTACTGGGCTACTTCTTCCCCAAAGGTGTATTTCAAAGTAAATGACATCAGCAGGCTTGCCAAAGTAGGGCAATGGAAGTTGTAGTGACTGTGAATGGCCTCAAAATCATTGATTCCTACACAGACAAACACACATCAGTTTACAATTGCCATGTCTGGGATTAGAACTCATGCCTAACTGGTTCATCACACAGAGCATGCACCCCAGAGCTTACTGCACTATTTTTTTCCCAAAGGTATATTTCAAAGTGAATGACATCAGTAGGCTTGCCAAAGTAGGGCAATGTAAGTTGTAGTGACTGTGAATGGCCTCAAAAGCATTGATCCCTACACAGATAAACACACACACAAAGTTTTACAATTGCCATGTCTGGGAATAGAACTCCTACCTAACTAGTACATCATCCTATAGCATTACACAGCTTTAGCATGCACCACACAGCTTATAGGGCTTGTGCTTTCCCAAAGGTGTATTTCAAGGTGAAGACATCAGTAGGCTTGCCATAGTAGGGCAATGGGGAGTGCAGTGTGTGTGCATGGGCCATAACCTATTTAGCTGGAAGCAGAAACACAACACTCAGGCACACACAAGTTTATATTTCACAGGTATGTGTATACAAATGCTAGATGACTACTGACTTGTACAGTCATGTTACACAGTTATCACAAGCACCACAGACACTATAGTGCTGAGGGATACCAAAGGCAAATCTCTAAAGTGATTGACATTTGCACATCATGTGGTTTTAGCCAATTGGATGTGTGCTGGGTGGGACAGGCCTCATGATGGGAGGCTCTTTGTTACTGTCTGTCATTCTCTTCCACTGCAGGCTTTTGTGTTCTACACCTACAGCTATCAACCTGCTTCTGTGGGATATCTGTAGCTCGATTGATAATATGGGGTCAAAATGGGCAAAGGATAGTGGGTTACTGTAGGTAATTCTGTCTGTGATGCTTCTGCTACATGGTCTTGGTGTCAGCAGAGATATTCAGACATATATACTGTTTTGCACTATGATGTTTTATGTCATCAAGTACTGTCAGGTATACATATTTGCTTGCATTAATGTCATGGGGAACACAGGGTGAATGCAGCTGTGTCCAATAGTGTGGTTGCACCCTACATATTCTTGCACAATCATGCAATTCTAGAGGAGAAGCTGCAGACACTTGCTGATGGGTCTGTGTAAATGGTTCAGTACCATGGTACAGTGGTGACTGAGGATCCCATGCATGTACATCCATCGATGTGACAGTATGGCCATATCCTGTTGTGGCCATACCTCACAGCTGTACAGATTCACACAGGTTACCCAGAGGCAGGGGTGATAATTTTGGACATTACTTCTTCACATTGTGGTTTATGAGCAGGTTTGTAGCCACCCATTCCTGTGTTTGCAGGCAGGGATACTATGTGCACATGGCTGAGTCACAGACTTCACACACTCCATGCCGTCCATGCCCCTAACCCTCCCTCTATTATTCTATCCTCTTCCAAACATTATGCAAACATTATCTGATAAGTTCCCTATAGTTATCACCTCGTCCCAGCAGTAATTTTGTGTTGGTCCACAGTTCATGCAGTAGGACATGGTGGACATATTACTGGGATTTGTCCATATGGCCTTGCATTTGGGTTCTGTGTACTGTGTTATGTTGTAATTCGATTCTCGGCTGGGGTGCCTTCTGTGTGGAGTTTGCATGTTCTCTCTGTGTTCGTGTGGGTTTCCTCTGGGTACTCCGGTTTCCTCCCACATTCCAAAGACATGCATCTGGAGCATTTCTCCCCGGGCCTCCACTGAAAACAGGCTCTGTGGAACCTAGTCGGACTTTCCCGGTCAACAAATGATAAAATAAAAAATAAAAAAAATAAAAAAAAGTAATTTGGGAGTCCATGACATAACATACATTAGCAGTACGGGGGAGACACAGGCCTTTGGCAAGGGACTGAAGGGAATTTGGTAGTGATGCAGGCCAGCTGTAGCAGACCATTGCATTGTGCCACTCCTAAAGTTACAGACTGCAAGACACTAAATTCCCCTGGGGTGACAGGGTAGGTGTGCTAGGTGTTAATGCCAATACTTTCTGTCATTATTGATCTAGTGGTGTGGATGCTGGCAGGGTGCTGCTTACAGCTAGGGACACACCTGCATGGGACACCTCTTCTGCATGCTGAATTCTTAGGCTATTGCCATACAGACGTGGGGGTCATATTGTACTCATTTCCAACAGCATGGATAAGACCTGTGAGGTACCTGTGGGTGATGGTGGGGTGAACTGGGTGCATGTGTGCTATGGACACTACTTGCATCTGACTCACAGATATGCATTGGGCATTCCACTTATGCTGGCTTGTGCAGGGACATCAGCAGTGTCTCAAAACTCATACCTGTGACCTTTTTGGTCTGCCAGTGTTTGGCCATATGACATTGGTATTCCATACTATAAACCCAACTAATTTGCTGCTAACATGTATGTACAATTCCAAAGGTGTGTCCATTTGACAGTAACATATTATACACTGTCTGTCTGGGGTACTTCCACCTGTGTACTGTTTGTATGTCTGGACCCACATTCATGCCATGTCCATCTTTCAGATGGTGACAGATATTACATCCAAACATTTACTATGGCTTACTGCTGGAATGTGTTTTGCTGGGATGCATTGTGTTTGACACTAAATTTGTGAGAACTTGGTCCTGTCAATGGCAGTACTGGCCAATGGCAACCAGGACAAACCTCACCATGCCTACATACTGACAGTCTCACACAATATACAACACACACCAACCTAACACATGCAGCCCTGCATACTGTACACATGCTACAATCTATCCTGCTACTTTGGCCGGCTCAGTTAATCTGTCATCCACTGTTATTATACCTACACATACATGACACTACATTTCTACAGAGGATTGTGGGGGGGAGGCACACCTGACACTTGTATACATTTTGCTATGACTGTACTGTTCAGGTACTCCATTTCATTCTGTATTCTGACCTCTCATGCTGACTAGAGGCATATCAGTGTACTATAGTGCTTAGGTATGACTAATCTACATTTCAGTTTCAGACTTCTTACCCTTCAGAACTAACATCCCACTGCCTGAACTGTTGTAGTCTGTCTGTGTAGGTCTGGAGGGGGGATGTTCTCCATAGCTATCAATCAGAGGCCTTAGAACAGCCTTGGCTTGTGTTTGTCTATGCCTGTCCTGCTGGCTGAGACTGTTGTTGGGTATGTGAGCCTCCCTGACTGGCATTTGTGTGTCCTATGGACACATTTGGCCCACCACATTTCCTACAGTGAGTTTTGTCACCTTGTCTAGTACTGGCTACTATGGTGACACCAGTATTTGTTACAGATTTCATGCTGCCACTATAGGTGTCTACCATCTGCTGGCATCACATTCAGCCACCTGATTCCCTTGCATGCTCACATCCATACCATACATACAAGTAACAAAATATAATACTCCATTCGGCAATTGATAGGGAGAGTGACTTACCTTGTGGATGTGCCAGTACCGAGGATGGTGCTGGAGGGCTGACTATGTCAGATGCCCACAGTACACTCCCTATACATGGTGAAGCACAGGTAGTGTCATGTTTGGCATCCGTTTTACTTTATGTGAGTCAGAGAGACGTGTCATTCCCTGGTTTCCTACCATGTCAGTGTATGTGCTATGCGTTCCCTCTTTGCCACTGCCTGGGCATATTAGGCACACGTCCTTCTGCCTACTGGGGCAGGCTCAGGTTGTTCCTCCTTTGAGTCACTCTGTGCCTGTGCAGGCTTTGGGAATGGTGGGGGGCTGTGTGGCTTTGCCCCATGCTGTTCCTGCTAAGGCTGTTTCCACAGAAACATATTGTGTAGCATGGCACATACGATGACAATTTGGGTACATGTAACTGGTAAGTATTGCAAGGCTCCACCGGATATGTCCAGGCACTGGAACCATGACTTGAGCATCCCAAACATATGCTCTATTATGATCCTGGTCTGTGCGTGTGCCTCATTATGGAGTTCTTGTTCAGGTGTGTGTGCATTTCTGATGGATGTCATCAGCCACGGTTCCAGTGCATAAGCAGCATCCCCCACTAGGTGGCCATAAGGGATGTCCCCATTGGCAAATCACTGACACAGCTGCATCAAATACCAGATGTGGAAGTCATGATAGCTTCCAGGGCAGCCAGCACACACATTCATTATAATTCCCTGGGCATCACACATGACCTGGCAGTTGATGAAGGGGAAGCTCTTGCAGTTGATGTAGACCCTACCCCGCTCACCGAGTGGTGCTTTGATGTGCATGTGTGTGCAGTCTACAGCACCCACTACCTAGGGTATTCAGCTATTTAGTGGAAGAGATGCATATTGCTGGTCAATGCATCATGGCTGTTGTGGAAATATAAGTGTTCACCGGCATGTGCTGACATGGCATCCAGGAACTGGTGGAGTATCCTGGATGCTGATGCCTGTGCGATCTCCATGATATCCCCAGTTGGCCTTTGGAAGGTACATGTGGCTAGTATTCGTAGGCCTACACATACCTTGGTATCCACTGGGATGGGTTCCCCTCTGTTGGTTCTGTTTGTGAGGCATGACAGGTACAGCTCAATAATTTGCTGAAGGAGGTCCCTGTCCACCCTATAGTGCTCCACCATCTCCATCTCATGTGTCCCCTGGTAGGTTAACCTGGGTCTGTACACTCTTCTCCTTCTCCTCACTGTGGGTTGGTCGTCAGCATTCTCATCCTCACCACCCTCAGCCTCTTCCACATGTTGATTTATGAGAGCTGTTGCAGCCCCTATCATTTTGTTGCTTTTGTTTGGTAAAATGTCCCTGCTTGTGTACACTGGTGGTGTAGAGTTTGTGGGAAAAACCTGAGGGAAAGGTGTTTGCATAGTTTATAGTAGTGTGCTGGGCTGGGCTGCTGCCTGTGAAATTGGCTGATTCTGATATATTTCACCTGCCAGCTATGCTAGTTCTCCTTGATTACCTTCCTACTGCTGTTTTCCCTTCCCATTGCCTTAGTGTTTAAGCCTAGGGGTGCACGGCGCAAACACAGTGTTCAGATGTGCATGGAGCTGCTATTTCCTGGTTTACCTTTTTTCCCCTTTAAAACATGGTGCATGGCACGCACACCCACTCAGGCAATGTAAAGGGTGCTTGGCAGCTTCAGACACACCCCCTTGCTTAGCTCTGCTAAGCTAAGGGCAAACCTGAGCTACAGGGCTCCAGGAAGCTTACAGTATGCCTGACACACCCCTCTATGATGTCAGCTAGCTCTTAGACTTGCACCATGGTCTTCCTGCACCTACATGATTGGGTGCTGGCTAGCCATGAGGGGGAATCGGGGATTCAGTATCATTGGTGCAGTGGTTAACATTGTCGCCTCACTGCAAGAGGTTCTCCGGTTCGATTCTCGGCTGGGGTGCCTTCTGTGCGGAGTTTGCATGTTTTCCCTGTGTTTGCGTGGGTTTCCTCCGGGTACTCTGGTTTCCTCCCACATTCCAAAGACATGCATCTGGAGCATTTCTCCCCGGGCCTCCACTGAAAACAGGCTCTGTGGAACCTAGTCAGACATTCCCGGTCAACAAATGTTAAATAAAATAAAAAAATAAATAAAAATTCCCCTCATTTGCATAGGATTGCCTGGTAATGCCTAGTTACAAGTCTGACACTGAGCCTCCCCCCTTAGCAACTACTATTCACTGGCCATGTTGTCTTCTGCCTGCCATTGAGTATAATGGCAAAATTGTGTTTTGGATAAAATGCTTTTTTCAAGGTTTTTATTAATTTTTGGGCCGATCCCGTTTGTGCGCTGCTGCCCTATGCTTAAACGGCCGAAATCGGCCAAAAAAAACATTATTTTTTTATTTTTGCAACTGTTTTCCATGCCAGTGGTCATATATTTGGCCATTGGCATGCTTTACATGTTATATACACCCTTTATTTGGAGTTGTCATGGCTACATTTTGTATTTTGCAGAAATGTACTCGGTTGCTAACTGAGTACATTTCTGCAGATTACACTAGTCCTGCACGGCCAGCTGCCAGCTTCCTGGATCACAAATTCACCTCATTTGCATGATTTTCATCTGCAAATGGGGTAATTTGCATACAGGAGCTGTGTCCATGCAAGAATAGTGCAGGAGTGCTCGTGCATGTCCTGGAAACTTGTTCCTGGATCTCTCGGCAGCCATATTGCCTCCAGCAACTCCTGCACTATTCCTGCATGCCGTGCAGAGCTTGCTGAATCCCGGAGATGGTCCTAACCACCTGAACTATCTAAACTAAACCATAAAACTAACAAATCCTAAAATAATTCCATAGGAATCATTGGGGTTATGCAGTCTATACAGCTGCATACATTGTTTTCAGAGAGGGACATCATAATCCCAATTTCAGTGTGTGTGTGTGTGTGTGTGTGTGTGTGTGTGTGTGTGTGTGTGTGTGTGTGTGTGTGTGTGTGTGTGTGTGTGTGTGTGTGCGTGTGTGCATGTGTGCGTGTGTGCGTGTGTGTGTGTGTGTATGTCTGTGTGTGTGTATGTGCATATCTGTGTGTCTGTGTGTATTTGTACATGTGTATGCTTTAACTGTTCCTTCATAATTTAGCAGTCAATTACACAGATATATGCCTTCCATTTTCCAGTTTACATCAAAGGTTGTCAGTGACATATTCCTTTGTCATAAGTGGAGAGGAAGGGGGGAGGCATGGTAGCTAAGTGAGTCACATCACTCTGTAAGATTTTCTTTTAGTCATGTGCTATCACCTTTATAGTTATGTGAGGGAGACCATGAGTCAATATGTATGTTGTTTCTGAACCAGTTATAATCAGTGGGTTTCTTTCTTTCTTTCTTTCTTTCTTTCTTTCTTTCTTTCTTTCTTTCTTTCTTTATTTCTTTCTAGTTCTGGACTTTTACCTAACTTTTACCTCTACATCTCTCCATCAAAAAAACTCCCAAATTAATATAACCTTTTAATACTAAATAAAAAAAGTAAAAGTAAAATAAAACACTGAGTACCATTAACCAGTCCACAAATGACATTGCCTACCAACCAGCTTGATTCTGCCAAACCAACATAAGGATTTAAGAAAAGAATTACGCAACTACAGTTCAGTACACTGCTAAAATACGAGTTCCTATTAAATGATCGAAGATGCATTCTTTCGAATGCATCTTGATCGAACTTTAAAGCACGAAAAGGCAAAATAGCGAAACAGCATATAAGTGAATTCTTTCTCTGGGAAAGAAATTGCTTGGCCGCTTCTGTGACGTTGCCATTTTTGTGGCTGTAGTGCGTTCGCAGAGTTGGTATATTTAAGTAGAGGGGTGTGGGGGGTGAAGTCCCCCACTTTATGTAATTTTTTTTTTTTTTTTTTTTTTTTTATGGAACGTTTTTTTTCCTGCAAAAAAAATCACTGTTCTAAGCGTTCGAGATTGTAAGCTTTCGCTTATATGGGTTGGATAAATCATTTTTGCTTTTTAAGCATTCAATGATTTAACATAGACCCTAAAACATGCCACTCAATCAATTAAATCAGTTAGTCAATCAGCCAGTCATTAAAATAACTCTACAAAACATAATAAATAAGGATGACAGAAATATAGTAAAAATCCTCCCTTAAAATACTCTGTTCATATAAATGACAGAAATTACCTGAATCCCTATATTGCAGAATGCCTAACCAATAACCATGATTGATTGAAATGAATGGGGTTCAGTATATTGTATGAAAAAAATAGAAAACTGTATAAATGGCATTTGTGGAGGGAGAGAGGGTTGGTCTGACTTTCAATAATAAATGAAAAGTCTTATAGTTGGGGAATAGTGGACCTCTTCCCATGCTCATGACTTTCACTATTCATCTAGAGATTATTTTATTTGAAGATATAGTACAGATTGTGTTAAATTTACTGATAGTTATCCGAGCTTTTTGTGGAATGAGAGTTATTTTTACTTTCATCACTACCAGGGATCTGACAATAAGAGGGGAACGCACACACTCAGGTCACTCCACAACAAGTACAAATACGACTCTGTCATTGTCCATGTTGGTGTAAATGACCTGAGATGTACCACCCTGGGCTACATGAAAAGAGACATGGAGGAACTCTCAGATCTTGTAGCCCAGGCAGGTATGACCCTAGCCCTGAGTAGCATCCTGCCATCGCCCAGAATTATATCACAGTACAAGGACAAAATGATTGACTTCAACAATTGGCTAAGCTTCTGGTGTCATTCTAAGGGGATCCAGTATCTGTCTGCCTGGGACGACATGGTCAACAGACCATGATGCTTTGCCACAGATGGCCTGCACCTGTCACCCCTGGGATTTCGGACACTGGCTAAGGCTCTTGCCACCCCTATAATGCCTTTTTTAGGCAAGGTTCAAATGCTAAATTCACCACTGTAACAGGTACAAGCAAGCAAACTCTGAGGGTAATGCTACTCAATGCTAGAAGTCTAAACCTCAAAATGCACTCACTCGAGGCACTCCTTAAAATGGAGAACATCAACATCTGTCCAGTGACAAAGACCTGGTTCAAGCCTCCAGAGAGCACCCCTACATTACCAGGCTATAATTCATACCACACCTTTTGTCCACCTAACCTGGACCAAAACAGTAAAGGTGGAGGTGTGTCCATATTCATTAAGGATATCCACAACTCTAGGCTAGTTGCTCAACATGATGCATCTGAAATTATCCAAGTTCAACTAACACTGGGCAAGACTGCAATCCAGGTTGTAGCTTGTTACAGATCCCCCACCATGCCCCAGGATTCCCACTCTTCATTTCTTAAAATACTAGAAAATAGTAAGGTATAACCCAGTACCTTAATTATGGGCAATTTCAACTACCCTACCATCAAGTGGGAAAACTATTTAAAGTGCCGACTCATTCACTTAGCATTTTCTGGAATTCATAAATTCCAACATCTTGGATCAGTTTGTCCACACCCCCACCAGGGGTAGCAATATCCTGGACCTGGTCATTACCAATATGGGTAACCGGTGTTCTATGCCAGAGGTCAACTCCTCACTGGTCAGATCTGACCACAAGCTAATCACCCTAGACATCCATATCCCACCCCCACCCCCCATTAAGGAAACCACCATCAAAAACTACTCCAAAGCCAACTTCATGCTTCTTAAGACAGAAGTGGCAAACTTCACGACACCCATGCTGATGGAAAATAGAGGTAAGACTGCTGAATCTTACACAAATGCACTGTATAAGCATATACATGAGTGCATGGATCATGCCATGCTCAACAGAACCAAGACACTATCCTCTAAAAAAGGAAGCCAATCTGGTGGTCCCCTGCCATAAACAAACTCTACAACAGATGGAAGAAGCTGTTGTAAAAAAGAGTAAAATCCCAAGATTGGAGGAACTCCCTGGTCAGCCTCAGCAAGAAGCTGAGATCTCTCATAAAATCCTCCAAAGCCAGTTATGAAAATAAAATTGACACTGATTCAAAAGACAACCGCAAAGCATTCTACAGCTATGTCAATAATCTCAATGGCAACACTCAGATCTGCTCTGAGCTACAGCAAAATGGCACTAAATATACAGAACCAACCGATATTGTCAACATCCTGGTAGATAGGTTCAGTGCTAACTTTACCCCCCCCTCATCCATCAAAGGGGCCATCTTAATACTGGAAGAATGCAAAACCCCTCTAATCATGGATGAACAAGTAAAGGCCGCACTCTCCAAAGCCAAGAACACAGCATCCATAGGACCAGACAACATTCCAGACTGCATACTGCATGAACTACAGAACAAACTGGCATTCCACCTAAGTACCATGTTCAATCATAGCCTCACCTCAGGCTATGCACCTAGTGAATGGCACACAGCAACGTTTATCCCACTCCACAAAGGGGGTGCCTCCATGGCCCCCAGAAACTACCGCCCCATTAGCCTGAAGAGCCTGGTCTGTAAGGTCATGGAACATATCATCCTGGAGCTTATAAACAAAAGACATAGGTAACCTCCAAATCCTGGACCCCATTCAGTTTGAGTTTGCAAAAAAGGTAGATCATGTCTACTAAACCTGATTGACTTCTTTGAAACAGTCACTAATGCCGTAGACGAGGGCAAGGTAGTGCACACAGCCTATTTCGTCTTTGTCAAAGGCATTTGATACCATCCCCCACTCTGGAATTATAGATAAACTCACTAAACTGGGCATAAATCCCTATGTCACAAGATGTGTGGCCAACTGGCTCACTGACAGAACCCACACAGTAAAAGTAGCTGACTCCAAGTCTGACTTCAGACCAGTGATGAGTGGAGTACCACAGAGTTCAGTCCTGAGTCCTCTCCTGTTTGGCATCTACTTCTCTGAAGTTCAGGCCAACACAGAAGGTCTTTGGCTAACAAAGTTCACAGATGACTGCAAACTGGGAGCCATAATAGAATCACCTAATGATGTAGACATTCTACAAAAGGGCCTCACAGAGACAGATGCTTGGTTTCAAAGTCATGGCCTCAAGCTCAATGTCAAGAAGTGCATTGTCATCCCCTTTGAAAAAAACTTGGTACCCATGAACTACCACATAGGCAGTAGCTCACTAAACACTGAAAGTGTGATAAGAGACCTCGGGACACAGGTGGACAGTAGTCTCTCCTTTGATAACCGCATTGCCACAGTAGTCAGAAAATCATTCTACGTGGTACACCTCATCACAAAAGGGTTCTCCTCTAGAAAAAAAGAGGTCATTGTTCCTCTCGACTCATCCCTCATCAGACCCATTATAGAGTGCAATGCCCCATTTGGCATGTATCTCACAAGACACCTACAACAATTGGAAAGGCCACAGAAATACCTCACTAAGAGGATTACCAATCCCAAACAGATGGCATACACAGACCATCTCAAAAAACTCCAGCTCTACTCCGTCGCATATTGCCTACTCAGAGGCAATCTCTGCCTAACATACAAAACTATGTCAATCCCAGTGCTGTTGGACATACTACACTTAAAGAAATCTCAATCTCTCTGACCATGCACTCCAGGGACCTAAACCTTGTCACCAGAATAAACAGAACATGCTGGAGGGATAGATTCCTGTCCCAGAGACTTCCCATACTCTGGAACAAACTACACATTCATGTCAAGCAAAGCTCCTCATTGGTCCTCTTTAAGAAAAATCTTGACGACTGGATGGGGAAATAGAAACTTCACCCCGGGATCACTTCTGTGGCGCTGCTTGACAGGGACACAGGAAAATAATTTTATTGGGTGGTGAAAGCCAGGGAACCTTTTTGGCTAGGCTTATATAGCCCCCAGGGCTGATAGCCTAGTACCTACTTATGAACCTATGAACCTATAAGAAAAGAGGAATTTTGTTTCTACTTTCAGCACAGTTGTGGCATTAAAATAGATGTAGCTAAGGGGAATTTATTCTAATGATATTCTATTTAAAGGAACATTATTGGTGTATAACAATGATGGATAGATAAAAGGAATAATTTATGTTATAACATGCTTATGATCATGGCAATGGGTGACATAGGAAGGGATTAATCTGTCTTTAGTAAAATAGTAATGGATTTGAGAATCACTATGGATCCTGGTACAGATAACTGTCAAAGAGTTCTGTGCTAAGTATCTAAAAAGTTATCACTTACTGAGTTAGATGGAAAGTTGTGAAGTGCGAACTCTTGTACATATTGTCTTGGCAACAACATGTGTTAGTTTTGAAGGGAAAGTCATGTAAGCAAAAATAGACACAATGATAAATAAATCAGTTAGAAACATAGCTGAGATAACTAAATAAATGATACATATGACTGGTGAATATGACAGAGGCTACAATCCAAATGAAATACTGTGAAAATCCTCATTTGGGCAAGAAGTTAAACCAAAGTCAAATCTGCTTGAGTTGATGGTAGCTCATCTGAATAAAGACATCTCACAGCACCTATGGAAAATAGTATGGGATGTCCAAATTTCCCCAAGTAGTATAAATACCACCTTGGATCTTCCCTGAAAAGAGACAACTAGCCTAGAGTGACTATTCTAGTGAATAAAGGCCAAAAAGGGATAAATAAAAAATTAAAAGAGTTAGACAGTTAACAGATGAACAGTACAAGAGAATTACAAAATGCATATACAGAATCATCATGTTCAAATTAAAACTGTTGATTTATATAGCCATGCAGGGTGGGGAATGTCTACCACATTAGAATATATTGAAGGAAAATACATAATTAAATTTATTAAAATAGATTTCAGAGCTGTCAGGATATCATTACTTAGAATCCAGGAAATGCTAAATTAATGGAGGAAATAGGACCAGGTATTTCTCAGATTCCATAGAATATGTGCATGTGGTTTGGTTTGTGCAATAAGCTAATAGAAAGCTCTGTGAAGTGTCATAGCTTTAGCTGGAGGAAATGGCTTCTAAGACAAGGCAGCAATCAGTTTCAGCCCCTGCATTACTAGTCACCATGTGGAATTTGAGGAATATTACCCCATATAAATATATGAACTTCATGCAGATCGCTTCCTTCAGTGTGTAATTTACATTAGGAAGTAGAAAAGGCTGAGTATCTGATTTAACTCATATTTCTCAAACAACAGATAAGCTTGGAAGAATATATTCAGAAGTTATGGGAAGTATAAAGTCTTGGAGGCTGCAGTCAACTACTTCAATAGGAACTAAACTGTATCTGAATGTAAGACAAGATCTGTTTCCACACAGTAAGAAGAGATTCTGGAAATGCCACTGAGAAGAGAGATAAGAGCAGATGTATGAATGACAGTGATGTTAGAACAAGAGACCTGGAGATATCACCACATAGCTGCAGGGGGAGCTGGCCTAGCAAGCACAAGGCAACAGACAAAATGTCTCATTGATAAAGTATGGGGTGTGTTAAGCAATGCTACTTATCATGCTTTGTTCATCAGTTCCACATGCTAGGCAGATGGAGTTCCTGCTCCCCCATGCTCTCTTTTATATTTGTGTTTGTATGCCTTCAAATCATTACCTGAATTGCTAGCTACTACTGTCTCTGCTTTCCCTTTAGGACTGTGAGGACGTTTGGTAGTTCAGATATTCAACTCAGTTAATTAAGACTGAATGATGTTATTGATCTTTATTCTGCAGTACTGGGTTTGATTCTGTCAGCTTCCACTTCCAAACTGTGAAATGTGAGCACATGACTTAACCAGTCAGTGTTTTTGGATCATTTCTAAAAAGGGACAATTGTGTTCAGAAGATATACCTTGAAAATAAATAAATAAATATGGTTGCGTATTTCAGATCAAAGCCAGTCTTAGGCCAGCTGGAACAGCTGGGCCCAGTAGGGACCTACTGCCACAGGGGGCCTTGTATTAGGCTATGGCAGGTCATGATGTTTTTTGTGTTCTACAGAGAGTCACTAAAGCAAAGTATTAGGAATTTTCCTCCTTGTAGTCTTGCCTGTGTAGTAGCTACAACTCACATAAGTGAAGCAAAATTCCTGTCATGCACTATACTACTGCCTAGACTAGTATATTTAATTAATAGTATCACATCTCTTGTATTGCTCATTGTCTTGGCTGCTCAGACTGTCATAGTAGTCAGGTGATGTTGCTGAGTGGTCAAAACTATGGTTAGGTTACCCATCTGGTTTTGTGTATCATTCAGTTTTCTGCTGCAGAACATAACAAGACCCGGTTTAATTTGAAGACTGACAGTGGTACTGTGTTTTGCTTTGCTACTCTTGGTGACATGGAATGTAGATTGGCTGATAATGAAAGCCATTACAAAAATAACAGTGGAATAGTCAGCCTCGGCCAGTGTGAAAACAAGTACTAACATGTACAAAAATATTATGAGATATGGAGGAAGACAACAGCAGAATAATCCCAGTTAAGTGAAATATGAACGTGTGGTCAGTGTAGGAAGACAGAGGTGAATAAAAAAAGATTTAGCTTGGCTTAAACCGGAAAAAAGAGAGAAACAGAAGTAGTTTGACCATAAAGATACTGCAGGGCTGCCACAATTTCAGAATAGTTTACAAAATAGGTGGAAGGACAAGAAGAAACTGAGATAGAAAATGTTTGTACTGGACTGAGATGTTTTGAGGGGGAGTGTATTCTAGAAAGCTGAACAAATTGTTTAAATTTTGTGTATTCTCCCTACATCAGCGTGTTTCCTTAATGCATTCTGATTTCTTCCCACCTGACAAAATATGCTACTTACTGGCTACTTTAACTTATCCATCATGTAATCTGCACTGCTGCCCTTGGACCTGGGCTATGGCTGGAAATGACCTGCAAGCTTTAGTTGATGTACCTAGTTTTGTAAGTAATTCAATAAAAATAAGCTTTCAAAAATAGTTAAAAGGCTGGTGAGCAATGCAATTTCCAGGTAAAGACCCAAGATGATGATAATGGTGATGAGGATGATGATGATGATGAGGATGATGATGATGAGGATGATGATGATGATTAGTAGAAGTATTATTACGCATTCTGAGGTAGTTACCATTTTTTGTGGTTTTGTAGAAACACACTCCACTGGATTCACTAATCTTCTGTGCAGGACTAGCTTAGTCCTGCATGGAAGTGCCTGTTTAGGAGCAGGATGGCAACACGCCATGCATATTAATGAAGGCACGCTGCCCGAGCTCCTAGGCTTCAGAGAGCGTGTATGAGTGCAGGGGGCTTGTCTGAGAGCAGAGCTCTCAGAATGAACACACCCCTACAATGTAGAACAGCAGAAAGTGGTAAGAAATGATAGAGACCACTCATAGGTGTCTGCATATCCCCACCAACAGCCCCCCAACAGCAACAGTACATATAAATAAAATGAAGAAACCCTTATATTTATTTTTTTTAAATCCGATTAATGCTAACCATAGGTGCGCGGGTGTGCCCATTGCTTAGCTACGGTGAAAGCAGCTTAAAAGGCTGAAGAGGATAACAAGGAAGATGTGTGCAAATGTAGCAGCATAGCAATAGTGTAGTGGGCAAAGTATTTGCCTAATGAACAGGCATTCCCAGTTTAAGTCCCACTGCAGCCCAGTCTATTTTACATGGCAAAGCACATTATAACCAATATTTTTGTTGCAAACCCCCCTAAATAACATATATTTATGAACTGGAGTACTGCATGTGAAGTGTCAGTGTCATAATGAATAAGGCACTAGTAAGCAGGTTTAAGCACAAATAAGCAGTAGTAAGCATATGTAAGCAAAGGTAAGTATGTTTAAGTGCATTTGCGTGGGGGTAAGCACTGCCTACACAGACTAAGCAATTTAGAAGCTAACTGAGTGTAATAGTTCTGCCCAGCAACAAAATAAACAGCCTCTGCAAGGCTCAAACCCAAGATCCTGTACACTACAGTCACAGCAGTTAATAGCTAAGACATCATAGCAGTACATTTGAATGAGGTTGCAACAAACAAATCCTCACCATAGGAAAATCAAACTGAACATGTGAAATGAATCTATGTACAATGTGATGTTGTATAACCTACTACATAACATAAATATGTGAACTGGAGTACTGCAGTAAGGCCAGATGTGAGGTGTTATTGTAATAAAGTGCTGAAGTCCTCAGGACCCCATACAGTGTACGTACACATGAATCGCAGATACCAGACACAGATATAACATATAACAAATAATAAATCAATGTCAAAGGAAAATATAATGCTAAGTAAATATTAAGCAATGCTAAGCATTGCACAGCTCAGCTTACGTGGTGTAAGCAATGTGTAGGCCAGCTAACTCAATCTGCCCAGTGGTATACCCCTTTAAGCAATGCCAACATTAGGTAAGCAGGTGTGCCCATAGCTTAGCCTTTTCAAAACTGTCCAATCACAGGAAAGTGTGGGAAATCGGGTGTATTTAAACCCCACAGGTGCCAATAATTCCCATAACTGGTTGCAGCTCCCTAATGTAGGCAGAATGGCTGGAGTTGAGGAAGGCCCTCAATTTAGAGTGCAGCTCTGGGGCACCCAGGAGTCCAGATTCATGGTATGGTTTCTGGTAAAACACCATGAGGAGATACTACTTCAGGGCCAGTACCAGGGCTCTCAGTATAAAGTGAAGGCCTGGGACAGTCTCGCCCATGACCTCACCAGTGCCACTGGTATCCGCCGGACTGGCGAGCAGGTCAGGCATCACCATGCTGACCTGAAGCAGCAGAGGGGTGATCTCTTGGAGCAGTGGATCCAAGAATCAAGGCAGATGGCCGATGCCCCAGCACTAAGTACCCATTCTACTATGTAGATAATGATTGCTTAACTTGTGTATACTATGGATAGGTAATGGCTAAATATCACTGTATTTCTCTGATAGCTGCAGATGAGCGGGTTGTGAACCAGCAAGCCCATGCTGCTAGGCTGCAAAGGCTATGTTGCGAGGCAGGTTAGTAATAATCTTGCATGTACTGTCATAAGAAAAAAATATAACAGTTTTAGAAAGTGTTGTACCAGTATAAAAATGTATTGTGGTATAGGATGTACTGAATAAACCAGACAATATGGCAGGAAGACTGTCATATAGGTTGTGTGGAAATAAAGGTGCAATATCTTGTGAATAAAAGTATAACCCTTGGAGTGCTTGTGTGCATTCTGCTTTCATATGTTGTAGTGTTGCATTCTATAAATAGTATTGTTGTATTAAGCAGTATTACCCACACTGCTGAACGTAGTTAAAATGTCTAGGAAGTTCAGCATAACAGTGTTGGAATTCCCAAGAGGTTAGTCATATAGAACAATAGAGGGAGACTTAGAAACCATTGGAATGCGTCACACCAATTCCCTGCTAGCACAGTGTACTGTGATGTCATCTGTAATATTTTTACCACACACAGCAGGGGTTTGAATCCCGGGAGTGGTAGTAAGTCGTATGCATAATCATACTCCACAACTGTACAGAGTTTGTAAAGAATGTTCAGACAGAAAGCTGTATGCATAATTAGACCCAACAACTGTACAGACTTTGCTAGAATGTTCAGATAGTATGCTGTAAGCATAATCAGAACCAACTGTACAGACTGTGGCAGAATGTTCAGGTAGTAAGCTGTATGCATAGTCGTACCCCTCAACTGTTCTGATCTGTCCAGCATGTCTAGATAAATGGCCCATATCTGCTGCCCATAACCTGTTTCCCTGACAAATCAGTGAGATGAACCAAGAAATGTAGGCAGCTTATACTCACGTATAATGGATAGTGAGCCCTGAACATAAAAAGGGAATGTATATGAAAGCAAACCTGTCATTGTAGCATCTCACCCAAAGTGTATGACAGCTATTCCAAAATATGTCACATTAACACCTTCATCCTGTCAAGCCTTGATCACAGTGTGTGCAATAACGGATTGTTAGTTATGTGTATAACATCAACATGGAATATGGGAGTATGTGTAGTATTCGTCAGGTAGTGTTAACAAATATTTCTCCACAGCTATAACAGGTAAGAGGTGTAGACAGTAGTTACAACACAGTTCACTCATATACTTGTCTACAAGCATGGAATCTGGGAGTATGTGTAGAATCTGTCAGGTAGTGTTAACAAAGATTTTCCCCACAGCTATAACAGGTAAGAGGTGTAGACTGTAGGTACAACACAGTTCACTTATCTACTTGTCTACAAGCATGGAATCTGGGAGTATTTGTAGAATTTGTCAGGTAGTGTTAACAAAGTTTACTCCACAGCTATAACAGCTAAGAGGTGTAGACTGTAGTTACAACACAGTTCACTCATATACTTGTCTACAAGCATGGAATCTCGGAGTATGTGTAGAATTTGACAGGTAGTGTTAAAAATATTTTCTCAACAGCTATAACAGGTAAGAGGTGTAGACTATACGTAAGACACAGTCCATGTATATACTAATCTACAAACATACCATTGTACAAAGTCAGCCATTGGGTAGTGTGATAATACATGTAAGGGACAGATCACTGCAGTGACTAAGAACATTGTGAAAACTACAGGGATATATTACTTGCTAACTGACCTCTCTCTCTCACCCCCACCATATGTGCAACAATAACGTAATTACACACCTAAATGGGTATGTGTACACTCCAATCTTTTGTTGGGACATATGTCTTATTGGTTTAAAAATATTCACATTTAGTTCTATGCATGTGCCATGTTAATATACTCTCATATCGATGGCCTGTTGCCATTAATGAAACCTGCGTGCTGTTGTTATGGCCACTGTTGTCCCATATATGCATGTGTTCTGCTCACCCTGCAACTGTTATAAATCTGGTGTCTTGGGTTAATGGGAATACCTATGCATGCTGTTATAACTAATCCTGAATGCTGTTGACTATTACTAACCGATATCTGTCCTAAAACGGCAACACCATAGCTCTTATGGGAAGGCAGGTCCCAGTGGACCCACCTGTTCCACCTCAGCTGGCCATGGCACCGGGCACCAGCATGTCTGTGGCCCAACCTGGGAAATCCTCCTCCATTCGCCCTGCACCACCTTTGGGTGGAACTGCCTCATTGGATGGGGCTCGGCCCCCTCCTGGGAGCAGGGCCAGAGAGGTACCTGTCACTCACCATCAGGTCTGAGCCATGGTGCGTAGGGATCACGAGAGGGAGTTTTGAGACCAGCTACACCACCTAGAGGGCCACATGGTGCAATTAGAGGGTGAGCCTGCCCCTCCTTCCCAGTCCCCAACACAGCCACCTTTGGGGCCGTGAAGGTGCAGTGGTGACTGTCCATTGGTGGGGACCTCAGTCCCACTGTTTCCATTTGGGTGCTCATGGGCTTGCGACTTCCAAACACCCCTCCCCATCCAAGGTGTATACCCCCCACATGTGTCATATACCACCCCTGTATGTGTCTTATTTGTCTTGTCTGTTAACCTACCCAACCTACCTCCCCAAATATACCTACTACCCCTCCCCAACATTCCAGTCTCACCTGAAAAAAAAAAGGCAATCTGTTCCCACAAAAAAAAATAACGCCCCATACATAGCTGTCCATTTTGTAATTTGGTCTAAATGGCATCACAATGAATTATCATTGTCCTCACCCCCACCCAGGGGTTTGAATGTCCAAATCTACCTCTAAATTCAGTGTATATGCATAGCTGTTGCTGTAGAAAAATGGGCAGCTATGGACCATCCCTACACCCTTCCTGGACATCCCTGGCTATTTTCCCTACTGTCTTTCCCTCTTTATGCCCCTTTTTTCACCACTTTCCTATCAACCACTTTTTCTTGTCTTTTCAAGAAATTTGACTGGGGGTAAGCAGGAGTAAGCACTTTTAAGCAGCAGTAAGCAGGTTTAAGTCTGTTTGCAGGGAGATAAGCACTGCCTACACAGGTTAAGCAATTCAGAAGTTAACAGAGTATAGGAAACTGTAACCAGAAGTTAGCAGTGCTTAGCTCTGTGCAAACCCATGCAAACCCACTTACAACTGCTTTAAAGTGCCTTAATCACTCTGTATCTAATGGCCTGTGTCCTTCCCAGCAACAAAATAGACAGCTTCTGCAAGGCTCAAACCCAGGGCCCTGCACACCACAGACAAAGTGATTTATCACTAAGCCATGCCAGATATGCAAAAAATCTGATGTTTTCAGAAACATATCATCCAGCCCAGTCATGCAACAGTACAGAGAATGTATGCCAACATCTAGATGTATGTCTGTGTGTAAATATATTAATATCTAAACAGATACAACATATCTATATATTTATAAATAAATATATATGAACATATATACACACAAATGCTTACATCGACACATATATATGTCTACACCTATATGTCTACATATACACGGCAAGGTACATATATGTACGCAGATATATATCTATGTAGGTATATATGGACATAGTCATATATATGTAAGCAGATATATATCTCTATAGGTATATGTGGCTATACATGTGTAGATAGCAATGGTAGATTAACAAAAACAAATATGTCCACATTGGTTCATAGGTTAATAGGTAGGTACTAGGTTATTGGCCCTGGGGCCTATACAAGCCCAGCTAAAAAGGTACCGTTAATGGGTTTGAGAGGCCCCAAACAATATATGTCTTGTACGAATAGGCATACCCACCCCACAGCCAAACACATCCGCCCTGCAATACACTACCAAGTGTTGCAGATCCCTTAACCATGACCTGACATGACATTGGCACAAGATGTTAACAGTACGACATCCCACCTGTATGATGTCAGGCTGGTATTGGTAACATATCATGCAGCAACAGTACAGTCTGGCTCCCATAGGAAATGTAAAATGTGGAAGCTATCAACATCCCTAGGAAACATTTACACAAACACATATATGCAGATACAGATATATATATATATATATATATATATATATATATATATATATATATATATATATATATATATGTATAGATATATATATAGATATACATATACACACATATATATAGATATACATGTGACTACACATACACACGCAGATATATGTACAGTAAGGTACATATGTAGAAGGTGCACATAATTTTGAACAGCCACTCTGCCTACAGTTCACACCTGAACACCTGGACACTGTATGGGCCACCCATACAAATGACAATCATTGCCTGCAACATATACCCACTGAGAGGTCATAGGGCAAAAAAAAAACACACACAGATTTGCAGAAATCGTAAACCTTTATTTGTGTAGTATTACAGTTCTATATACTATTGCTACTGTAATTGGGATTGTCTTCTCAGACATGGTGTGTGTGGGAGGTCACATCTGCTTTCCACATGTGTGCCATTGGCTACTGACAGACATCCTGAGGACATCATAGTAAAGTACCACTGCTAGCATGTACTGCCCCTGTCGACTGCAGCAGAGATATTGGGCAATATGTGTGGACATTCTGACACACTCTGTACAGTCCAGAGGTATACACAGAACCCCTTAGTGCAAAACATGTGTACCATGCCCGACAATATGGATGTTAACAGCCATGTAGATGGGTATAACATATAATGACTGGTATACATATCTCACCATAGGTTATGCATTCACGCACCCCTGTCTGGCCTGACACGTAATAACCACTGGCACAGGGGTGCCATGGTCACATACTACCCACTAAATATTGACATACATCTGTAAAGCATCCCACTGCGCTGTCTGACATACATGACTCTTAAGGGAGGCCCGGCAGCAGTACATCTGGCAAGTATCTGCACAGGACATCTCACTGGGTAAGTACACTAAGCTGCTAGGCATGTAACAATGCACTGTGCAGGCTACAGGCAGACTGGCTCAACACTGGGCTACATCTCTTATGGGGGAATGCACATGTACCAGCATATATAGCAGGCTGCACAGGCATGTCACAGCACAGGGTAAGATATACCTGTGTGAAAGTGCAAAACCACAACCAATGAGAAAACAGCAACAGCCACATATGGCAAGCTAGCATGATATTAGTGTATATGGACTATCTGTTCTACACCATCCTCATATGTGCCACTCACACACTAACCCTTCATATACTGGGCTGCTACACAGTTTGCTCTGATGGCTGACTGTATTATGGGACATCTGTGTGTATGGCCCTACAAACATGTAAGCCAATATGGTAACATACAGTGGAGCAGTATGTAACATCAAATTGTACAGGATCTAGGATGATGACAACTACCACAGTCTGTACACAGGCTAAGGTACATATTAACAATACACATTCTGTTGACATTCACCATAAGTACGCAGAACTCAGTACTGTACAAACAACCACAGTATGTCCAGGTTATGTCATCAAATATAATCCCTACTGTACATAACATGTGTAGCAGTCTGATATCTCACTAGCTTGTTATCAGATATGATGACACTAATTATGGTATACAGCACATATGCACCTCTTAATGCATGACATATGTACAAAGGTTGACTGAGTTGTGGCTGGAAGCACATACACAGGGCCAATATTGACACATTGCTGTAATAGCATCATACATTTACTGTTGTAACAGGGTTTGCTGCAACATATGTCCTATGAGGGATATGAAATCAGTAACTGTCATGGCTTTCACCATCTACAGACTGCAATCCTCACACTACCTCCTGCAGTTCACAGATACATGTTCTGTGGGTAACACATGAAACCAAAGGCACCACATACTGCACAGTCTGCAGATGACCCTACAGATGGGGAGTTCTCATAAACATACAACTGACATGGCAGGTATTCATACATGTAGAACAGCCATATCTGCACACACCCTGTTAAACTAACATTACTCCGAATGCAGTATAGCAGCACTTACAGTCTGTAGTCAGGTCAGGCACATCCCCCTCCTGTGTGTTGGCCTGTTTCCACAGTGTATGTTGTCAGAGGTAAAACCCCACTCCAGCTGAGATGCTGTTTGCCAAACAACAGAATTAGTTTCTGCTCACAGTGAATGAAAAGGACCACCACAAACATGATGTTCCTAGATATTGGAGTGTGTTTCCATGCAATTGGCTATGGGAATGTTACCATAGCTGTTCCACATGCAATCAGCTAGGGGAGGGCTGCAATTCATCCAGAGGCCATGAGCTGATCATGAACATTACCTTAAATACACATGCTGCTGCCTAAGAAAAGCAGGTATAGGTCTCCACATCCACCAGTGAGGGAGTGAGAGAAGCAGACAGAAGAATTGACAAGTCAGGGAGGGGTGGGAGAGTAAAACCTAAGCATGTTTGTGTCACACACCTACCAGCAGAAAGTATCAAACCCCTGATGACTATGTAGTGCTATCACAGTTCTATGCAGTTGTTGGATGCACCACATAGGTTACCTGTTGTGGAGTCTGCAGAACATATATGTGATGGTGAGTGACATCTGCAACAGGGATATGGTAGCTATATGGCAGGTGATGTACATGTGCCTGTCCGCATGAACAGGTGCCAGCGTCAACACAGCCACACTCTCACAGGGCCGCACACACATTGATACACTTGGCAGGGCCAGGAATACAGCTCATCCCTAGTGAGATTGCCACAACATATTACTGTGCAGGTATCACATGCACCACACAGGTCATACGGAGGTTGTATGGTCAAAGGGTATTGGGAAGTGTCTGACTTCAGACAGCATGCTTCAATATGTCACTAGGGGTTGTAGTTAGTTTGGCTGTGATCATACACATCATACAACACACACATGAACACACAGGGTGCCAGTCCTGACATGCATGGGTGCATTTCTGCACGGGTTTGTGGTGGTCGACTGTGCCAGATGGCTATACAAGGCTAGGTGATGTGTATACCTTTGCATCAAGCCACATGACAATGGACTGCATTGTGCCTCAGGCCTGTGGTTTCTGCATTTGCCCACACAGGTGGGTATTGTATCCACCATCCAGTCACCTGGGTGGCTATTGCATGTGGCCAATGCTGTGCATCACTTGCCATGTATGTGTTCCCTAGTCCATGACATGGAAGGTGTCTGGAATGTGCACACCTCCTGCATGCATGTACAGTGACATGTGGAACTGTACCTGGGGTGTTGGGCCCATGTTGTGTACACAGATTATCATCAGATATGCCAGTCTTGGCCACCTGTAGCAGGAATTTGTAATGGACAGCAGGTTATCCCTGCACCTACATTGATAGCAGGCATAACGGCATTCCCTGGCATCAATGGCGTCTGTCCATACAGGGCATGGTTTCAGGCATGGTATGTCCTTTGTGGATCACATGTGATGGCACCACAGGTGTTGCAGCTGTCCAGTGGGGAACATGGGAAAGGTGCACTGTCTGCATGTATGTGCCTATTGGACAGATGGACAGGGTGTCATGCCCTCTGTAGGCCACTGCAATCACTCTATAGTTATTATCAGTTGCCAATATGCAGTGTACTACACATATTGGTTGTTTCTTCGGCATGTGTGTGTGTGTGTGTGTGTGTGTGTGTGTGTGTGTGTGTGTGTGTGTGTGTGTGTGTGTGTGTATGTGACATGCATTGAGAGTGTGCTCTGGGTAATACTGGGGTTGCTAACTGTGATTGCCTGGCCATGATGTCACATGTATGGGTATGAATTTGCACCCCAACCTCTCAGCTATTTCACATCACTTATCCATGTACAGTGGACATTGTGATATAGGGCCACCATAAAAGACATTTGCAAAACCCACTACACATTGGTCCCAGGTGTCACACACTCACACCCACCTCCACACAGGATACAAGTTAGAAATACACACACACATGTCATGTCTGGGAGTTGAACCCCTACTTAACTAGTTTATTACACTACAGCACTACGCAGTTACAGTACGCACCTCAGAGATTACTGGAGTACTCTTTCCCCAAAGGTGTATTTCACATTGGATGACATCAGCAGGACTGCCAAAGCAGGCCATTGGACATGTACTGAGTCTGACTAGCCTAAAATGCATTGCTTAAAAATCAAAAACTGTCGTGGGTAAAAGCAAGGTGCAAAAAAGAACCCAAACAAAATGAAAGAAAATGCTCCGAGATAGCACACTGAGAACGTTTATTGATAGACAAAACAGAAAACAAAAAATGGTGAGCACTTTCACAACATAAAGTTGCTTCATCAGACAACAGTAAAAAGCTTACACTCTATTTAAATAGTCAGATATCCATTACTCAATTAACTAATTAGGGCTAGCAAGCTGTACAGAATCAAAATCAAGAGAAGCTTACCACAGTGAATCCTACAATAAAGATGCACTATGCATATAATGTTACACACAAAGTTACTAAACATATGTAACCACACTATATACAGTGTAAAAAACCATATACATACATATATAAGATAAAACAATGACAGTAAGACATATAAAAAGCTAAAAACATCTAAAATGTCTTCTAAAAGATCTTGAAATCAGTGCATGAGTGGTCGAGCCTTCAAAAAGGGAACCAAAGTAGTAGCAGCATTCAATCCAGGAAACTTCTCAGAGTTAAGCTTCAGTATCCATTTTTGCTCACGCCTCTCTGTAATATTTTCTATGTCACCACCCCTAGGGTTCGTATAAATATGTTGCAAAACCAAGAATTTAAAAGAATGTGAACGATCATTAGACATAATGTGACAGGCCAGAGCACTGGATTGTTTACAGTTGGTAATGTCTCTCCCATGTTCTAAAATATGATCTTTCAACATTCTGTTTGTTTTGCCTACATAATAAGCATGGCATTGTTGACAGAAACAAAAATAAACAACATCAGTGGTTCTGCAATCTGAATATTGATTAGAATGTAATGAAAAATGCCTGGTAGGATAAACATAATTATGTTTGTTATAAACAAACTGACAGGCACTACAGTTCCTACATGGAAAAGTTCCACGGCGAACAGAGTGAGTTAACTTTTTGCGTATTTCCCCATGGCAAAGGTGTTGTTTAAGTGACTTACTATTCTTAAAACTGAAATGTGGAGTCAGTCCAACCTTGTCTACAAGGCCAGGAACTTCTTGTAAAAGGTACCAGTATTTCTTAACAACATCCACGTATTGATTAATGTTGCTAGAAAACTGGAGAACCACTCTAAAGTCATTCTCAACTGTGGCACTGTGTGTTGCATCTGCGGTGGCTCTGTTGTGATTATAATAAGGTTTGCACCTAGTATCTCTAAGCTTCCAGGCATCATATATTGCATTATCAATGTCTGCACTAGAATATCCTCTAGCCAAAAACTCAATTTTCAAGTTATTCAATGCAGCTACTGCATCATTGTCACTACTATGTAGCCTGAGTGTCCTAAAAACTTGCCCTCTTAACACATTCCTAGGAATGTGTCTAGGGTGCATACTAGATTTATGCAGCAATGTGTTCTTTCTAGTTGGTTTATGGTATATAGTACTGCAGAGATGACTCAAATCAGATTTACTGATTTTGACATCAAGAAAACTTATGTCAGTGGCTGAACTCTAGTGTGTAAACCTTAAAAAATCAGTTGTTGAATGCAAGTAATCCAAAAATTGGTCTAAATCAGAGCCGGAGCCCTTCCATAACATAAAAACGTCATCTACAAACCTAACATACCACAGTATTTGTCCAAAGAATGGATTAGTGACAAACAAAATGTTTTGCTCTTCCCTACTGACCAGTGCTAAGTTGGCATAGCTATTGGCACAAGCAGTGCCCATTGCCACGCCAACTTTTTGCAGGAAAAACTGTTCTTGGAACATAACAATATTATTTTCTAAAATGATTTCTAATAGGGTGCAGATTAACTGTATCTTATTATTAGTCAAATGTTTGTGCACAGTAAGAAAATCTCTAATACTATCAACGCCCCAAACATTTGGTATACTGGTAAACAGAGATTCTATGTCCATGGTCACAAGAACAAATTCCTCATCTCTATCTATCATCTCCATCCTATTATGTAGCCATTGTAAGAACATCTTAGTGTCCTTTAAAATAGTATAACAGTTGTCCAGAAAACCATGTAAAGTCCGTTCTACATATATGGAGAGGGGCTCAGTACACCAGCCACTACCTGAAACAATAGGTCTCATAGGTGGGAATAACAAGTCCTTGTGAATTTTAGGTAGACCATATATCCTGGGAACAACAGGCTTATGAACATTAAAATACTTAAAAAGTGAATCATCAATCAAATTAGCTATTAACAAGTCAAAAATTAGAAAGGAAACTTTATCTATGATGGCATTCACCATAGATTTAGGAATACGTTGATATGTGGTAGTGTTTTTGTCAACAATGCCATGCTTATTATGTAGGCAAAATGAACAGAAAGTTGAAAGATCGTATTTTAGAACATGGGAGAGACATTGCCAACTGTAAACAATCCAGTGCTCTGGCCTGTCATGTTATGTCTAATGATCGTTCACATTCTTTTAAATTCTTGGTTTTGCAACATATTTATACAAATCCTAGGGGTGGTGACATAGCAAATATTACAGAGGGGCATGAGCAAAAATGGATACTGAAGCTTAACGCTGAGAAGTTTCCTGGTTTGAATGCTGCCACTACTTTGGTTCCCTTTTTGAAGGCTCGATCACTCATGCACTGATTTCAAGATCTTTTAGAAGGCATTTTAGATGTTTTTAGCTTTTTATATGTCTTACTGTCGTTGTTTTATCTTATATATGTATGTATATGTTTTTTTTTTACACTGTATATAGTGTGGTTACTTATGTTTAGTAACTTTGTGTGTAACATTATATGCATAGTGCATCTTTATTGTAGAATTTACTGTGGTAAGCTTCTCTTGATTTTGATTCTGTACAGCTTGCTAGCCCTAATTAGTTAATTGAGTAATGGATATCTGACTATTTAAATAGAGTGTAAGTCTTTTACTGTTGTCTGATGAAGCAACTTTATGTTGTGAAAGTGCTCACCATTTTTTGTTTTCCGTTTTGTCTATCAAAAAACGTTCTCAGTGTGCTAGCTCGGTGCATTTTCTTTCATTTTGTTTAAAATGCATTGCTACCTACACAGACATTGAAACACACACAAAACATCCACAACAGACATGCTTGGGTATAGAACCCCTAACACAGATCTATATCACACTATAGCAGTAAGCAGTTAAGGCACGCACTACGGAGATTAGAGGGATGCACTTTTCCCAGAGGTGTATTTCTAGGTGGATGACATTAGCAGCCTTGCCAAAGATGAGCATTTGAATTGTAGGAAGTGTGACCACCCTAACAAGCATTGCTCTCTACACAGACAGAGTCAGACAGACACACACACCCCTAAAGTTTCTGGGATTAGAACAGCTACCTAACTAATTTATCACACTACAGCAGGTTGCAGTTACAGGACACGCTACAGAGATTACTGGACTACAGTTATCCAGAGGTGTATTTCTAGGTGGATAACATCAGAAGCCTTGCCAAAGATGAGCATTTGAATTGTAGGGAGTGTGACTACCCTAAAAAGCATTGCTCTCTACACAGACAGACACACACATAAACATATACAGTTGCTATGTCTGGAAATTGAACTCCTACGTGACTATTTTATCATACTATAGCAGTATGCAGTTATGGGGCACGCCACAGAGATTACTGGGATATAACTTTTCCAGGGATGTATTTCTAGGTGGATGACATTAGCAACCTTACCAAAGTAGGGCATTTCAGTTGTAGGGAGTATGCCAACCCTAAAAAGCATTGCTTTTTATACAGACACACATTCAGTTGCCAAGGCTGGGGGTTAGAACTCCTACCTAACTATTTTATTACACTACAGCAGTACACAGTTAGAGATTATTTAAATACAATCTTTCTAGGGATGTATTTCTAGGTGGATGACATGAGCAGCCTTACCAAAGTAGAGCATTTCAATTGTAGGGAATGTCCCCATCCTAAAAAGCATTGCTCTCTACACAGACAGACACACACACATACATACATATGCACACAGTTGCCAAGGCTGGGGTTAGAACTCCCACCAAACTAGTTGATCACACTACAGCAGTAAGCAGTCATGGAACACGCCACAGAGATTACTGGGCTGTAACTTTCCCAAAGCTGTATTTCACAGTAGATGACCTCAGCAGGCTTGTCATACTGGGGCTATGGGGAGGGCAGTGTTTGTGCATGGGCCATAACCCATTCATCTAGGGGTTGACACACCACATGTGGGCACAAACTGGGTCATGTTCCACAGGTACGTGTATACAGCTGCTAGATAACTACTTCCTTGAACAGTCATGTTGCACAGCTGGCATGTGCACCACATACTGTGTAATGCTGACAGATACTGGTGGCTAGTATCTGCAGTATGTGACATCAGACCCTCATGTGTTTGTAGCCCTTTGGCTGTGTGCTGGGTGGGAGAGCCCTGGATGGCTCCTTGTCACAGTCACCCTTTTCCACACATCTATGTATGTCTACCTTTGGCTTATTATAGTGTGTTGTCCTTACATATATGCCTGTATTCCTATCCACTGTGTGTGCAAAGCATGTGTGATGCATACTGAGGAGTGTCTGCACTAACATCTGTGGCTGCCAGATATGTCTGGTCCACTGGTGTTTGCAGACATGGCCTTCATGTGTTTGTGTGAGCATACTCAGTATGGCCTTTCAGTATATTGTTAACTGACATTGCCTTCATTACTCTGTGTGTGGGCATGCCCAGTATGGCCGTCTGTACTAAATGTGTGGATTGAGTCCAGGTAGTTTGTACTGCAGTGCTGACCTTTGTGTTGTACACCTACAGGTAGCATGCTGTCTCTGCAGGGTATCCGTCGATCATTTGGCATGGACTATTACTACATTTCTGCATAGGATGGGGCGGAGGCACACCTGACTATTTCTACATTTCTACACAGGATTGTGGGGGGGCACACCTGACTGTTACTATATTTCTACATGGGATGGGGGGCACACCTGACTATTTCTACATTTCTACACAGGATTGGGGTGGCACACCTGACTGTGACTACATTTCTGCGTCGGATGGGGGGGGGGCACACCTGATACTTGTACACATTTGCTAGGACTGTACTAGTATGCTGGGTACTCCATTTCAGTCTATAGTCTTACTTATTGTGCTGGCTAGAGGCATACCAGTGTACTACAGATCTTAGCTTTTAATTACCTACATATTAGTTTCAGACTTCCTACCCTTCACAACTGTCATCCCACTGCCTGACCTGCTGTAGTCTGTCTGTGTAGGCCTGGGGGGGAGGTTACCCATAGGCCTCATTCAGAGGCCATAGCACAGCCTTTATTTTTGTTTGTCTACACCAGTCCTGCTGGTTGTGACTGGTGTTGGGTATGTGAACCCCCCCCCCTGACTGGCATGTGTGAGTCACTTACCTTGTGGGTGTCCCAGTATTGACGGTGATGTTGCAGGACTGCCTATGTTGGGCGCACATACTACACTCCCTACACATGGTTAGGCACAGGTAGTGTACAGTTTGGCATCTCTTTTACTGTATGTGAGAGTCAGAGAGGTGTCGGACAGGTGTTATTCCCTGGGTCCCTCCTGTGTCAGTGCATGTGCTATGCATTGCTTCTTTGCCAAGGCCAGGGCATACTGGGCATGCCTCCTTCTGCCTACTGGGGTAGGCTAAGGTTGTTCCTCCTCTGAGTCACTCTATGCCTGTACAGGCCTTGTCAATGGTGGGGGCTGTGTGGCCCTGCCTCGTGCTGTTCTTGCTGCAGCTGTTTCCACAGAATCATATTGTGTAGCATGGCACATACAAGGACAATTTGGGTACATGTAGCTGGTGAATACTGCAAGGCTCCACCGGATGTATCCAGGCACCAGAACCATGACTTGAGCATCCCAATCGCATACTCTACTATAATTGTGGTCTGTGCATGTGCCTCATTATAGAGTTCTTGTTCCGGTATGTGTGCATTTCTTATGAGTGTCATCAGCCACGGCTCCAGTGCGTATCCAGCATCCCCCACTAGGTGACATTGAGGGATGTCCCCATTGGCAAATATCTGGTGCAGCTGGGTCAGATGCCAGATGTGGGAAGCGTGATAGCTTCCAGGGCAGCCAGCACACACATTCATTATTATGCCCTGGGCATTGCACATGATCTGGCAGTTGATGGAGGGGAAGCCCTTGTGGTTGATGTAGACCCTACCCACTCACCGGGCGGTGCTTTGATGCATATGTGCATGCAGTCTATAGCACCCACTACCTCAGGGTATTCTGCTATTTGGTGGAACAGTTGCATATTGCTGGCCAACACCTCATGGGTGTTGGGGAAATATACGTGTTCACTGACATGTGCTGATATGGCATCCAGGAACTGGTAGAGTACCCTGGATGCTGATGCCTGTGAAATCCCCATCATATCCCTGTTTGGCCTTTGGAAGGTACCTGTAGCTAGTATTCTTAGGCCTGCACATACCTTGGTATCCACTGGGATGGGTTCCCCTCTGTTAGTTCTGTCTGTCAGGTGTGGCCACACAGCTCAACAATTTGCTGTAGGAGGTCCCTGTCCACCCTATAGCGCTCCACTATCTCCAAATCATGTAGCCCCTGGTAGGTTACCCTGGGTCTGTACACTCTTCTCTGTCTCCTCACTGTGGGTTGGTTGACAGCATTCACATCCTCACCACCCTCAGCCTCTTCCACAAGTTGTATGATAGCTATTGCAGCCCCTATCATTTTGCTGTTGTTAGTGTTAAAATTTCGCCACTTGTTTACACCAGTGGTGTAGAGTGTGAGAAAAACCAGAGGGGAAGATTTTTGCTTAGTTTGGTCTGCTGCCTGTGTAATTGGCTGATTCTGATACATTTCATCTGCCAGCTAAGCTAGTTCTCTTTGGTTACCTTCATACTGCTGTTTACCTTTCCCATTGCCTTCCTGTTTAAGCCTGTGCATGCACCACACAAAGAGAGTGCTCAAATGTGCACACTGCTGTTATTTCCTGGTTTAACCTCTGTTTTCTTCCTGTAAAACCTGGTGTGCGGTGCGCTCACCCCTTTAGGCTTTGTAAATAGTGTTAAGCAAGTTTAGACACACCCCCTAGCTTAGCTGTGCTAAGCTAGGAGGAAACCCGTGCCACAGGGCACCAGTCCGCTTACAGTATGCCTGACACACACCCCCATGATGTCACCTAACTCCTAGGCTTGCACCAAGCTATTCCTACTCTTACACTTTTGGGACCTGACTCACATGTTGGGGAAAACTGGGATTCACTATCCTTCCCCTCATTTGCATAGGATTGCCTGCTAATGCATAGTTACATGTCTCACACTGAGCTTCTCCCCTTAGCAACCACTACTCACTGACCAGGTTGTCTTCTGCCTGCCATTGACTTGCATGGCAGAATAGTGATTTTAGTTAGACTGCTTATTTTGGGTTTATTTTATTATTTTCCCTCCAATCCCATTTGCGTGCCGCTGTCCTACGCTTAAACAGCCGAGATCGGCTAAAAAAAAAAAAGTTGATTTTTGTATTTTTTTTATGTTTGTATACTTGGCCATTGGCATGCTTACTACATGATATGCAGCCTTTATTTGGAGCTGTCATAGCTCCGTTTTGGATTTTGCAGAAATGTACTCTGTTACTAACCGAGTGCATTTCTGCAGATAGCACTAGTCTTGCATGGACTGTTGCAAGCTTCCTGGATTGCAAAATCACCTCATTTGCATGGACTTCACATGCAAATGGGGTGATTTGCATACCAGGGCTTAGTCCGTGCAGGATTATTGCAGGGGCGCTCGTGCACAACCCTGCAGGCTGTTCCTGGATCGCACGGCAGACAAATTACCTGCTTGTGCTCCTGCACTGATCTTGCACTCCATGCAAGCTTTTGAGAATCCAGGGGACTAAGTATAACAATGTACAAGAACTTACAAAAGACTCCCAACAATTCAGAGCAGTTGCAGAAAGTGATTGAAGGAAAAAAGAGATAATATGAGATAAGACTGTACAATGGAGTTTAGAAAACATCCATGTTCTTTTTGATGCCCCCCCCCCACACACACACACACACACACAGTCTCCACACAACCATCAAGTCAATCTCCACTAAGTCTGTAAACTTACTGGAAACAAATATCTCTTTTCAGCTGCTCTTATTATGTGATTTGATTAGTGTCATATAATGTGGAAGAAGAAATTGTGGTAACTAACATGGGACTACAAAATAAAGCTTATAACAGCTCATACCCTTAACTCTCAGAGTTAACCTGTCAGTGCTTCAGAATCTAAAAAGACTAGGAAGGGAAAAATGTTCAGGTTAATGAAAGAGACATGGAGATCAGAAAACACTTCAGTAGATTTTTATAAAAAGCTGTTTTAGACTACAAAAAATGGACATAGAGGGTGAAACTTTGGAATGTGCCGTTCTGAGGGAATAAGAAAAATCAAGTTAAATGAAGCCATTGGCAGAGAAGTCCTGTGTGTAATGAATGTTTGAAATGAGTAAGTAGGTGGTCAGATTAGGGATCTGGTGAACTTTTGCTAAAAAAATTGGGTTGGAGGTGATAAGCAGCTTAATGAAGTTGTTCACTTTTATTTTTAGAGCAGGGTACCTGCTGGATTTAGAAAAAAGGTACTGATGTTGTGCTTCAAAAAAGTAAGGGTGTTCTGGAGGATCCAATTCATTTTATGACTGTTCCATTATGCAGTGATTGTGTAAAAATCTTTCCAAGAAGTTGGAAATATTTTTGTTGCAAATAACTGAATAATTGCAGGTGGTTCTTGTGAATGGTCAGTTGTATTATGTTTATTTTAATTGTTTTTTGGATTTAATTGACTGGTTTTAATTGAAAAAAAGGGCAAGAGCAGTATGTTTTGACATCCAAAAATATTTGACAGCTTCAGATGGAATATGCCTCAATCTAAAGTATCCCTAAGTTCACTGATGGGCTGTCATACTGAGCAGCTATATTATCACCATCCGCTGTTATCAGCCAGCATATATGATTGCTATATAATGGATAGTAATGGAAGATTTTATAACTGAGTAATACTATTTGTTTTCTAATAACATTTAACAAAATAAAGTATTGAATGTAATTTTAAATTATGTTAATGTTGTTAACTATTTTGGTGTTAATAATGGTGTTAATTATTTTTTAAATGTGATCTGGAACATAATAGAAAGATGAGAGGGATATGTCTGTATCTTATCCATCAGTGTTATGTACTAGACTTAATACACATCTCAGAAAACTCTCCTGCTTGGGAAGCACAGAGAATGCCTCACCTAAGCAATAATTCAAAGTTATTCATGCAGTATTAAGTGGTAAAATATCTGCAGAATCATGGCTGTAGAGTTTTACTTTTTTCAATGTGAAAAGATTTTTCTTTAATGGCATGATTAATTTACATCCATCGTACATAGTGACCCTATCCTCATTAATTGTCATTGTCATAGTTCATTGCTCTGATCTGCAACATATAGAGGAACTGGTGTAGCATGGATTCATTGTAGTATCTTCGTATTTACTTTGTTGTTTGCAGGTGTATTATTTCTCCATATTTGTGACTCTGATTAATGAAGTTGTGTGGATTTGGACAGCAGTCTCTGAGTATGATGCATCATCTCCATGTTGCTGTGGTGGGGGGTGTTATCATTTGTTTTTATTACATGCACTTGCTCTAATTAATGATGTTATTACTTTGGCAGCACACACAGAGTAAAGTGCATTCTGATGATTTTCTATACTGTGTAGGAGAGTGGTGCATATATGCGGTTTAGGAGTAACACTGTTGAATTAGCTGTGCTGTAGCACTACCTATTTGCATTCATTTTGAACAGGAATGTGTAATGACAAAAACACAGCTTACTTTTTTATTTCATATCAACCTTAAGAAACTTTTCTCATACCAGGAAGAAATAGGCTTCTCTTCAGCAATTAGCGGAAGAAAAAAAATAGTTTCCATGTATAGTGCTTTAATGCAACATGAAAATATTTTTTTTATTAAGAACTTTTGAAAACAGAATATAATTTATTAGCAGTAATTTATGACACAAAGTAATGCAGTCCCCTTGACCATTTTAAACTCACGTATTATAACAGAAAACAGTTGGCTTCAATAAGCTCCCATTAAACAGTTTTAGTAACAGCCACTTGCCTTCCTTAATTATATGTAACTAGTTCATAAAAGGGGTAACAACCTCAACTTAATGATGCGACATAAAAAAGTAAGGCATGGTCCTACTTGGTAGGCAGCATTTTTTTTCTCCAGTCCTTCTTTTGACACCAAGTGCCCAGTCACTCTACTAATCTGTTTGCTCTACACGGGCAAGTTTCCTTGATTCTCTGGGTACAAGGAGTGATTCTACCAAGAGTAATGACATCATACTGAGAAGGACCAGGGTTTTGCTTTAAGAACTAACTCTCCATGCATGCTCATTTAGCATACAAAGGGTTGGCATGCAGATGACCTTTGGAGTGGGGGCCATGCTTTTACATGATGTGGTCAACTGGCCCCTTGTAGGCATGCATATACATATGATCACTAGTTTCCAAAATAATTCTTCTGCAGACTGTGTGTACATTAGAACACACCCATCTTTTCCCACCAACGAGAGATGCCCATGAGAACACACCAGTCTGCTCCCACCTAAGACAGATGCCCATGAGAACATGCCAATCCCCTCCCACCTAAGAGAGATACCCATGAAAACACACCAATTCCCACCTAAGACAGATGAGCAGTCTTAAGGCACATCATTCCTCTCCCCGCACACACCTGCCGCATCTAGCATCTGAGCCACTGGTTAAACTCAGTTACTTCGGCTATAGTCAGGACTTTCTCTATCATGCCTGCTAAGCTAGCTGGCAGGTATCAGATAAAAATATGCAAAATGTATTCAGTGTTTCTCTATCAGTATCTGGTTAATGGAAGTCATTATTCTGATGTATGGTAACAGTCTTTAAGATTTTGAGGAAACAGGCCTATAAAGAAATGCAGCATTCACAGTTCTGACCCAAGAAGTACAATTTTCTTTCTTTTCTAAAACTATCTGTCTTCACACAGCTCAACAGCATGCAGTCTCCTTCCAAACCCACACCAAATTCTGTCTGTTTGCAACCCTTACTATAATAACCTTCTTATATTTTCTTCTGGGGCTTAAAGGGGAACTCCCCTTCCATGACAACACATGACAAAGTATGGAGTTACATAAAGGTCCTCCCGGTATATCCATGTCGCAAAGTGTATCATGCCACAGTGTCAAGTGTGTTATGTCTCTATCAGTGAGCAGACTGGTTATTTTGTCTGTAATGCAATGGTCATTTGAAAGATCATCATTTACGTACTATGACTGGATTGCATGTTCATGCAGTCCATGTGAATCCTTGCTGCTTTTGGGTATAATCAACTGTGCAGAATATTTTATATATGGGCATTATCTTGATGCATGTGTATGTATTGTCTTTTGGGGTTTATTCTCCATGTTTATGATTACATTTTGCACATGTTTGCTTGAACCAGTATAGTTGCATTCGCTTGACTGATAGTGTTTTTTTATGAATCTGTTGTACATATCTAATTGTGTCAGTAATTTTATATGATGTGGCTCTAATCGGTTATTCACTAACTGAAATATTACTGAGTTGTTCAGCAGAGATGATTGATTTGTGATGGTCTCAGCTTCACAGACACATACAAAGCATTGTTTTCTTTAGCCACATTACTCAAGTTATTGGCAGTGGTACGCTTGGTCATAGGTGGAACATAGTCTAGTCAGCCCCCTACTATTTGCTGTACAGCACCTCCGCTAGATATATAGTATCTATACTAGTACATAACAACATTGCATCATTGTTGTACATTGCTGATGCTTACCCTAACATTTATTATACAGTGGCATTCTGTTTCATGCTCTGTGCTTGAAGTGTTCGTTTTATTTCAAATGGTGCAGACTCTTTTTTAAGTACAAGTGTGATATGATTTATTTTTTAGCACTAAATCTGAGACTGTGTTACTGTCCATTAGAAATTCTATGTCATCTTCCAAAATCCATAGCTCTGTTATACCCATCGATGTTCTTTAGGTATAAGAGACCATTTTACCATGTATGCCATTGCTGTTTATGAGTTTTACCTATTAATTTCTCCTCCGTACAGCTTTGTTGCTTCACCTATGCAATTTTGCTACATCTTGGTATTTCCATGCCACTTTCTCTTTCAGCCTCTTGATGACATCACTATACAACTTCTCTAACACTGACAAACATGTTATAACATGTAGGAACAACTCAGATTCTTTTTCACTCTTCTGTTTTTAACATGGCCACCATCCCATCTTATCGGCAATTGTAGCTTTTCGAGCTGCTGCTCTGCTGATTGCATTCCACATGGAAATGTATCTACTTCAGCTATTTTTCTTGCTCTTCTAGGATATTTACAATGTTGCCATATCTGTCTTCATCTTTCTGTATATGTGATAATGGAGTCTATATAACATTCTATGATGCAGTTTGCATCTCCATACCAGTAATTGCAGACCATCATTTAGTGAGTTGCTAAGTATTCCACAAACAAAATAAATGTAGTGATATCCATAATATTACAGTTATTAACTTTTGGAAACATCTGCCCTATATACAGAATATTTTTGAAAAAAACCTTTTAAGTTAAAAAAAAAAAGGATCTTCAGTTGCAGTTGAAATGAGTATGACATTGCTTAAACACTGGGATAGAATTCTGTCCTTGACAGACTGATCCTGCATTATCTCTGATGGTATTTCTTAAATTGTTTCATTAATTTGTAGTTTAGCCAGAGATCTGGAATGAATCTGAACTAAATCCAAAGGTATCCACTGTGTTAAAAAAGAGTGTAGTTTAAGCATGCATTGCACTTTTTTGAACTGTATTTTGCTTAATTGCTGCTTCATTTTTGCTGTTTTTACTGCTGTGACTGTTTTTTTTTCTGCACTTTGAATTTGTGGTGTGTCTGTATTTCGCAACATAGGCTAGATTCAGATTTGCTGAATCTAGGCTGTTTGGTATTATGTGAGCATTAAACTGGCCATCCTACATTAAGAAGGCCCTCCTGCACCCTTGTAGCAGAAGTGTGTAGCCCAGGACCCATGTGTGTTGGGGACTGCTGGAAAAAGGCTCAGTTTTGAGCTTTCCTGTTGGTTAATTTGTGTTAAAACTGTTTAACTTTGCTTGCGTTTAAACCCTGCATTTATGCATAGCTCTGCACAGCACTGTGGGGTTTAACACTGACATGTACGGATACAAAAAACACTTAAAAACACAATTTTCCCTTGATATCTGTCAGAGAACCCTCCTTAGCTCCACTGTCTCTCTGTGCACAATGCAGTTGCACATTGCTACCTAGGAAGCAACTCACTTGTGCATTCTGAGGTGTTGACACAGTCACAGTCTTCCACCATTAGCCTTCCACAGTATAGCCGCTTTTGTTAGTCTCACACGCAAACCCTGATCCATCTAGTCCATCCCCACTAGTTAATACAATTTATACCTGCAATAATGGACAGACAATTTTCCACCATGCCTGCAGCCAACCTGATTCACATGGACATCCTGAGGCAATTTAGTACTTGCCTCATGTATACTGACAACCACTTGCACCTAAAACAAACAAATGCAGCATGTGAGTGATGCAATATACCATGAAATTAGAATCAGTCTTCTCACATAACAATACAACAGGTTGTCAGCACATACAAATCCCCTTTCACACAAGATATGGTCAAGACACCTAAACCCACATACGTGGAGGTACTCACTAAGAGCCTGCCAAAAGTCCAGAGACCTTCCAAGCACAAACAACATACATATACTGGTACATGAATAACATCCACCAGTACATATAACAACAAACATATCAATGTCTCAACAATTAAGCCCATAAGGCAAAATACCTCACGACCTAATGCTCTGTTCATAGTTGACTCAATAGTGAGACACACAGATGTCCCCCTCAACAGGCTGAACAAGGAGAAGGTCACGCTCAGCTGCCTGTCAGGTGCCAGGATCCATCAGATCATGCACACACTCAAATTACTCAGCAACAATTACTGTTATGACTCTGTCATAGTACATGTTGAAGTGAATGACGTGAGATGCACATCTCTGGACTATATGAAAACACGACCAAACTCTCAGATTGTGTATCCCATGCAGATATGTCCCTAGCCCTAACCAGCATTCTACCTTCACCTAGGATGATGCCACAATACAGTCAAAAAAATGATTGAGTTCAATAATCGACTTACCTTCTGTTGTCACTCCAGGGGAATCCACTACCTGTCTGCTTGAGAAGACATGGTTGACAGTCCACAGTGCTTTGCCAGATATGGCCTTCACCTGTCTCCTCAACACTTTTGGATACTGGCAAAGATGCTTGCCTCCCTATACTGCCTTTTTTAGGTAATGAAACTGCCGATGTAAAGAAATTCACTAAAGACATATTCAAGGTCATGTTGCTTAATGCTAGGAGTTTAAATAGTAAATTGCATTCCCTGGAAGCACTCCTCAACTTGGAAGATGCTGACATTTATGCAGTCACTAAGACTTGATTCAAGGCCACTGACAGCACCCCAGCCATACAAGGCTACAATGACTTTCACACATTCAGACCCCAAAACGAGAGTGAAAAAAACAGAGGTGTATCATCTTCATTAAATCCAAATACACCTTGAGACTGGTGAAACAGTACGACTCTCTTCAGCTACTCCAGGTCTAGTTATCTATAGGTAAAATACCCCTCCACATCATCTCTAGCTACAGGTCCCCTTCCATGAACCAGGAGAAGTGCACTGTCTACCTAGACTTGCTAGAGTCACTCCATATACAGCCAAAACCTTGGTCCTGGAAGATTTCAAGTATTCTTTCATCAATTGGGTGACTTATGTGAGCACGAACATAATCGCTATAAGGTTGCTGTACTTTGTTAATTCAAAAGCCATGGAACAGTTGGTCTGCACCTCCACAAGGGGCTCAAATATTCTGGACCTGGTGCTCAGCAACATGGGGGGGGTCACTGCACTACCCCCTGTATGTTGCCCCCTGGTAAGGTTAGACTATGAATCTGTCATATTTGAAGTAAAGGTCAAAACTGACACCCCCACAGGAGTAAAATAACTGAAAAATGTCTTCAAAGCAAACTATTGCCTATTAAGCAATGGTATAAAAAGTTTCAAAGCCCCTGCCAACATAGCCAACAATGACTATTATGTTGAGGAATACACAAATGCCCTATACGGACACTTAAACAAATGCACTGACTCGGCTGTATCCAAGAGGAACAAAACCAGGTCTTACCGAAAAAACAAGCCACCCTGGTGGACTGTAAATATTAATAAGCTATACAACAAAATTAAAAAAAAAATGATATCTAGGAACATAAAGGAACTCACTCAACAGAGGAAGAATACCCTCCACAGCTTGAACAAGCAAATCAGATATCTTGTTAAGTCCTCTAAGGCTAGCCATGAGTCTAAATTAGCATCCCTAGCTAAAGACAATCATAACGCATTCTTTAGCTATGTCCAAAACCTAGAAGGCAATGTCCACCTGTGTGCTGAACTTATAGTGTATGGTACCACTCACACTGAACCTGGGGAAATTGCCAACCTGCTAGCTGACAGATTTGGCAATAACTTCATCACCATGTCACCTCTGGACATATCCCAAAGCATTCCTGACATCAGTCCTCTGCCGAGTATCTCCAAAGAACAGGTCATACAAGCAGTCTCCAAGGCCAAAAACATGGCCTGCATGGAACCAGATAACATCCCAGGCTGCTTACTAAACCATCTTAAACAAGACCTAATGGAACCACTCGGCACTCTCTTTAACTATAGCGTGTAAACTGGCTTTGCCATGGCAGAGTGGAGAACAGCAACAGTAATCTCCTTACACAAAGGGATCCATCAGCTGACCCTGGGAACTATCGGCCCATAAGCCTAATAACCAGCCTTATGTGTAAGGCCATAGAAAGAATCACCATGGACCTTATCCACAAGGATAACAGAAACCTTCAAACCCTTGACCTGACCCTGTTTGATTTTGTCAAGGGTAGATCTTGCTTACTAAACCTAGTGGGCTTCTTTGAGAATGTAACCAAAGCACTGGAGGAGGGCAAACAGTACATACCACCTATCCTGATTTAGCCAAGGCCTTTGGCACACTCCCCTATTAATGTGCCATAGAGAAACTCTCCCAGTTGGGGATTAACCCATACATTACTAAATGGGTAGCAAACTGTCTCACCAACAGAACACACACTGTCAAAGTTGGGGAGTCCTCCTCCACCAGTAGAGCAGTTACCAGTGGGTAGCACAAGAATCTGTGCTGGCCCTATAGTGTTTGAAATCTATTTCTCTGAGGTCCAGGTGAAGGTAGATGGTCTGTGGCTTACCAAGTCTGCAGAGTACTATAAACTGGGTCCAATCATAGAGTCCCTCAGTGATGTTAACATACTACAGAAAGGGCTGACACAGACAAATGATTAGTGCCAAACTCATGGACTAAAACTTAACACCAAAAAATGTCTCATTATTCCCTTTGGGGAAGAAGTAACCCCTGCTAATTATGATATAGATAGGACCCCTCTAAGCTCAAACTCAGTGATGCAAGACATGAGGAACACAGGTTGATACAATCTAAACTTTGATCACCATGTGTCCATAATTGTAAGAAAAGCATTCTGCATTGCACATCTCATAAATAAGGGCATCACATCTAAGACCAGGAAGGTTATAGCTCCACTGTACTTGACCCCAATCAGACTACTAATTGAGTACAACTCTCCCTTCTGTATGTACCTCACCAGACGCCTGCAGCAACTGGGGAGACCACAGAGGGTTCTAAGTGAATACAGGGCCTCCAAAACATGACATACATGGAAAGACTGAAAGTCCTGTCACTGTACTTTGTATCATACAGACTGCTGAGAGGCAACCTGTGCCTCACCTACAAATAAATCTCAGAAGTTGCCCTAATGGAAATGCTGAACATCCTCAAATCAAATAGGACAAGGATAACTCACTCCAGGGATCTGAACCTAGCCTGTGACATTGACAGAACATGAGGGACAGACAGATATAATTCCCAGCGAGTGTCACTCCTCTGGAATAAGCTCCCACTCCCTGTGAACCAGAGCTCCTCTATTACTCTATTCAAGTGCAACCTTGCCAACTGGATAGGTGATTGTAAAATCACCCTGGGTGGCACCTATGTTTCTCATGAACATGAGCATTCAGTGCTGATCACAGAATCACCCTGCTAGCAATGACAATCTAACTATGGTCAATAAGGGTTCTCAGGTTAGTACATGGCTAGGCTTGTAAAGGCCCTAGGTCTATTAACCTAGTAACCTCCTATGAACCTATAAATCTTTTCTTGGATATTGTCTTCTAGGAAGTTATCACTTAATTCTACTCATTTTACTCCTCTTTATACATGATTCTGATTACTGTAGTCTTTCCTAGACTCACTCACCATGCTGCTCCTCATCTTTCCTACAATTAATCTCTGTTATTAAACTGCATGACCCTTTACCACTTGTCTTCTTCCTCTCACACTTTCACTTCAGCATATTTAGTATTGTATATCATTGTTTCACACTGGGTGTAAACTGTACAGTCCTTGAAACTTACTATAAAGCATGCAATTGCAACCTGTCAGCTGCAGTATTCATTCTGTTTTCATCTTTATTCCATTTCTCTTTAGTGTTATACTTCATCAAAAACACCTTTTGATTGCTTAGCTGACACATGGGTCAAGTTCACAGAATAGTAGTCATCCATTCATTCTACAGTGCAATATTTATTGGTATTAATTCATGTCAAATTTGTTACTAGTGCAAGCTCCTTAACACACCACAGCAAAACCCTTTATTCCTTGCAATGGCTTGAATTCCTAACCCTCTCTCCTATTTACAACTCACAACTACACACATGATTATTTACAAACTATCAACATGTCAAGCACTTGACCAGATACTTAACTTATACATTCCAAAAAGAATCCTTAGATCAGAAGCTAAACTCCTCCTCTCTGTATTTAAACCATCTAAATCAGCTGGCCAATGCCTGTATGCACATTAAGTAGCTAAAGCTTACAACTCTCTTCCTTTAACCATCAGAACTAACCCTAACCTGCCTACATTTAAATGCTCTCTAAGAGAATGCTACGTAAATCCTGGGGATGCTACTGCTCTAATCTAGGCTGAATTCATTCTCTCTGTCTCTTCATTCCCTTTTATAGCTCTCAGTCCCCTATCTTATCTTAATACTCCTTCATCCACCTCCACGTCCACACTATCTTACTTTACTTACCTCCCCTTGTCATCCACACTGTATCATCTCTCCTCTGACTATCCCTCATAATCTCCTTTTCTACTTCATTTTGATTGACTTACATATGCAGTTTACCTGGCATGACCCTTAGTGTAGTACTGCTGCTTATATTTTTCAAATTTGTACATGATGTAAAGTATTGCATAGATGTACAGCATATACCTCTGAATTGTGTCTATAAAGTGATATCCCTTTGTTCTGATGTCACCCATGATGATGACCAATTGTTCAGTTCATCTGCTATTTTAAAGCTTCTGCTTCTGTTTTATGCAATTACTTAGCTGGTATAATAAAATGGAAATCTTTACATTCTTTATTACTATTACACTGTAGTCTTTGTAACACATGCAGCTTTTCCTCCCTGAACCTCTGCTGAAAACGAATACCTTTTGGCCTAGTAGGACACTCCCGGTAAACAAATGCCAAATAAATTAAATAACTAAAATAACAAAATAATCGATTAGTTTAGCTCACACTACAAATGAGGACTCATCCAATTTATTAACAGTCATGTGCAGTGTCACTAATATATATTCCATATATATAAACATTATACAATGGAAATTAAAATCCAGAAAAAAACATCAAAGCCAGATAACCATTAAAAGTGGCATTAAGACTGCTGAGCACTTTGAGTAAAGACTTTTCTGAAGTTCAAAGTAGTGCAAGTGTGTTAAAAACAAGTCTTCATGCTAATCAAACACAGATCTTTTTATATCAAATAGCATTACTAACTGTAACAAAGAGCCATTATAGCTTCTAGTTACAGTTCACTGACTGACATTTATTTTTAAAAAATAAAGGATTTTTAGCTATGCAAAGAGCTACTATATGTCTGCATAATAGCTATTTCTTAAAGTATGCCAGACACCTTTCCTAGACTGTAATAAAGATTTATACCATTTCCTTCTTACAGTTCCTAATATACAAACTCTGACTGATAATTAAATGTACTGATTGCAGGGACCAATCAGCACTTCTTCTAAATTACCACCCATGCCCTATAATAGCTTGTACCTGGTGCAGCTGTTTCCTTTACCTCTTCCTGCTACAGTGCTGTTCCTATGTAATCATTAAAACATGTTAAATAAGGCACATTGTTTTCATCTACAATGATCTAATGCTGAGATATAGTTGTTATTTTCTTTTGGTGGGGGGTGGGGGTGCAATCCTTAAGATTTTTTTACTCACTCCAAAATGGCATGCTTGTTTCCAATATAATACAATTCCATGCACAAAGTATGCACTAAACTATCATTTTCATTAAAAATTAAGCCTGATTGTGTAGCATTGAAGAATGAAATGAAACCCTGATTATATCTATGTTGGAATATTCCTGACTGCTCTAATGTCCCTACTAACAAAAACTCCATTATTTTTGATGGTCTTAGTTACCCTTCCATAAATTGGGACACCTATACCTCCAATATAGGATATGAACAAAAATTCTTAGACTCAGTAAACATAAATTCTCTTGAACAGCTGGTAAATAAATTTATTAAAGGACATGGCATCCTCATGCCAGATCATCCCTCTGGGGGATGGGGTAGAGGTGCCATCCTGTTGGCTGATCATTATCACGTAAGTGCATGCTTGCATGGCAATAGCAGCTGTGAACCTGAAAACATGGGCTTTGCTATTTCAACCTGGTTATGGAAGTCTTAATATTGATATGTATAAAATATGCACACATAGAACAGTATTGGCCACCACAGCAATGAAGTAGATGCTCACATCATTTATTAAGGGTAGGGATAAGGCCAGAAAGAAACCTCCCCTTACCATTTGATTAAGTAAATTCTTGTGAGGAGGGATCTTTTGACAGTTATAGATTGAGGTGGGGAGAAAATTAATAGTGATTCTGGGATTTCCCTGCAGGAGGCATGAGCTGCTAGTCAGGGTGGTCCACAATGGTATTGGCTGTGGAAATCTTCTGTTTTACAAATGTCTGTAAGGCAATAAAGATAACACCTCCATGGATGATGGCTTCCTTCATCTGACTCTCACAAAAAGTCAATGGCCACTAGTCATTGATAGGGAAAGAAAGGACTGTGCTTCATAAGACACGGCTAATATTTGCTATGAATAAAGATAAAACACATGTATTAAAAATCATTGAAAATAAAAAAATGTACATGTCAAAATTTAATCCATTTATTTTTATACTGAGATTTTGGAGTAGTACAACACTATACAGTGCTGTGGTCAAAGAGCAGAATACCCACATCACTCTTTCTAGTCAAAAAAGATGTAAAAATAACTTGGAAAAGTCTCTCGTACAACACTATAGGGACTCCAGGTATCAGTATACGTAAATTCAAGCCTAATAACTGTACTTATGATAATGGTTTTAACAAAATGAACAAGTTGTTGACATATCTAAGAGTGTTTAGTAACACAAAGTGTTAAGTAACTCATAAGAGTGGGTGTAGTGCATATCAAAGGTGAAGAAACATCATCACTCATCCAAAAATGCATCAACACTTCAGATCATTCCAAGTAGGATTAATTAGCTATTGATAGCCTGTTCAAGAACACTTTTTCTCTCCCCTGATGAGCAAGAAAAAATTCCATATTGTTTTAAAAGATTTCCCTTTTAACAAACCCCCTATTATTTTTTTGTAATTTCAACTACCCTTTAATAAGCTAAGCAGAAGTTATCCAGAATGCTTGACTCATGACTGGTAACCCATCTATGACCCAGAGGGTGACAGGACTAACAAGAAACAGAGTACAAAGGAATAGTCCAGATAACAAGAACACTCTCTCAGTTACCTCCTTAACTGAATAAACTACTTGAAACTTCAACAATGCATCTTTATTCCTCCCACTGGTAGAATATCTGAGAGAGAGTCTCCAAGATCTTCTAGCTGGGACACCTACACCTCCAATGTAGAATATGCCCAAAAATCCCTACACTTAATAAACAAAACATCTTTTGGAAAGTTGGTAAATAAACCTACTAGAAGACATAGCATTATGGTCCTGTTTCTTACAAATATAACCTCCTCTTACACTATTTCTCTGGTATCTCATTCACTAGTGAAGTCTGACCACAAACCTCTGACCATCTCCTTTAAACTACCAAAAGCCTCAACAGTAAACCCTACAAATTTATGGACTACAAATGTACCAGTGTCAGTTACAATATACTGAAATGTCAAAATTCACTTTTGACTGTACCTCTCTGACAGTGATACAGTAACATGCTTCACTAAATAATCCTATATTCATTTAGAAAAAATGCATAGAGGTAGCAGTCCATACCAGAATCAAGCACCATGTGAAATTCAAAAACAAGCTACCTTGGTGGTCCACCACCATAAATAAACTGTTAAACAAACAAAAGAAACTCTTTAAATTATTCAGTTGACTTGAAACTCCTCTTCTCAAAGATAATATGTAAAAGCATTCTAAAAAAAAATAAAATAATAAATAAATTCATAAATAAATAAATAAATAAATAATAAAATAAATAAAAAACAATAGATAAATACATAAATAAAGAAATAATAAAATGAAGAAAACTATCAGGTCCACTAAAGTAGTGTATGAACTTAGGTCGGACCCTGAAGCTAAAGATAATTATAAATCTTTGTTTAGCTATGTTAGAAAACTAAGAAACAATACCCTACATTATTTTGAACTTATTCATAGTGATGCCTCATATTCTGACAAAATAGTAATTGGCTGGGATTCAATAAAGGAAAATCTCCATGTCAGAATAGTGTAGCAGCTTCTGCATGGAATATGTCTGCCAAACGATCCAGTAAACAAGGCTGGGGGTGTGCACGATCCTGCCAGCACTATTCTGACACGGGCACCTCTGAATAATGCTAATTACCTCATTTGCTGGTGAAAACCATGCAAATGAGGTGAATTAGTGATTCAGTAAGCAGGCAGGCATCCGTGTCAGAGCAGTGTATGTTGCAGAAATGTATTCGGTTAGTAACTATGTACATTTCTGCAAAAATTAAAATGGGGGCAAGACAGCTCAAAGTAAAGCATGTATTATGACTATTAGGCAAAACAGTTGCAAAATTATGAAAATCAAAGTTTATTATTTTTTTGGCCAATTTCAGCCATTTAAGCATAGCACAGTGGTGTGCAAATGCTATCATGCAGCAAAATATGAAAAAAAATGTAAAAAGACAATTTTAAGTTAAACCTGCATTTTGCCATTATAGTGAGTAGCATGCAAAACCAAAACAATAACAGGTAACACTGGTTGCTAAGGAGATAAGCTCTGGTGTAGTGGTGTAACAAGGGACTAAGGCAGTGGGGTATGCAAATAAGCTACATTTATCGAATAGCAAAATGGGAGACTGTGTCCGCCTGAACTTAACCATGTACGAGCTATAATGTTGCAGTGTAAGCAGGGGAAGCAGCTGAGATGAAAAGGGTGTGTGTCATGCTTGGTGTAAGCACACTGGAGGTCTGCTGCCTCTATTTGCACTTAGCTAAGCACAGCTAAGCAAGGGGTGTGTCTCACCTAGTTCATGAAATGCTGAGCGTGTTCGCATCCCTGGGAGAGTCCTTTCTGCTCAAAACTATTTATTATAGCTGCAGGGGGTTGTACAGCATGCCATGGGGCTTAAACACAAGAGAAACAAGAAAAAAAAAACAACAGAAACCAGCAGAAGTGTTTATATTTGAGCAGCGGGTGTGTGCGGCATGCCCCGGAGCTTAAAAGAGGCAAAAATTGGAAGAGAAAAAAGGGGAAATAGCAAAATAAAGGCACTGAAGTACAAATAATATTACTGGCAGGTGGAATGTATCATAGTCAGCCAATCACACAAACAGCATCTGCAGTACAATAGTATAAACTATGCAAACACCTTTCAGTCTGTTTTTTCCCACAAACTCTCCACCATTGGTATACACACTTGGGGGAGTTTTAACTGACAAAATGTTAGGGGCTGCTATCTCTTTGATACATCAGTATGTGCTACAGGCTGAGGGCAGTGAGTAGGATAATGCTGACAACTTCCCCAGACCGAGGAGGAGGAAAATAGTGTTCAGACCCAGGGTAACCTACCAGGACCTACATGATCTGGAGACACTAGAGTGCTACAAGGTGGACAGGAACATACTTCAGCAACTCATTGAGCTGTGCCGGCCTCACCTCAGACCCAGAGCCAACAGAGGGGAACCCATCCCAGTGGATACCAAGGTATCTGGAGCCTTAAGAATAATAGCTACAGGTACTTTCCAAAGACCTACTGGGGACATCATGGTGGTCTCACAGGCATCTGCATCCAGGGTACTCCACCAGTTCCTGGATGCCATGCTACCACATGCTGGTGAGCACATTTACTTCCCCAGCACCCCTGAAGAAAGGACCAGCAATGTGCACCTCTTCCACCATGTAGTAGACTACCCAGAGGTACTGGGTGGCATAGACTGCATGCATATCCACATCAAAGCACCACCCGGTGAACAGGATACGGTCTATGTAAACCACAAGGATTTTTACTCCGTCAACTTCTAGGTCGTGTGCAATGCCCAGGGAATTATCATTAATGTATGTGCAGGTAGCCCTAGAAGATATCATGACTCTCACAGCTGACATTCTTCACAGCTGTATCAGGAATTTGCCGGGGGGGGACATCCTGTGTGACCATCTGGTGGGGGATGTTGGCTATGCACTGGAGCCGTTGATGATGACACCCATCATAAATGCACAGACACACACTCAAGAATGACATAATGAGGCACACACACGTAAACAGGATCATTATAGAGCATGTGTTTGGGATGCTCAAGTCATGGTTCTGCTGCCCGGACATATCTGGTGGATCCCTACAGTACTCTCGAACCACATGTGCACATGTGTTCACAGTATGTGTCATGCTACTCAATATGATCCTGTGAAACAGCTGCAGCAGGAACAGCATGGGGAAGGGCCACACAGCCCCCACCAATGCCATGGTCCCCACAGGCACAGAGAGAGTCAGAGGAGGATCCCCCTGTGCATGCTCTGTAGGCAAACGGAGGTATGCCCAGTATGCCCTGGCCTTGGCAAAGAGGGAATGCATAGCACACACACTGACACTGTAGGGACACAGGGACTGACACCTCTCTCCAACTTAACACACACACTAAAATGGATGCCACTCACATCACAGTACCTGTACTTTACCATATATAGGCAGTGTACTGCATGCATCCAACATAGGCAGCCCTCAAGCATCATCCTCACAACTGCCGCAGACACACGGTAAGTCAGTCTTCTTAACAATAAATGAATGGAGTAATATGTTCTGGTAGCATATCTATGGTATTGCTGCATGCATGCAAGGGAATGCGGTGGTCTACTGGGATAGCAGCAGACAACTGACAGCTATGTGGGACACCAGGAAATGTTTGCCCAATACTGGCTTTGCCACACTATGCAATAGTACCCAAGGTGACAAAAATACCACTGCAGTATATGTGGGGGGCCGACTAACTGGGGGGTCATAGGTCACATGCATGGATGTCAATGTAGGGGTCCCATACTCACCCCTCAGCCTCACCTAGCAATTCAGCCATAGAAAACCATAAAGAAATGTTTGGCAAATGCCCACAAATGGTGACAATGATAAAATACCGCCCTTACACAATGATATTACAGCAGGTCTTGCAGTTGTAGTAAGGCTCTGAATGGTAAGAAGTCTGAAACTCAAATGTATCCCATTACAATCTGACCTGTGGTCTTTAGTGATATGCCTCTATTCTCCAAAACAGGGCACAATATTATGCTAAATGAAAGCAAAATGTAAAGCAAATATCACCACAGTCTGTGCAAATGCGTACAGTTGACAGGTGTGCCCCCCCAAACCCATATTCCCATAGAAATGCAGCAACATGTATGTTTGTATGGAAATAGCAGCAGAGCCCACATTGCCAGGGCTGTCCCAATCAACATGATAACTTGTTGCATGTCCACAAAATGCAGGGGTCAATGAGCTATGTATATGTGTGGCTAATACTGTCAGGATGTGGCCAGCACTTACTCCTGGCTGTTGTGTCTTAGTGGCCTAGGTACAGTACTGTGGTTGACAGGGCCATGCTCCATGAACTGCAGTGCCAACTATGTTGCATGCCAGCTACACATATGGTAGGAGTTTTACACACTCTCTAGATATCAATATCTTTAACTGCAGGAAAGCTGGACAGGTCATGGACAGGAGCACACACATATGGACAGTACACAACTTGGAGTAACCCTCACAATGCCTACCATTCCTTTCAACTGTAGAGACCTATTGCAGAATATCCACAGGTTTGCATCATATTTGTGGTCTGTATATCATGAAATAGTGGTCGTCTGGCAATTCATTGGCAAATCAAGTAAGACTAAGGTTAGAAAATAATGGCAGACTTTAGTGTCAGATTTCATACTCTATAGAAAAATGCATGCTAATGCAAAACTTGTTATTGTATCACCTTTCTAGGTTTGTAAGGCCAATACTTAAAATGGTGCCTATATTTAGGCCTTTGTCATCCAATTACCTATGGCTTTGTCCAGATGTCTGGCTCTCAGAAATTGAGAGGTATGGTGCCTAGTAGGACAGCAAGTACCTGAAGGTCAGTGTACTGCCAGTTTATAAAAGGCTGCTACCTTTCCATGTCAGCACTGACAACATATCATTGGCCAGCAGCCATACCCCTGGAATGATAGAGGTTGTCACAGAAGGAGCACAAGTATGCCTTGTATATCTGTTCTGCTTGTCCTAACATTGCATTCGCCTGCCATCTATTTGCAAAACAAGAAAAGGTCATGTCAAAACACCAATGGCAGACAGTGTAGAAGCAGACATCAAACTCATAACAGAAAGCCAGCAAAAAACAAACTGGTCCCCCAACTGTCTATGTTTGGCAGAACAGTATTAACACCCTGTCCCCATGTGTGGGCCTTCATCTGACTGTCATATATGGGACTGACCAGATGCCAGAGTCCGTGATGGTTTGACAGCTAGGCCAACATGTAGCCATATAATAACATAGCAACACAAACAATCCGAGGACCACAGCAGATGTAGTGGTGCAATGATGGACAACATGCTATATAGGTATGCTCAAAGGTGTGAAGTCCATAACCTTGTGTGTGATGTTATGGCATTTACCCCGCTCCCACCAACATTACAAATACATAACAGCAGGCACTGTGGGCAAAGCCTGTGACTGGACTACAGAAGGACAAAGAGACACTCATAAGGGGAAGGAGAACCACTGGCCAGACAAATGGAGAATGTGCACACAAGAACAAATATTGCAATAACATAGGTGCCCTGCAGTGTATGGAGTCAGTAAACATCATCTGCATATACACAACACGCACCTACATAAATGGAGGTCCACAAAAAATTAAAACCCCAAGCAAAAGACACCTCAGAGGCAAAAACACATGAGAACTCCACAAATCCACACACCACAGACCATGCATAGTCCAGGATCTTGCAAACACTAAGGCCTTACCATACACCCAACATATTACTCTTGGAAGACTCCACTCTGAGAAACACAGATGTGCCACACACCAGTCAGGATAAGGAGAAAGTCACAATTACTTGTTTGTCAGGTGCCATCATCTTCCATATCACACATGCATTCAAGTCACCACACAAAAGGTGCAGGTATCACTATGGCCTAGTCCATGGCAGTGTGAATGATGTCAGATGTACCTCCTGGACTATAGGAAGACAGACATGATTCAGCTTGCTGAATATGTGTCCCATGTAGGTATGTTCCTAGCCTTAAGCAGCATCCTGCCATCACCCAGAGTGATGGCTCAATACAAACAGAAAGCGATTGTTAGTAACACTTGGCTCACTTACCGGTGTCATCCCAGGGGGATCCACTGCCTAGCAGCCTGGGAACATATGATCGGCAGAACACGCTGCCTTGCTACAAATGGGCTGCATCTGTCTCACCTGGACTACAGGCCTCTGGCAAAGGCCCATGCCTCACCTATAGTGCCTTTGTAGGGAATGTTATGGGGTCCATACTACCAACATAACACAGTCAACAATACGCAAATGAAAGGCCATGCCGCAAATTGCTAGGAGCACACCTCTCAACTTCATAGAGCAAGAAATCTGGACAAAGCAATAAATAATGGGGAGATTAAGACCCAGATATAGGGACCCTTTTTAAATACTGGTCTTATAATGTTAGAAAGTTGATAGAATAACAGGGTTTCTATTAGCATGGATTTTCTGAAGGGTATGAAGTCTGAAACTCAAATGTCTCTCATTATTTCCTGACTTCAACCCTGAGTGATTTGCAATAAACTTGCTTGAAAACCACAATTTTATGGGAAACTGACCAGATATATGAGGCATGAATTTGGACATTCTGTGAAGATCTGTACAGTTGAGAGGGTCTATATTAGAACACTGAACATTCAAAATGTCGAGCGTTCTAATATTAAACCCTAGCAATCAAAAATTCAAAACATCAAACATTCAGAACAGCAATTTTTTTTCCTAGGGAAAAAATTAGTTGTTCCAAAACACATACACACAACACAAGCACACCAAACAAACAGCAATCCACACACATACACCTAAACTCTTACACCTAACCCTACACTAAACTATACATACACCACTAACTACCCACTTACCTTAACCCAAACCCTAACCCTAAGGTCCATCACTATTGCACAGTCACCTCACCCATGCCCTAACCCTAACTCACCTAAATCGCCCTAACCCTCACGTACACACAATCGCACACTTACCTGAACCTGACCGATAACTTTCTACCAGAGAGCTGAAAATACCAAAGCAACAGAAAAGGACAACCAAATTCTTTCCCTAGGAAAAATTTTGGTTTTCTATTTCTTCGATATTTTCAGCGTTCACTGAAAATGGGTCGATATTAGAACACTTGACATTTTGAATGTTCGGTGTTCTAATATAGACCCAGTTGAGAGGTATGGCTAGGAGTCTAAACAGGGAAATGCACTCATTGCAGGCAGTCGTAGCCCTGGAAGATGGTGACATGTCTGCACTCACAGAAACTTGGCCTACAGCCATGGAGAGAAACACATCCTTACCTGATCAGTCATCCTATCACACAGCCAGACCACAAAATGTGGGCAGCAGAGCCAAAGGAGGTGGAGTATAAATATATGCTAGATAGACACACACCTCTAGGCTGTTCAAACAGGCTGACACACAAGAGACACTCCAAGTGCAGTCAACCATTGACAAGACCCCTATGCAAATTATAGGTAGCTACAGGCCAACATATCTGACTCAGAACACTCACCACACATATCTGGCCCACTACAAATCTAACAGGATTCCACCAGTCACATTGATCCTGTCTGACTTATATTACCAAAACAGGGATTGGAAATCTAACTATGCCAGAACAGAAATGCATACAGATTCCCCCAGCTTAGCAATGCTACATCCTTAGGACAGCTACTTGATACCTCCACAAGATGTGAAACCTATGTCGGACATGACAGTAACCAACATGATCAGCCACTGCAGGACCCCTATAGTATCATCCTCCCTGGCGATAGCCGACAGAAAAGTGGTCATGTGTCACATCACCATCACCCCTGACCCCCCTCTAATCATGGTAAAAGGAAGATGCCCCACAAGCTGATCACAATCACCAGTGGGATGGTATAAACAGCTGAACACCCCCCTACACCACTAGAGGATCAGGCACCAACTTACAAATGTACATAAAATGACTATGCCAGCATATATATAAAGATGCATGAAATCAGGAATGCCTGACAGGACAACATCACCATCCACAAGGGAGAGTAAACCTGTCTATAAACATCTGCTATAAAGGAACCATATAACACAAGGATAACATTGCTGAAAAGGAACAAGAAGGAACAGGTGCACAATTGGAAGTAATCACCCCTTAGCCTGAACAAGCAAAGAAGGGCACCAGTGATATCCCCTAAAGGCAACATTGAGTCCAGTGATATCCACTAAAGGCAACACCGAGTCCAAATTTCCCACATCTAAGACAGGCAATTGTAAGGCCCTCCTCACATATGTCTGCATTCCCAAAGGAAGCTCCCAGATCTGTGCAGAACTGGTGGTCAAGGACACCACATACACAAATTCTGTAGTTATAGCCAATCCACTGGGCAACAAATTCAGTGGAAATGTCTTACATCTGCCCCCCATCATGGAAGCAGGACATCCCCAGTACCTGAACACCTAACCCTTATCACTAGGGAACAGGGCATCACTGCCTTCTCAAAGTCAAGAAGTCAGCCTCCATGGGACATGAAGACAACTCAGGCTGCAACCTACAGGAACCCAGGCATGAAATGGCAACATCGTTACGCACCCTACACACCCAAACCCTAAGTATTGACTTTGTCACAGCTGAGTGGCAGACAGCCACTGTCATCCCTTCACACCAAGATGGACTGTTCACCGATCCAGGAAATGAATGACCCATTAGCCTAACTAGCCTGATCTGCAAGGCCATGCAATGGATTATCATGGATCTCATTAACAGGGACATTGGCAAAATCCAAATACATTACCCTACACAGTTTGCCATTCTCAGGGGAGGTATGTCACTGAACTCTGGATGACTTCTCTTAGACATCCAACAAAGGCATGGATGAGGGAAAGATGATGCAGTCCGGTTACTGTGACCTGGCCAAAGCCTTACACCCTATTCCCCACTTGGCCATAGTACATGAACTCTGTCAACTAGGCAGCAATCCATATGTTACCAGATGGGTAGCAAACCGGTTTCATTGATAAAAGCCACATAATCATAATAGGGGTAGCTAACTGAAACAGTACAGCCATCCTGAGTGAGATACCCCAGGGATCATTCTGGGGGCCCCTGATATATGGAATATATGTCCTGAGGCGCAGTCCAAAACCAGCTAGGCAGATGACTGCAAGCTGGGAACAGACATCAATACCCCAGGTTTTGTGGATGTCCTATAACAGGGTCTCACCAAAACAAATGACTGATGCCAGAAACATTGCCTCAAGCTGAATGTCTGAAGATGAATCAGCATCCCCTTCAGGGAGACTGATGGCCCCACATAGTATCACATTAACAACAATGTTCTACATACACAATCAGTAGTGAGGCACTTGGACACCCAGGTTGATAGCAACCTGAAGTCTGAGCGCCATGTTGCTTCCATTGTACAGAAATCTTTATAGATGGGACAACTCAAACATTAGGGTTTTCCATCCAGAGACAAAGAGTTCATATGATCCTTGTATGCTAACCTTGTAAGGCCAATTATTTTTTCAATTCACCCTTCGGCATATACCTCACAAAGCACATGCAGCAGCCGGAGAGACCACAGAGGTTCCTCACCTGGAGAATGCAGGACCACAAACACCTACCCTACACAGATAGGCTAACACCACTGTCCCTCCACTTAGTTCCATACAGACTCTGCAGAGGTGACCCCTGTCTGGCATTCAAAGCAATCCAGACCCAGCCTTGATCGAACTGTTGCACATCTGGAAGTCAAGGCCCACTTGATCTACCTGTAGCTGCAGCATCAACCTGGTCTGTGATATCAATAGGGCTTGCGGGTGTGACAGATGTGTGTCCCACACACTCCTCCATCTGTAGAATACACTCCCTGTCCACACCAAGCCAAGTGCTTCAATACCCCTAGTGAAGTGCTCCCTGTATAAGTGCATGGGGAAAAGAACATACAGTCCTGTGATTCTGCCTGTGCCTCTGGGTGCTGACATGACTTTACATGGGCTACACTCTTGTCTGCGAGGGTTATAAGGGCTTCAGGGCCAATAATCTACTAAACTCATATCAACCTATCATCCTATACACATATGTCTGTCAGTGGTTCACCACATTACTCTGTACTGCTCCTCCACTGACATACCTGGAAATCACAGTACTATGTTGAATATACCACACATATAATGGACATCTCTACCAGTAGAATGAACTCTGTACCCACATCCATACCTCTCAACCTCTTACAGCAAAACATCTAGACAAGGTCATAAATAAAAGTGGGACAAAGGCCCAAAGATAGGCCTGTGTTTTAAATATTGCCCTTACAAACTTAGAACGTTGATAGAATAACAGACTTTGTGTAGGAATAAGAGGGTTATGCCTTTCCTACCCAGTACACTTCCAGTTGCCCTACTTTACAAGATCTGCTTATGTCATTCACCTTAGAAGTACCTTTGGACTGGCCTCAGTTCTATACGCTCTATAGCACATGCAATAACCACGTAACAGTATAGTGCAAATAACTAGACAGGTATGAGTTCTAATCTCAGTCCTGGCAAATGTAAGTGTGTGTGTTTGTGAGTGTGTATGTTTGTAGAATACAGTATGTTGAGGCCTTTCTCTCCTAGTACACTTCTGCATTGCCATACTTTACATGGCCTGTTGATGTAATTCACCTTAAAAGTACTGTTGGACAACTCTCATCCCTATAAGCTCTATGGTGCATACCATAAACAAGTAACAGTATAGTACAAATAACTAGATAGGTAGGAGTTCTAATCTCAGTCCTGGTAAGTGTGTGTGTGTGTGTGTGTGTGTGTGTGTGTGTGTGTGTGTGTGTGTGTGTGTGTGTGTGTGTTTGCAGGATGCAGTATTTTGAGGCCTTTCTCTCCCAGTACATTTCCCCATTGCCATACTTTACATGAGCTGGTGATGTCATACACTTTAATAATACCTTGGGACATTGTCAACCTTATAAGCTTTGTGGCGCATGTCATAACTGCATAATACTGTAGTACCAACAACTAGATAGGTAGGAGTTCTAAACTCAATACTGGCAACTGTGATACTGTGTGTGTGTGTTTGAGAACAGTATTTTGTGTGTGCAAGTGCCTGTGTGCATGTGCGCTTGTGTGCATGTGTGTGTGTGTGTGTGTGTGTGTGTGTGTGTGTGTGTGTGTGTGTGTGTGTGTGTGTGTGTATGTGTGTGTGTTTGGCTGAGACCATATCCTCTGGGGGTGTAGGTTTTACCATTTTGAGGTGTGTTACACCCAGTACACTTCTCACTGCCATCTTTACAAGGGCTGCTGATGTCATCCACCATAGACGTACCTGTATACACTTCTCAACCCTATAAGGCCTGTGGCACGTGCAATAACTGTGTAATACTACAGTACAATTAATTAGATAGGCAGGGGTTCTAATCTCTCTTCAGGCAAATGTGTGTGTTTATAAGTATGTATATTTGTAGAATACAGTATTTTGAGGCCTTACCCTCCCAGTACACTGCCCATTGCCATACTTTACAAGGGCTGATGATGTTAATCACCTTAGAAGAACCTTGGAACACTCTTCAACCCTATAAGCTCCGTGGCACATGTGATAACTACATAACACTGTAGTACCAGTAACTAGATAGATAGAGGTTAAAAACTCAGTACTCTCAACTGTGCATGTGTGTCTGCAAAGCATGTTGCCTGTGGCGGTTGTGTCTGTCAGTTATACCATTTTAGGGGCTCATCATGGCATTACTTTGCAGAGCCAGTTAATGGCATTTGCTGTACATGCCACATGTTAAACTGTACAGGCCATACCAGCCATCTGTACATATGTATATGGAATATCCAGAAGTCTACAATCAATATGTTGTCTGTGACCCCTAACAATGGGCATTTATGAGATACATAGCCAAACTGTCACAGTCACTGTAGTGACAGACACGGCAGCATCAAACTTCGTACCTGTCTGAAACAAAATGCTGATAGACAGTCGGTTACTCTAACACTGTATCACATCACCTTGCAGCAGTCTACATACATACATCAGGAGAACATCATATGTGAAGCCAGGACAAACAGCAAACATTGGGCACACCCATCACATATTTCTGTGACACACATGGGAAATAGATAGTGGAACAGGGCATGCAACTGAATGCACCTTCCAAAGCGTATGTGTTGTTACATGACAATAGCTGTCATTAACCTACAATGTCAGTCTGTCATGATCTTTCCAGATGTTGGCCATAAAACCACATGCTCATGACCAATGTGAAGAAATCATGTGTCAGAGATCAGGACAATCTGGACACATATGCAGAGGTCAGAGGTATGGCCACCATCTGCACCCATACCTCCCAAGCTGTTGGAGCAAGGAATGTGTACAAAGCCATATATAATGGGGTAACAAAGAACACATAATAGGGACACCTGTCAGATATTGCTCCTACAAACATATAACGGTGATAGCATAACAGGGATTGCATTAGCATAGATGGTCTGAATGGTATGAAGTGTGCAACTCATAATGTCTGTCATTATGTTATGACTGCACCCCACAATAGTTTGGCAACAATATGCCAGACAGACACAGTTGTATGAGAAAATGGACTACTGATTTGTGGCATGCATCAGGACAGTCTGTGTAAACTGTACAGTTGAAAGTTATGTCTGAACCACCCTGCAGGTTGCAGTCCATGTTTGGCAAGGTGAAACCTGTGATGACAACTGAAACAGTTAAAAGAGGTCCCAGAACTGCGGGACACGAAACATGTCATACAGTTCTGTACTGATTTCATAGAGAAGTGATTGCACATCAGAAGCACCTTAATGTCATGAGAAATACTATAAGCAAAGGTAATGTCACACAAAGAAGGTGTCATGCTAGCATACCAGAGGACATCCTGTATATTGCACTTGCCATGGGCATGCTATGTGCTGCCAACTGTCACATTACTACAACTTGTGTGCCACACATCATAACTGATAATGTCACACACACATTGCATGTTGCTTATGTGTGTGCAATATGTAAACATGAGAAGGCCCTGTGACTACTGTGTGCCCACAAGACAGGTGAATCTGTTGGGGTTAAGGTCAAGGCTAGGCTTGTGAGGGACCTAGTGTCAGTACTCCAGTAACCTGCTCTGTATGTATGAGCCTGTGGTACTACAGAACACTGAGGTGACATGTATGAAGGCTAGCTGTTTGTGACAAGCGGTATGTATGCAAGGTCACACTGTCTGCCAACAGTGTCCCTCACACACTGTTGCATGCATGTGCACCTAATAAACATGTACATATACAGCTGTACCTTCGCTATGAAATGGTCGATGTGTTTCCACTCTGCCATACTCCACATTGGTAATGTCTGCAGGCCACAGCCTGCAGACACACAAACACCTGGAACACAAACAGAATACAGCATGTCAGACTACATTGATTCAGCAGTAATAATACCAATAATGCATCATGGCTAATAAAGTACATACACTTTGAGGTCTACCCGTAACAAATGCAAGGAGATAGCTTAAAGAGTATTACATAACTACACTGTACTATATTCACCCTGTGCATTAGTCTCATATTAGCATGTGCCTGCATTAATGGTATGGATGACAGGGATGTAGCACAGGTATCATCATATCCACAGGGTGTGGTGTGGGTTTGCCACAGGCCTAAGCTGGGCCATATGGTTGACATCATGTGTGTGTGTGTTTGGAGGGGGTGTTCTATAAATGGAATGTGCAGAAGTGCTATGTGTGTCTGGAGGTGACCTGCCTGTGATAAAGATGTGTGTGTGTGTTTGTTTGTATGCATACAGCCACACTATGTGGCTGTCCTACACAGGGGTATGTTTGACAGCTGTGGACCGTACATGGCAGGGTGTACATTTCACTGTCTTTGGCCACGGATATGGGAACTGGTCCTGCCAAGGGTCTCACTGGCACCACCAGGCCCAAGGTCAGATGTAGTACTACTCTCCGATGGTGACTGCTGTATGCTGGATCTGTGTCCCTGATGGGACCAGCCAGGACCACATGTCCATGGCCTGCTCTTTTGTGGTGTGGACAGAAACCCCACTTGAATAGTGCTGGTAGTACTGCCACTACATCAGTGTGAATGTGCATGACCCCATAGACCCTCAACTGATCTTGGTGCTGACCTATATCCATGTGGCTGAAGCCCATCTCCCACCACACGTACCGGCACAGACATTTCACAGTTGAGGATTGCCAAGGTCTCACCCCACCATCTATCCATGACCCTCTTATGACATGTGGCCTCAGCAAGGGCATGTAGGTCATCATGGATGTCAGGATGAGTTGCATCCAAGACCCTGAGTATCTGTCTGGTGTTAAATTCAGTACATGCCTATGCCTCTGTGATGGTCCAAAACATGTGTCTGATGACACCTGCTGTGGAACTTGTGACAGGGGCTTGCTGGGCAGCAGTTCTCCTTCAAGCACCCCTGTCCATCTGTCTGTGTGGGACCTCACCTTCTCTCTGGCTATGGCTAGTGTCTGCACTCACACATGCCATAGTCAACACATTAGCCTGTTCTATGCCACCACCCACCAACTGTCCATTATATGTGGCTGCTGGCAATGGAGTATGTGTGGGAATTGTGACTGTGTGTGGGGACATTGTGGTTGACAGTGGGAATGCCAGCTGATGGCACAGATTCACCTCCTAACAACCCACCTGTGCCTCACTATGACCACCATCATCGTCAGAGTCGGTAAAGACACTGACATCAGGTTCTAATCAGGAGGGACCACAGCCCCCATGTCAACCTGTGAAGGGAAGACAACATATGTAAATTAATACCTGCATTATAAGGTTTGTTGGTACACATACACATGCACGTACACACTCACACACACACATACACACGCACGCATGCACACATGTACACACACACACACACACACACACACACACATACAGGTGAGGTGGCACAAAGGCATTACACAGACCTCACAATATCCGAATGGTGACATACACGACACACAGTCAGACCACAACATACACACTCTGGACAGGCCCTCAACATTATGCAGTGCAGCCATTTCCACTTAATGTTACTACTAATATACACTTCTGGGATATGTGAGTAGTGATAGTAAGTGATGGGCCTTCATCTAGCATGCACTGCACCCATGTGCACATTATTGCTGTTCACCTGTATAGCACAGTGGCAACTCCTACAGAATGTACCTCTCAACTGTACAGATTTTCCCAGAATGTCTAGATGTTTGGCTCATGCTTTTGGTCTGTTCCTCATAAATCCTGTGTTTGTCTGACACATTACTGGGATGATCTGAGGATTGACGTCACTAATTAATGACATACATTTGAGTTTCAGACTTCAGAACCTGCAGTAAATGTATGTTAAAACAAATCCTGTTACTCTAGCAACTTTCTAAGCTTACAGTAAAATATGTCCCTATTTTTGGGCCGTTGCCCCCTCCCCATTTTGTCAATCTTTGTCCAGATTTCTTGCACTGACAGGTTGTGAGGTATGCTACAGAAATGTGACATCTCCTGCAAATAGGCCCCTGTGATGACCACTATGATGCAATGCAGTTTACCCCACCACAAGTGAACACGCACATATCACAATATGGCTAAGAGTAACAGTTGTGTGCATGGTAAAATGCATGCCCTTAAAATGCCTGGGGTATTGGTCAGCCACAACAGAACTATTCTATACTCACTGGCTTCAGGCTGCTGTTCCACATCCAGACCAGAAGGACCTATGCAGTTGTGGGAGAGAGGTATTGTCATCAGACCCACATGCAGCATTGGTACAAGATTAATGCTGCTTTTCTGCACATGTGCAGTACAAGCTCCAATACTACACAGTTTTCTGTCCTTCACCATAGATGTGCACTTCTGTGCATTACAAAACCCCACCCACAACTGTGTTTTGATCTGACATATGCATCTAGATACTCTATGGATGCCAGTATAGCTGCTGCAGTAGTCAATTGATGTCCACTGGGCCCTTACCTGGATGATCCTTGCCTGTTGTTTGGATGCCACCCACCTCCACAATGTGAGTGTGTTGACTTGGCTGTTGGTGTCTGGTGGCTGCCCCAAGGTTGGCCAGGAGATCCTCAGTAGGTGTAAGTGGGGCCTGTGTAGCAGGAACCCGCACCTGTGGCTGGATGGTCCCTGGCCATGGCAACAGCCTTTCACTGGGCATGATGGATGAGGTCAGTTGCACAATGCCTGACCTGCTCATATGTATGTGCATGCTGGCCCATGTTGTTTACCCTGTTGATGAGGTCATCTCACAGGGCAGTCCACTCCCACAGATGCTGTTGGTTACGGCCAACAGCATCTGTGGGAGTGGACTGCCCCACAGATGCTGCTGGTCGTAACCAACAGCATCAGTGGGAGAAAACTGTCACTGATGCTGTTGGTTACGGCCAAACATGACTCCATGGTGCTGTATGATTGTGTCAATAATTTCTGTTGTCTCAGCTTCAGTGTAGGGTGGTTGTCTAGCATGCTGCATTCCACCTGGAAGACATAAACAGGGAAACACATCACAGGACCTCATACATTGGTCAATGTTATTTACAGAACCTGCATATCAACATTGACTAGCACTAGCCTCCACTTATGACTACATCATACTCCTGTCATCTATCAGCTCAGTAAGAGCTTGCATTGCACTCCTGGTCCTGACGTGTCATGTTCCTCCCAATGAGAGCAAGCAAATTGCATAATCATCCATTCATCATTCACTTTTGTGTAGAGGGATGACAGTGGCTGACTTCCATGCAGATGGGATGTCACTGGTGCTCAGACTTTGTTTGACTACAGTGTGTAATGAAGCTGACAGCACATGCCTGAGTTCATGTAGTATGCAGACAATGATGTTATCATGTCCCATGGAGACTTAATTTTGTTGCCTTTGAGTAAGCATTATGGACCTGCTCCCTGATGATGAGAGGAGGAGTGTGGGTGTTGTGCATATCCACCTATACTGATGGGGGAAGGGAGAGGACATTTTCACTTAACCTGTCTGCAGAGGGTTGGCTATAGCTATGGCGTGTGTGTATGTGGTGTGATTGACCACCAGTACAGGGTGGGTTGGGTTGTTGCTTCTGAGACTGAAGGCATATGTGAAGACGGCCTTGTGATTGGCCTTGGTGGATGTGTCCAATTTGTACTCATAGTTAGCCTTACAGTGATTCACCTGTGACCTTATATGCTTGTTCAGACAACTTGCTTCCACATTGGTGCCTTCTCCTACTTGGCTCTGTACAGCAAATATAGTGACCTATTATGTGGTTTGTGTATTGCTGCTGTCCACCATAGGGGATTACTCTATCTTGGTGGAGGCAGGTTTTACGAGTCAAGTATTGCTGAGTCCATACAGCTATGTAGCTGCTCATATAGATGTTTGTAGTAGGCATGCACATGAGGTCATAACACAGCTGGACACTTCTCCAATTTCAACCTGATAAACATGTTTATTCTAGTACCCATTTCTGTGTCAGGGCAATGCAACAACCAGTAGCTGTAGACATTTATGACTGTTGGATGCACTGAAACTAAGATTACACACATGTACAGCTTATTTACCTGATGTTTTGGAACTCATGTCTGTTGTTTTCAGGCTTCCAGCTACATCTACTCATTCATACATGTGCACAGGTAATACCTGATATACATTTCTGTTCTATGTTCAGTATGGCACACTGTATTTACACTCTTGTTGCTCAGTCATACCTCTCAACCTGTTAGAGCAGGATATCTGGTTGATGGCACACACAAATGGGGGGCAATGGCCCAAAATTAGTGACACTTTATTAATATTGCTATAACACATTTAAGTCAGTTTATAGCACAGTAGGCTTTGCATTCACAGAAATACCCTGGAGGATGTCCGACATTCATATGTATGCTATTATGTTCTGATGTCAGTCTTCACAGATTTGCCAATGATTCCCCAGCCATAACAGAAATCTACGAGTAAATGACTGCAAATATGAGGCACACATGTGGTCATAATATATCAGTACAGCAAGTGTTGTTGAGACACATTTGTTTAACTTCCTATTTCCCATTATAGCATACCCCCTTCTGCATTCCATTACATGCTTACTTGTTTGACATACCTGTTTTTTTCCAAGTATTCTTGAAGTTTCTCTCTCACTCTCTGTCTCTCTCTCTCTGTCTAACCATATAGAGGAATATGCCTGTTTTGCATAGGCAGCAGCTTACCTTTTATAGGTAATACTCATGAGCAGGTGATGGCCTGTGCACCAATTGGTGTCCCCCACTTGCTAATTGCATGCAGAGCAGCTGTGTTGTTATTCCAATAGCCAATGGCATGGCAACGCACTCCTATAATTGAGTACTTTATGTGGACAGTGCCCCTTTTCCTTGCCTGTGAGGAGGATATCATGGAGGTGTGTGAGTTACAGCATCACAGAGGGTAGGTGGAAATACCTCTTACAACAAGACATGTTGAGACAGCCCAACTAAATGGGAGAGGAGATTCTAGACCTAGGGACAGAATGTAAGTATTGCTGCTATACAGTTGGAATAATGCTAGTTTAACAGGGTTTGTCTAGACATGCATTTTCTGCATGATTTCAAGTCTGACAATGTTATGTAGATGACATAACTCTCAACTGTAAGGTTATCCACAGAATGACCAGACATTTGGTCTGTTCTACAGACAGTGTTTGTCCTTGGGATATCAGTAGGATACTCTGGGGATTGCAGTCAGTAAATGCTAACATCCATTTGTGTTTCTGACTTCATATCCCTCAGAAAAGATATGTTACAACAAACCATGTAACACCAGCAACTTTCTCCATTTATAACAGCAATATTTTATATATACCCCTGTTTTTGGGGCTCTGTCCCCCAATTATGTCAGGAATGGTCCAGATGCCATGCACTAAGAGGTTGATAGGTATGGTATATCATTATTTAGTGCCTTCATTCCTGATATCGTCCCAGTGATGTAGCAGAATTCTAGACATGTTATGAGGAAGAGGCCATGTATATGAGGCCATATATATGAGGCAAAAGCCTGGACATTCTTTGGAAATCTGTACAGTTGAGAGATCTTTGTATGTCTGGCCATTGTTAGACTGTCAGGATTGTGTAGCGTAGTAAATGTTAGTTGAGCTGTGTAGGGAGGGGGTAGATGTGAGCATCATGGGTCCTTTTCTATCTGACTGTGCATGCTGTTCCAGTTTCTGGTGGTCTGTCGGCTGTATATGTTTGCAGTGGCAGATGGAGACATGTCCTGTACCACCTCAGCATTCCTACTACACTATGACTTGGGGCAGTATATGTAGGGGTACTGAGTGAGAGATAAACAGGATATTTTGTGCTCAGTTGGCTTACTGGTATGTTGCTGTGACTGTGGTGCAATTGACTGTGGGTATGCACCTTCACACAGTGACTGTTTTTCACTACTCTTACATCTCTGTAGTGCCTGATATATTTGCAAATGCATGTGTAATTCCTCAGAGCTGATTTGGGGTAGTGTTCTGTTGGTCTGACTGTAGTTTGGATGGTGGTTGGTGACATGTTTGGCAGCTCAGTATAGTTTCCCTAATGTTATGTTATGTCCAGATATTTGTAGGCTGTCCAGTTGTTTGGCTCATATCTTTGGTCTGGTCCGCATAACTGTTGCGTATTTCTGACAAATCAGTGGGATGATGTGAGGATTTAAGTCACTAAATAATGAGAAGCAATTGAATCTCAAACGAGATATTTCAGTCAATATATGTTAGAACACACGGTATTACTGCAGCAACTTTCACAGCTTATCTACTCAAGTATTTCAGATATGTCCCTATTTTCATGCCTTTGTCCCCCCACTTTGTCAGGCTTGGCCCAGATTCATTGCACTAAGGGATTCTGAGCATACCTCTCAACTACCCAGATTTTCATAGAATGTCCAGATTTTTGGCTCATATTTTTGGTCTGTTCCACATAAAATTTGTAGTATTCTGGTAAATCACTGTGATGATCTGAGGATTTATGTCAGTAAATAATGACATACATTTCAGTTTCAGACCTCATATCCTTTAGAAAATGTATGCTGAAACAAACCCTGTTACTCTAGCAACTTTCTAAGTTTATAAGAGCAATATTTAAAATATGTCCCTATTTTTGGTCCATTGCCCCCTCCCCCCATTTCGACAGCCTTTGTCCAGATTTCTTGCACTAAGTGGTTGAGAGGTATGGTTAGGTATGACTGCACTGTATGTTATATACATAAATATGTATATATATATATATATATATATATATATATATATATATATATATATATATACACACACACACACATATATACTATGTATCTATTTTTCATATATATGTATCTCTCTCTGTCTCTATACATATATATATATATATATATATATATATATATATATATATATATATATATATATATGTGTGTGTGTGTGTGTATATATTTATATATACAAAACATGACTGATTATACAGAGTTTTATCCCTACTGTCAAATGACTCTACTGCATGGTATGTTTGAAAAAGCATCCGCAATTCCTGCAGTTCAAATGTTGCAGTGGTGCATTGCTCTGACTATAGTGTACAGGGTCCTAGGTTCAAGAATGGGTAGAGCTGTGTATTTTGTTGCTGGGAAGAACAGGGGCTGGTGGAGACAGAGTGATTAAAGCAGTTTTAAGCAGATTTAAGTGGGATTGCATGGTTTTGTGTGAAGCTAAGTGATTCTAAGAGATGCTTAAGTCCCCTTAGATTCACTTAGGGGTGCTTATTCCCACTTAAACCTGCACTAATTTTAATTAAAGAAAAGAAAAAGGGTGATAGGAAAGTGGTAAAATGGGGCAAGCAGGGCGTAAAACATTAGGAAAACCAGCTTGGGTTGTGCAAGATGGGTGTAGGAAAAGACCATAGCTCTACATTTCTTCTGCAGCAACAGCTGTGAATAATGTGTAGAATTTGGAATTTACAGCATCACACCCCACAGTGAGGGGTGTTAGTGACAGACATTTGTAGAATAATTTGTGGGTAGATTGGTTAATTTCACTGTATAAGGGGGCAAATGTTGAGCTATGTATGGGGCAATGATTTTTTTGTGAGACAGATGCCCCTTTTTAAAGGTGAGAGTGGGATGTTGGGGAAAGGCTGCAGGTATGTTTGGGAAGGTAGGTTATGTAGGATAGGTTGCATTCACAAACAGACAAGACAGCAGTCAGGGATGGTATATGACACATGAGGGGGTAAACACCTTTGAAAGGGAGGGTGGCTGAGAATACAAAGCCCATGAGCCCCCAAATGGATACAGTGGGACTGAGGTCCCACCCATGGGCAGTCACCACTGCACCTTCACGGCCTCAAAGGTGGCTGTGCTGAGGGCAGGACAGAAGGGGCATCCTGCCCCTTGAGGTGCACCAGGCAGCCCTCCATCTGGCACAGCCATCCATCCAACTCCATGCGGAAGATGCTGCGCACCATACCCTGGCACTGGTGGCAGGTGATGGGTTCCTCTCTGCGCCCAGGAGGGATGGGCCCCATCCCCTGAGGTGGTTCCACCTGAAGGTGGTGCAGGACCAGCAGAGGAGGCAGTTCCAGGTTGGGTCCTAGATGTGCTGGGGCCCGGTGCCATGGCCAGATGAGGTGGAACAGGTGGATCTGCTGGGATCTGTCTTCCCAAATATGCAATTTTGTTGAGGTTTTACAAAATATATTGGTTGGTCATAAACAAAACATTTCAAAATTAGATATAACACCATGCATGGTTGTTCCACTTAACCCCATACAACAGATTTGAAACAGTTGCATAGCAAACAGAACACATGCATAAATGGAACAACAGTATGCATTTGTAACAGCATGCCAGTAACATTGACGGCAACAAGCCACCAACAATGGTATTTGAACAAGGTATGTTAACATGCAACCAATCAAATATATGAATAATAATAGAACACAAGTTCTAACATTAGGTTTTGAGAAAAACATACTCGTAGTATATGAATGATAATTACTGATGCAGATAAGGGGTGGGGGGAGAGTCAGAAAGTCCATTAACAACTGTTTAGGCTTCTATTTTTCACAATAGTACTGCTCAATACTCTACGGGTCTGCCCTCACTTTACATCTACCTATGGTATATAGCTTCTGCATCACAAACATACCTGTTAAACTGTCAACCTGGAATGGTATGGGGAAAACTGTGACAACTCTGGGTACATGACTACAGGGGACTCATACATGTCAGGGTTACATATCTGGCACAGAATGGGTACCCTGCACTTCTATGTGAGTGTGCTACTGGCATACTTCACCTGGTTTTCAACTGTGTTTAGGGTTATTGGCAGCAGTGACTACCAACCGTGACAGCGTGACTATTGAGAGACATGTATTGGGAAGAGTGCATGTTGCATGTACCTATCCTGCTGTCATTTGCAGGCATGGGGATTGACAGTGGAACAGTTGTACATGGTGTATTAGTATACCCTTCAGTGTATTAGTATACCCTTCATACAACTACTACCAACATTTCTTTACCTGTAAAACCTGGGGAGAAAATATCTGTTAACACTACCTGACTGTTTCTACATTTATTCCTGATTCCTTGTGTGTAGATACGTAGAGATCTTACTACCACTCCCTGGATTTGAACCATGTGTGGCTGTGCAAAATAACAACTAAGTTATTTCTCATTACACTGAGCTACTGGGGAACTGCTGTTTCTTGACTGACTGGTTTCTGCCTAATACTCTCTTGGTTAGACAGTCTGTCCTTGTAATCCTGAGATGCATGCATGACAAATAGTTATAAATATAATTCCAATGAAGCCAGTCAGTAAAGCAAGCCACAGTTTTAATCTTCAATAACAAAAATCCACTCGGTTAAGCACTTTCATCTGATAGGTCAGACATCATCAGAACAAGGAAGAATGTTTAAATTCCAAGACTAAAAATACACGTAAAATGACACACCCATTCAAAACCACCAATGATGGTTCATCATTAATTAAACACATCAGAATTAACTGAATAAAAGCTACAGTATCTAAAGTTTTTCAGACAAACAAACCAGGTAGAGGTGACCTGTGCCTGACATATAAGGCCATGTCAAACCCAGATTTGATGAATATGCTTCATGCTTCACCTCAAAAATCTAGATCCTCAGAACCACAAGGGCGGACTTAAAAAACTTTGACGGTTAATACATATAGAAGCTGGAGAGGGACAGATTCATCACCCAGAGACTCCCTATGCTGTGGAACAAAATCCCGGTACATGTGAGGCAGAGCACCTCTCTGGTCTTGTTCAAGAGGAATCTTGACCAATGGATGGGAGATTGCAGATATACCCCAGGGATTACTTCAGCGTCACTGCTTGACAGAGGCACAGCAAAATAATAGGCATAGTTTTTATTCAAACTAAAGGGGTGGCGAAAGCCACATAACTATGGGCTAGGCTTATAAATGCCCTTGGGCAGATAGCCTAGTATGAACCTATGAACCTATGAAGGTATTATAAACCCACAAAATGTTAAAGGGTTAATGCTCTGCTTTTCAGCTCACTAGAAATAGAAATCTGCAGTTTTTCTTAACAGCTGGTTCTCAGAACAACCTCAGTTAATGCATGCTGTCAAAGCCATATTTGCTATGAGAACCTGTATACATTCTATTTCTACAACATACCAGAGTAAACACAACAGTTTGTGGTATAGATCTTTATTACAGTGACATAACACAGTGCTTTAGTACTGCATATGCTATAGATCAATTTAGTTGGACAGACTTTATTTATTCAGTTAACACAGTAACAGTATACCTACTTGCAGTAAACAATGTACTCCTTCTTAGTTATTTTCACTATATACTGCAAGATAGATTTGTACTCACCAGCCTGTCAGCACAGCCTTAACAGTCATTGTCATGGGCTTTGATGTTGCTAGCCCTCTCTGCTGCAGCTGTAGGGGAGAAAAACAAACATTATGCATACCTGTCTATCACATACTCAGGCTACTTGATACTGATACTTACACACTATTGGAGCATTCCATGCCCATGCATCTTGGATCCACTGGGCCAAGAGCACCCTCTTCTTCCACTTTAGGTTGGCATAATGATGCCGTACCTGCTCACCAGTTCAGGGGATGCCAGTAGGACTGGTGAGATCATGTGCAAGATGGTCCTAGGCCTCCACTTTGTATTGTGAGCATGGTACTGGCCCTGCAGCAATTTCTTGTCATGGTTTTCTACAGAGAGTCCAGCCATGACCCTGGACTCCTGAATGCCCCAGCTCTGCACCTGAAAGCATGCTCCTTCAGCATTGCCCAATATAGTACCTGCACAGATCAACTACAACAGGTTCTGTCTGTATTCCTGCCTGTGTGGTTTAAATAAGGCCATATTCCCACCCCCTGCTGTCATTGGACCATTTTGAAACTGTTGAGCCCAGCTTAGCGGTGCGCAAACCTGCTAAGGTGTGTTGAGCACTGCTTAAAGGGATAAGTGTTGAGTGGTGCTTAGCAGTGCGCAAATCTGGTTACCTGCCCTGACTCCTGCTTAGAATTTCAGTCTAAGCAATTAGAGCTCAGCACTGCTAAGCATTGTTTAGTTTTCTTTTTTAAAAAATACCAGGTTGTAATTATTTAATCATTACTGACATATTATTAAGTGTATATGATTACTTTACTTGACGTCCTCTTATATGCTTTCATTACATTACCTTGGGGTGTGACTATACTGTATGGGACACTTGTGTATACCAGGGTGATTTTACATGTTATATGTCCTCACACTTCTATTTAGGACCAGCTACACTACCCTGGGTAACAACTATCACTTACTACATAATTTAACATAGCAAAATTAATTTTAACAATGCTTTCCATGTAAAAATAAAGTGTCTGCCTTGGTACTCAAACCATGAACACCTGCATGCAAAGCCGGGACTGTAAACACTATCCTATCGCATTAAGATTTTAGCTGTACATTTTTATTTAGCTCCTATGGGATGTTTAAGCATTGCTGAGCAGAGGGACTTACTCCTTGTAAGTCACAGTAAGGGCAATTGTAAGGGGACAAATAGGGGCGATTTAAATATTGCTCTCACAAATTAAAAAATGTTGATAGAATAATAGGTTTGACTTTTCTGAAGGATGTGGAGTCTTCAACTCAAATGTTTGTCATTATTTAATGGTTTCAATCCCCTGCTATTAGCCAGGTAGTGACACACCAAAAATATGAGGCAGACATCTGAACATTATGCAAAAACCTGTACAGTTGAGAGGTATGGCCGTACGGCACTTTCACAATGTAGGGTGTGTTTGACAGCACCTGCCACACACCCCCTGCATTTATTTAATGATCTCCTATCTATTTCAGTGTTTGCGGACACTGTTTTACTATTTATATTTGCTTTTAATGTCCGTGGATACTGACAAGCATTTAAAAAGTGTTGTGTGGCACTTTGAGAGTGCAGGGGGCATGCTAGATGTACGGGCATTATTAAACACACCCTGCACTCAGTAGAGTTCATGTCCACTTAGTCTTAGCAGTAGCATGCCTTTATAAATATGGAAGGCACGCTGCTGTTAAGGCTATTTGGAAATGGACACAGTTCACTCCATGCAGAAATAGCACTATTCCTGCATGGAGCTTATTGAATCCTGGGGATTGCCATTATCCGGGTAAACAATCTCAGTGACAGTTTCACCTCCTACAAGACTTCTAACCAAAACTTTGAAATATCATAATCCCTTACTTCTCCAATTCTGTCTAAAGATCATTTACAGAAAATGATAGCTAAGACCAAAAATACTTTCTCCATTAGATCCAACAATTTTAACTGGTTGCTTATTTAATAGTGTAAAATATGCCCCTGCAAACACTCCTTAACCTAATTTGGCTACTAGTTTTATTCCTAATGACTGATGCACTACAGTGGTGATGCCCATTAATAAGGGAGGCCTTATAACTAGCCCAGGTAATTAAAGACCTATAAGCCTTACAAGCTACATCTGTAATGCCATGGAATTTATTATAGATTATCTCATAAACTGAACTCTCAAGAATGTTATTAGACTTGCCCCCGCCCCCCAACAGTCTGGCATTTTGATACTGTTTACTGAATCTAGTAGGCTTCTTTGAAAGGCTTATGGAGGCTGTTGATGGTATCCATGTAGTACATATGGCATTTCTTGATTTGGCCAAGGGCTTTGACACTATTCCTCATGCGGACATCATAAAGAGCCTAAATGCTTCAAAAATTGACCCATATGTTTTAAGATGGACAACAAACAGGCTGAAAGACAGAACCCACACAGTATGAGGTGCAAATACTTCATCAGAAAGTATGAACATGACCAGCAGTGTCAATAAAGATTTGGTACTGGGACCTATTTTTTGCAGCATTTGCTTTTCAGAAGTGAGTTAAGACCTCTAACTAGCAAAGTTTGCAGATGACTTGTTAAGTCATCCAGTGACACCAAAAGCCTCCGGAATGAATTCTTCCTAGTAAACTTGTTGTGTAGTAAAAATGGGACAGAACTGAATGGTCACAGCAGACAACTCCTCCCTTCATCATAATTTACAGAAACTACACCACTACAAAATTAAAATGTAGTCAGGGACATAGGAACTTGAGTTGGTAGCTCCCTTCTCTTTGACCATCATGTGACAATTGTTGTCAGGAAATAATTTTATTCAGCAAAGCTAATTCCGAAAGGAAAATTATGAAGGTCTAAAGAAGTAACCACTCCCTTGTACTCAACATTGATCAGACCAATTATTGATAACAACACCTTCTTCAGTATATATCCCCATTAAAATATCATGCAATTTAGAAGACCTCAAAGGTTACTAACCAAAAAGATCACAGGAATAAAGTCCCAGAAACTACCAAGAGAGGCTGGAAACTCTATCCCTTCAAAATCTTCTAGCCTTCTGAGTGGAGATCTCTAACACACAGCACCATTACAGACTCTGTTGTACTGGACATCCTCTTTCTCTGGAAGTCCAATAGTTCCATCAAAACTAAAATGAGGGACTTAAATCCTTACCAACAGATAATGTAAGATGGAGTGATAAATTTATAACCCAGAACCTTCCAAATCTTTGGAATACACTTTATTTGCATATGAAACACTGCAACTCACTGCTTTTCTTTAAATTCAGCATAGATGACTGGAAGGATGTGGCCTTTATGGATTATACTGTCAAGCTATGAATGGTTATAAGATTAATGGCCTTAGAAAATCTATGAAAACATCTGTAAAACATCTGTAAAAGTATCAGGAATACAAGTCATATCTATGGACAAAAAATGTATCCATTATAATATGGGCTTCTTCAATAACAGTTTGTCTAGTGTCAAATATAAAGCTCTCACAAATCCTTCATTTTATGAGGATATTATAAAATGGTGAAGATGGTCAATGCTAGCCTCATAAGCATGTTTCTTTGTTGCTAATTCTTTTTTTTTTCTTAGTCAGATAATATTATTGGTTTTATAAACAACCCTTTCCCTCTAGAACTTTACTGAATATATGACTTTCCAGATGGACATTCCTGATCAACCCCTGCAATATATAAATAACCAAATCAACAGACAGACTGCATTTGATGCATTTTATGTCTGTCTGTCTGTCAGTCTGTCTGGAAATTCAGTGTATGTCCTTTGATGCATATCTTGTTTTGCCATAGCCTATATACCCCATATGGTATATGCTTGCACTTCTTAGGGAAAATTGAAAATACTGTAAAAATCCAGTAGTACCACAAGCATGCAAAACACTGTTATTTTACTGGCTTTATTTATTCAAAAAATACACACTGAAAACCATCCAAGATGATGGACTGAAGGACACAACAAATATTAATTGTCCAAATGAAGTGAGAAGTTTAGTGAGTTCAGATGATCTTTCTAAAGATTAATTTTATGTGACGGTGGCTACTTCACAACTAGACAGCAAAACAAACATGAAGAATAACTGTACATGCTACCACCCTGAAAACAATTAAAAATGAAAATTAGTTAAATAAAATAATACTTACCAATTGATATACCATGCAAAAAACAGCATATAGGGCTACATAATTTCTTGCACATTCTAAAAGGTTAGGAGTATCAGAAAGCCATTGAGTATTGCAGTTTTAGTCTTACAATCCAACATTTATAGATTTTATACTAGACTTGGCATTTCAAATATGTGGAACGTTGGCAAATAAAATGAAAAATCTTCCTGACTAATTTATCTGAAATCATTAATATTATATTAGTTTTGTCAAGCAGATTAGGTCAAAAAGGTTGAAAGAGGGTTGAGACATTTAAATTGCCTGAGTGTGATTGAACTGCAATTTTACTTTAAAGCCATTTATGTTATTAAAATTAGATTTTCCATATTTAGAAGTCCATTTATTAGTCTGAAAAACCTCTTGATACTAATTTTATTTTCTGTCAGCTGTATGTTTTTGGCTAGTTAGTTTATAATTATTAAAAATAGGCAGTTATGTTTAAAGTATTTTAAAATAAAGTGTATGACCACAAAGTTTAATTACTCAATTAAATGTAATGGATGAATTACCTTATTGATAATGATGACTGAGAAAGTTCAAGTTACGCAAACTAAAATATGACAAGTTGCTTACAACTTCTTGCTATGAAATTAAACAGACTTCTTTGAATGAAAGATTCTGAATAGTGAAGCAAGATGCTGTATTCAACAATAAACTACAATCAGGTTTACTTTTATTTTAAATGTTATTCCTCATAGTTGCATTATTTTTGAGGATTTTCAAAACAGCATACACAAAAAATGAGGTAATTAAATTAAGCCATTGCTTACATTAGCATTCCTTTTAATGTGATCTGGTTTACAGGATAAAACATGCACAGCATGTCTATGTACTTGAGTATATTTAAATGTTAATTACCTTAGAATGAAGAATATATGGTGCACCTACTGATGTTCTGAAAAGCAGTAAAGAACTGTGGAAGAAAGGTGGGTGTATGAGTGTTGTTTTAAAGTGCTCTTATCTGCCATTCAGGTATGAAACCATGTTAACCATTTAAAACATCAACTTCCCTGAAACTGAAAACAATGTATTCTGCTTTCTGTTCTGGTCTTCCCTCAGTTTCCTTTTATTTGCTGCTGTTTATTTTTTCTTCATCCACTTTCCTCAGGGAAGCCTACTCCTTGTTTCTCTCTATATGTGTGAGTCTCAAAACATCACTGTAAAAGGTTTATGATGTTCTTTTAAGTCAGTGTTTCAAAATGTTGGACCAGTGTGAGGTTAGACGCTATGCAAGACTATGAGGAAAGGTAAAAAGTGAGTTTAATGCTTGTTTACCACCTTTTCCTACACAAGCACATTTGTGTGACTTTAGAGATTGTATATATTTAGTTAGAGAATAAAGGGTTGGGCACCACATGGTGGCACAAAAGACATTTCCCTCTGCAAAAAATATTTTTATGTTTCTGATCATCACTGTGTGCTTAATTGAAAATATAATGTTTTAGGGCTTTAAAAAGTTTTCTTATGATTAATTATGTGCTGATTAATTGCCAAAATGACTAATAACGATGAATCCACTTCCTCAGCTCCAAATTCTTTCAATCATTGAATTACTCTATAATTATTAGTTTACTTATTTACTTACTTTTTAAACAACACCTACTGTGTTTCATCTACAGATGGGTGTCTATACTGCTACAGTGGTATGTATATATTTGCTTTAATTGGTGTAGCACAAAGCCTACTTGGCATACAAGGTCTGACTTGATCATACAAGGAACAAGAATTACTCTCACACAGAATGAATTACAAATAAGGCATTGATTAGTACCAGTGGATAATGTCTAATGAATAGAAAAGAATAACACATACACGGATATGTACTATTACAAACTCATACCTGATGTGATGCATTTCAGTGATGAGACCACTGGTCTTCATAAAAATAGATATGGGTCTACTACAGTAGATCGAAATTGCACTATTTCGAAATACGAAAGTAGTGTCCTACTAACGCGAAAGTGCACTTAAATGAAAGTGCACTTTCATGAAAGTCACTAAGTCGAACGGGACATTTCCTGCACTGTGGTGCCGTAGTGATGGACCTTAGTGTTGGGGCTTGAGTTAAGGATAGTGGATAGCTAGTAGGGCTATCCACTATCTTTAAACCAAGCCCTAACCCTAAGATCCATGACTACCACACCACAGTACAGGAAATAGGTCAGTAACTACTGCTCAGTGGAGGAAATACAATTTCCTGCACTGTGGTGCGGTAGTCATGGACCTTAGGGTTAGGCCTTGGGTTACAGATAGTGGATAGCCCTACTAGCTATCCACTATCCATAACCCAAGCCCTAACCCTTCGTTCGTTCTAGTGACTGTCGCGAAAGTGCACTTTCGTTGAAGTGCACTTTCGCGTTAGTGGGACACTACCATCGTATTTTGAAATAGTGTAATTTCGATCTATGGTAGTAGACCCATATATATATATATATATATATATATATATATATATATATATATATATATATATGTCACTCACCTTGTGTAGTAAAATAAAATGATGAGGCTTGGGTGTTTGTTTTAGTAGTTTATTACTCACAAACACATCAGGATGGATGACTGGAACATTAAACTTAAACAAACTAACTAGCTGACTGACTGCTACAGACCTACATGCTTTCACTTTTGCTGCTCACTCAAAATGGCACTCTTGCTTGCACGTGCTCCGTACTTATATGCATGTGCCCATGGACTGGAATGGCTCTTAAAGGTACAGCACACACACTGTGAGCTACATCCTCTCTCTTTGACTATTCTGTCCTGTGAATGAAAATGACAATTAGATAAGCATGCATATTACACAGATATATACAAACAATAACAGTCATGTCCTGGTTGCCATGTATTTGGGATTAGGTCTTGAGATACAGCCTGACTTTGTAATATAATAATTAGAACTTGGTTTAGCAACAGGGACAGTCACTGGGGAGAGTTCTTCATGATTATCAGGGATACTTTCAGGAAAAGGAACAGATGGTGAATTGTTCTCTGGAACAGGATCATTGGACAAATCACTCAGTGAATTGGAGTCTGTATTAGAGGGAAGATGCTGTAACACTGGCTCAGACACTGGTGGTAAATGTTTCCAATTCTGCCTGAATTCCATTCCTTCTGACTCCGTGATATATGATCCTTGTTCCCCAAGCAAATGTTTCACAAGTCCTATTTGGTCAAATCCTTTTGCTGTCTGCATTCTCGCTATCTCTGCTTCTTTTAATGTACTCAGAGGCTTGCTGGTTTTGTCATAGGAGGACTTTTGGGACAAATGCTTCTTTAGGAGTTAAGCTTTTACTGCTTTGTATTTTTTATCACTTGGAGTCAACACATTTTTATTGATTGGTAGTGTGGTTCTGGTTTGTCTCAACATTAATCTCTGGGCAGGTAAACCAAGTAAACTGTCATGAGGAATGTTTCTGAGATTAAGCAGATTAAGGGAAACATCAGCATTGTCACATTTAGACTTCTGCAACAGCTGTTTCGCACTTTGGACTGCACGTTCAGCCAGGCCATTCGATTGTGGGCATTCAAGACTACTTGTAACATGAACATTAAACTGCTGTCTTGTAAACTATGCACCCATTGTCAGAAATGACTTTGTGTGGACTACCATGGACAGAAATATGTCTCTTCATCTTTGTAATGACAGTGCTAGATATGAGATTAGGAAGAAGGTCAATCTTGAACCAATTTGAATAACAGTCTACTAACACCAAGTAATGTTGACCATTCCATTCGAAAATATCTGCAGCTAGCGTCGACCAAGGTAGTTCAAGAATCTGGCTTAGCTGAAGTGGCTCCTTTTTGTCGATGCAGTTTAGTACTACTACAAACAGAACAAGCTGAGATGGCACTCTCAATATTTTTTGACATAGAAGGCCAAAATACTAGTCCTTTCACGCTTCTTTTGGTAGAATCAGTTCCTGGGTGGCCATGATGCAAGGTTTTAATATATTCTTGGTACAAGAATTTTGGAATAATTACTTTTGGATCTTTTGCGATGATACCATCTTCCATCAAAATCTCATTTCTGTAAGGAAAATACTGCTGCACGTCTAGTAAGATTGCTTTGATGGCTATCTTCGATTGATAAAGTGGTTGAGCTTCTGGAGAAATGGATCTGAAGCTGTGTGAGCTCTGAGCTCATCAAGATATGTGGAAGAAAAATGTATCACTTCCATGTCTTCAAAATCAGGTTGCTCATTTTCATGTTGTTCAATGTTTTTTCTGGGTGATCTGGATAAAGTATCAGCAAGATAAAGAAGATTGCCTTTTGTGTAAATCAAGTGAAAATTTGTAGTTTTGTAATTTCAACATCATGGATTGCAATCTCACAGCAGCTGTGTGCATTGGCTTTTCAAAATAGTAATCAGAGGTTGGTAGTCAGTTTCAATTTAAATAGGTCGGCAATAAACATAATCATGGAAGTTCAAACATGCAAACGCAATTGCAAAGAGCTGTTTCTCTATTTGAGCATACTGCATCTCAGTCTGGGTCAGAGTTCTGGATGCATAGGCTACAGGTCTGCCCTCTTGAAGAATGACTGCACCAAGACCAAACTTTAAAGCATCACAGGAAAGAGTTACAGGTTTATGAACATCGTAATATCTTAAAGTGAGTGGACTGGCAATTCTGTGTTTCAGGACATCAAATACTCTTTGGTGTTGTTCCAACCAGGACCAGGTTATCTTTGCTTGTGAGCTCTCTTAGCAGTGCCAAAAGGTTACTCAAATCTGAAACAAATTTGCCAAAATCGTTGACCATGCCAAGAAAACATTGTAAGGAGGTGACATTGTCTGGAGCTGGCATCTCAAGAATTGCAACTTGCTTGGAAGGATCTAGCCGTAAGCCTGAACTGGTAAACAAATGACCCACATAACTAACCTCTTGTAGCCTGAACTTGCATTTCTGAGGATTTAGCTTAAGATTCACTTCACAAGCATGTTCCAGAACTTTCCTGAGGTTTCTATCATGTTCAACGTCACCATTGCCTCCTACAATAATATCATTTACTATAATAGCATATGGAGAGCCAGAAAAAAATATGCTCCATTGCACATTGAAAGGCTTCAGTGGCAGAAATGTATCCCAAATAAGATTCTCAAAAATCTGTACCTTCCAAATTGTGTACTGAAAGTGGTTAGAAATGAAGATATTCTGTCAAGCAAAATTTGCCAAAATGAAGTTTTTGCATCTAAATCAGAAAAAAAACAATGGCATTTGGCATAAGAACAGCAATTTCCTCAATTGTACGAATTGCATAATGAGGCAGTTTTAGTGCTTTTTTCAAATCTCTTGGATCGATACATATTCTAAAATCATTTGAGCTTTTCTTATGAGCTACTACCATGGAGAATGCCCTTTCAGTTGGTTCTTCTACTGGACAAATTACTCCTAGATGCACCATTCTGTCTAGCTCAGCTTTGACTCTGCTTTGCATGGCTACTGGAACTTTCCATGCAGTACTTATAACTGAGCTTACCCCGTGGTGACCTTCATGGCATACACAACTGGGAGTTTGCTTAACTTGTTTTCAAAAAGATCAGCATAGTCAGAAAAAAATAGTTTGTGTAAAATGTTCATTGTTACACATGCTTACATGGTGGACTTTTGCATTAAATGAAAGCAGTCCCATTTTCAAACTGTCTTTGAGGCTTAACAATGACTGCACGTGTGTCTTGACTACATAAAATTGCAAGTCATAGCTGTTCCCAGCAGAATAACATGAAAGCACTAATGAGCCTTCGGTTTGGATTTCTTCATCACCATACACAACAAGCTTCACACACTTTGCCAGATCAAGTTTCTCTCCAGCTTTTACTTTGGCAAACATTTCTGCTGACATAACATTGCACTTTGAACCAGTAATAACTTTCAGCTCTACAGGTCTCCCATTAATCAGAACAGTACAAAATACTTCATTTTTTGCTAACAGATCTACAATATTGACTGTTTCATCAAGCACAGACACATCATCAACATAAAAAGTAGGGTCAGAGCTTTCTAGCTGATCAACTTGCCTCTTTGAATGCTCTCTTTTAATAAAAGAATGTGCCCCTTTTGATTTACAGAACCTTTTGAAATTATTTCACTTTTTAGATGTGTGTCTCTGCTGAACAAAAGTTAAACACTTCTCTCATTGGGCTCATGGCTACGTCCATAATTACCTACAGTTGATTATGAGGCCTGTCACAAGCTTTGCTGAATCACCCCTCTGCTTTACTGAGTGTGCCCTGGGTTTTACTGTAGCTGTTCTGGGATTTGCTGAAGTGAGCACGCCATTAGGCTCACATCTTTTAACCTTGTGCTGCATACTATCAACATTAACATTAGAAGGCACTACAAACATGCTTTTCTCATTTGTAAGCATATTTGTGTGCATTTCAGTGAGCTCATATATCTGACAAATCTCTATGGCCTTATTCAAAGTTAAAGCACTGTCTCAAAGCAAAATCTTTCTCACTGCATAGTCTTTAATAGCACCCACAAGCCTGTCTTTTATCAACTCATCTCTTAGATCAGCAAATATGCACATTTTTCCTTGTTACTCATGCTAGTTTTATATGCTCCAAAAGTTTCACCAGGCTTTTGATCTCTTGTGTAAAATATGTGCCTTTCCTTTGTAATTTTGAAACTAAAATTGTCGACAAAATGTATTCACCTACAACTCCTACCCTACCTCTTAGACAATCAGCTGCTAACCCCTACACTGCATGGATTTATACATGGACAGAGCACCTCTGCTGCTCTCCTATCCTTTCTCAAAACCATCAACCATGCACGCGACTCTGGAAATATTGTATCTACTCTCCTTCTAGACTTATATAAAGCTTTCAATACTGTTTCTCACAATCATCTCTTGTCCAAACACTCTTATATCAATGTATCAACCTCCTCTATCAACTGGTTTTCCAGTTACATCTCGGACAGTCAACAAGCCATCAAGTGGAAAACCTGCACTTCCTCCTTCCTTAACACTCTGACAGGTGTACCTCAGGGATCTATATTAGGTCCATTACTACTTAATATCTTTACAAATGGCTTCCATTAGTGCATCCCAAACACTAAACTTGTACAATACGCAGACGACTCCACAATCATCTGCTCTGCCAAATCCTTCCACAAACTCATGGAATTAACTCAAGATGCCTTCTCTTCTACTAAGCACTGGATGCTAAATAATCACCTAGCACTCAACGCATCTAAATCCAAAATCATGCTTTCCACCCCCTCTAAATATAGTAAAATAGCCAAAAACTCTTTCACCATAACTAGCCAAAACAAGACTTCTATTGAAAGTGTCCCCCATACAAAGCTTCTAGAAGTCACTATTGATGAGCAATTCAAATTTGATATCCACCTACAAACTAATATAAAGAAAACCTACCAAAAACTAGGTATGCTTTATCGACACAATCGTTGCCTTACTTCCTCAACTAGGCATCTCTTCTTTACCACCTACCTCATTCCCCCCTCCTGTATGGTGCCCCACTCCTTACTAATCTTCAATCCTCACTAATGCCAAAATTAGCCTCTTGCTAGAACAAAATCTCTAAGTTAGCTATGGGATCCAATTCTTCCTCTCACCACTGCCATGCCCTCCACACCTTGAACTGGCTAGAATTGCTTAACTATCTATCCTACATCCCACTAGCTAATGCACACAAACTCATCCTCAAACCCTCCATCTGCCCCTCTCTCTCCTCTACCCTCAAAATGCATCTGTCTGATAGACTACTCAGGTCCAACACTCACTACCTGCTAAAAGCGTATAAACCCACACACAGTCCTGGTAAATTTCTATTATCCTTCTCCCTAGCAAGACTCTGAAACTCTCTTCCTCCACACATTCGTACCAATGACAACCACTCTGCCTTTAAGACCTTGCTCCATTCCCACCTCTCATCTCACTGGGAATGCTCATGCTCTCACCCTACCTGACTTCTCTCTATTTTACCCCTATTTCCCTAATCTCCATACTCTCATTTAATTCTGCTACTTTATCTCCTCTATTCTTACCTACCTCTCTCTTTCCGATATAATTAATTCCCTATTATTTCATACATACTTAGTATAGACTTACAACCCAGTATACATGTTACTTTACAATTGTTAACTACAGTTGGGCAAGCGTAGACCTCAAATGTTCTATACTATCTTAAATAACTTGTTATTGTTGATACTGCCTCTAAATGCTCTGGTATTGTATGCTTTCTATGAATTTTTGTTTAACTATATTTACTGTTTATTATATGATTTTTCCCTCCTCTTGCATTCTGTTATTTTCCTTTGAAACTATGTAGAATCTCATACTTTACTTGTAAATTTACAATTGTATAAATGTATATTTATTTATTTATTTACATTTGTTGACCGGGAGTGTCCGACTGGACGTAGGCCCATTTTCAGGTGAGGCCCGGGGAGAAAAGCTCCACAGTTAAAATAAACAGACAGTAGTTACATTGGATTACATAGCGATTAACAATTTAACACAGCAATTACAACATATTTACAGATGAAGAACATAGTACATCAGTAGACAACTAGAATCTTTATCTGTGAAGTACACAACAGACATTAACAAATGTTACAATAAGAAGTTCCTGCTGTATAATAAGTACTAGGCTTATGAGCATATGAGCTTTCTATAATCAAGGTAGTTAGTGGAGTGGAAAGAAAGGTAGTGGTTTGATGGGGTGGGTGATATTGAATGGGAGTTGCAAGGGCATAGCCAGCATGTTTTTAGGTGTGCTTTTAGTAAAGTTTTGAAGTGGGTGCATGATGGTATGAAGGTAATTGTGGTTGGAAGGGAGTTCCATAATTTGGCTATGGTGCAAGGGAATAGTGCTTCACCAGCAGAGTTATTAGCTTTAGTGATCTGCAAGTGATTTTTGTTGCTGCATCTTAGTGGTCTGGTGGTGCGATAGGGTTGGAGTAGATTCTGGAGGGATGGGACATTTAGTGGATGGTTTACTAGTTTGTGGGCGAGTGAGAGTTGATACCACTGAAGGAGGTGAGGGAGTTTAAGCCAGCCCAGTTCAGCAAGTGAGAGACAGTGGTGACTACGGTAGGATGCCCCTGTGTCGAATTTGGCGATTTTGTTGTAGCAGGTCTCTAGCTTGTTTAGATGCATTGCCTTAGGTTTGTATATATTGGAGAGGCATAAAGTAGGGTGGAGATAAGGTGGGAATTTGCTATTGAAATCTTTGCTGCTTTGGTGAGAAATTGCTTATTTCTGTATAACGCTCTTAGTTTTTTGTGGACTTTTTTTATGGTCATGGATATGCGAATGTCAAATTTTAGTTTATTGTCTATTTCCACTCCTAGCAATTTGGTGTGTTCAGTTGGGTATATAGTGGTGTTGTCTTTTGCTGTGATGTTAAAGTGAGAGTTGTTCTGAGTATGTTTGGTGGGTTGGAAGATGAGTAGTTTAGTTTTGTTTGGGTTGAGTATTAATTGGGCATTGGATAACCAAGTTTCAACAGAGGAAAAGGCTTCCTGTGTGACTTTTTGCAGTTTGGGTAGGGACTGGGCTGAACAGATGATGGCTGAATCATCTGCGTATTGTATGAGTGTGCCATGTTTGGTGGCAGAGGCCAGATTATTGGTGTAAACAGAGAAGAGTAGGGGTCCAAGGATGGATCCTTGGGGAGCCCCTATGGAGACAGGTAGTTGGGTATATGGAGCTTTTCCCTGGGCCTCCATTGAAAATAAGCTGTTTTGGCCCAATGGACTTTCTGGTAAATAAATAAATAAATAAATAAAATAATATTCATTTGGGGGTTACACATTTCTCTAAATTTAAGTTATAAACACTCAGGGTCTTCCTGCATTTTATCTGGTACCACAATTGAAGGTCTTCCCCCTCCCCTGAATATGCAGCTTGGGCATACACAAATGAATGCTCCCTTTCAATGGCATCTGTACCAGCTAGATTAAGCAGAATAAATGTCTTTGTATGTGTGCCTTCATCAGAAAAAGCAGCTTGTACAAAAATATCATACTTTTGCTCAAGCACTCTCCAGTTTTCAGCAATATTATTATCAAATACAAGTGGACCAGGTCTGCAAAATTCTTCTGCCATGCCAACAAAATACCCCTGTAATTATATTTAAATGTACACACCAGGTACTTGAAAAACATTCAACGGTACAGCAATCTCTATGAAATTACTGTATTCTGTGAAATAACTGTACTGTAATACTGCATACACTTGCCAACACTTTGCACACTTCGGATGTTTCAAATAGCTTTAGTTAATATGAAAAAGAAGGACATAGTGAAAAATGCAGTTGTTTTCCCTTTTTTATATATTTTATGTGATTCGGAATTCATTTCGAGCATTTTTGTAAGCATTTAGAGTACCTTTTATCAATATAGCATAGTTTCAAACATTTTGTTTAATTAGAAACTTTTTTTGAATGATTTGAATGCTTTGTTTTATATTTGTTGAGTAAAAAAATCATTTAAACAAGTTTTAGTACTTGGATTTATCTTTCTGACCTGTTTGAGTGTCGCTTGAGCTTTGGATGATTCACTTCTGTATATTTCTCTAATTGTGACTGCATGCCTCGTGGTCTTGAAGAAGTTTCACTTTGGATCACACTTCTGACACAATGTCGCATCTCTTGTGTTTTCAGATAAGACGATGAGGCTTGAGTGTTCATTTAAGTAGTTTATTACACACAAATACATCAGGATGGATGACTGGAACATAAATCCTAAACTAACTAACTGACTGACTTCTACACACATATATGCTTTCAGTCCTGTTGCTCACTCAAAATGGCACTCTTGCTTGCACGTGCTCAGTACTTATATGCATGCGCCCATGGACTGGAATGGTTCTTAAAGATACAACACACACTCTGATCTAAAATATCTATATTCCAGAGAATGTCCTGTTTTAAGTAATTTCATTAATGGCATAGACATTTCAGATAGGTTTGGAAAGTATTTGAATAGGTTTTGTACCAAGGTTAAAAAGCTCATTAAGGAATGTTTGTCCAAATCATATTCCAAGTGTACCACTGCCCTCAACTTATCTGTTTGAATGCCTTAGCATATTAATCCCTCTCCATAGTGTTTAATGCTGGTTAACATTGCTAACATTTGCTTTTGCCTTTGTTTGGTTTTGCATTGTTGAGCTTTACCCATGCTAGAATATTATTTATAATGGATAGGACAACTTCTGCACCTTCAATAGCATGTTCTACATCACAGTAAAATACATCTGGAGATAATGCAGTACCAGATTGTATTCAGTGAACTCTATATCTCCCTAATGTAGTATTACAACAGTACTAAACAGAAAGTCTGAGATATCTATATGGGTCCACTTGGTTCTGCTAGAAGCCCTGCTTGACATCTATCACTGAAAATATTTGATACTGGGTATCATAGACAACCATTCTTTAGATGCTTTTAAAAGATTGGCCTCTCTCTGAAGTGCCCTATTCATGCCCCGTGGGTCAGTGCAGATTCTAGATGTATCAGATACAATAAAAATCAGTACACTGTTATCCCCAATTTTTTTTGACAATATTGCCGGTGTCCTCAATAAATTTTAATTCCTTAACAATTATGTGACTCAATGCCACTGCCATTTTCTATGGAATATAAATCATAACTGTCCCTTCTATATTTATTTTAAAATTTACAATGCATGTATTCATTCTAAGCTGATAAATACACTGACAATTTCAAAAGAGTATGAATCATAAGTGACCGTGCTATATTTATTTTAATATTGTACTGTCCAGGTATGCACCCCAAGCTAATAAATCAGCCAGCATGTACTGTAGTACAAAAATATCAAATGAAACATTAGAGTTTATTTATTTATTTGTTTTTTTATTTACACTCCATGACCCTGCACCACAACACATTACACTGTTTTTGCATGTAACAGACTATACTGTACAAATCTGTGAAGCTTTAGACTCATAGGCCTATGAATTAATACCATTGTGACACTTCAGACAATTTGTTCTGTGCACAGGCAAGTTGTGTCACCTGTTAGTCTGCAGATCGTTGACTTCATACACCATTGTTATTGCAAGTCTATGAATCATATGTAGTAACTGCATTGTAAGCTCAAGTGCTCTTCACTTGAATTTTCATGCTCTGAATTCAGTTTGTCATGCCACACTATTCACAAGCAGACTTAACCAAAATATGTGATTGCACTGTTGATACAAATTGTAAAGTGCAATTTTGTTTCTATGAACTTAGCACAACTATTTTAACATAGCAGTTTTAGTTTGAAAGTAAAATAAGTCTTTAAGAAAGATCTACCCAAAAGAACAATTCTTTCAAGCCTTGGACCATCAATTTACTTTTAGTTAAGATAGCTCATTCTCATCCAGTATTTAACTTGAAAGAAACCTTCCAGTCACTGACATCTTTTCAGTTTGCTGACTTTTACAGTTAAAACAATGATGCATTTATTTATATAGTGAAGCAACAATAAACACTATCTCCATACACATATCAGCTATGTTCACAGATATTCAAACTTTGTATGGAACAGATTGGGAACCACTTGAGAAAGTGACTAAATAGTATTATTGCATCTATACTACAGCATCAAATGGGCTGTTAACTGAATGCGCTTTTATCAACACATATTAAGCGAAATACAAAAACCCAGAGCAGCCACAAAAGCAAATTTTTTTCCAGGAGAAAAATCACTTGGCCAATACAAAAAAAAAAAATCAGACCGGACGGATGGGGGGGGTGGGCTTTGCCCCCACCCACCCCTAACTAAATATACCAACTTTGAGATCGCACTACAGTGGAGGAATGGGCAAATCCCTGATGACGGCCAAGTGATTTTTCCCCTGGGGAAAAACATTTGCTTTTGTGGTCATTCGGGATTTTTGTATTTCAATAAAAACTATAAGCAATGGTGCTGATGGTCAATAAAGACTGGAAGGTATTAAATTTAGCGTATTAAAAATTTTATTCACCGCTTTCGTCTCACCAAGACTTCATCAGAAAAAACAGTAAAATCAGTCAACAAGGTAACTTAAATATATCTCAAGCTGCCTGTAGATAATGAATCAACCAATAAAAGCTTGTTATAATGAGAAAATGCAAACAAATTTACAACATACTATAATCAGTTAATTTGTAAATAACAAAAAAAAAAATCAAACCTTCCTGATAGTTAGAAACCGAGGGTCGGCATATTATTTGGTATTCCCAAAATCCATAAGTGTATGACTGACCGTCCTTTTAGACTGATAGTGTCTGCCCCTCATTCAGATACTATGGGTCTGACCTTACTAATTGATTATTTTCTGAATCCAGTAGTGCAAAGTTTGTCCTCATATCTAAAGGATTCGTGGGATCTGTTAGACAAATTTAGGAATTTTGTCTCCGACTTTTCTTATAATAAAGATCAGTATTTTATACTGACAACTGATGTAGTGGCATTGTTTACCTGAATCCCTCACCAGCAGGGGGTGGAGGCAGTAAGAGAGTTTCTTACTTTAAGTTCTACGTTGGACCAAGGTCAAATTAATTTAGTTTGTAGCTTAATCAAAATTATTTTGGAGCATAATTATTTTACTTTTGACTGACGTTTTTTTTTTAAACAATGTAAGGGCATTGTGATGGATTCTCCAGCTGCACCATTGTACGTCAATATAGTAATGGCTTGTTGGGAATCCAATATTCTCTCAAGTTTGAAATCGACTTATAACATACTTTTTTATGCTAGGTTTGTGGATGACTTGATTTTCGTCATGGACTGTAACATTACACTAGTGAACAGTTCCTCAGAGACCTAAACATCAAGTCTGGATATTTACAGTTTGTTAAAAGTGACAGTGAAAGCAAGGTCAATTTCCTTGATGTAATTATTGAATGGAATGAGTTAGGCAGGCAATTTGAAAGTAAGATCTATAGAAAGGACACCTTTACTAATGGGTATCTGCACTTTAAAAGTAACCATCCTTATTTCATTAAAAAGAATATCCCTAAAGGGCAATATATATGAGCTTGCCATATGACCACTTCATGGTTGGAATTAAAAAATGAATTTCACAGGATTAATTCTATGTTCCTGGATAGGGGTTATGATCAGTCAGCTACAAAACAATGTCTGCTCCTTTTTTCTTGGCTTTCAAGCCTGACAACAAAATGTTAGACAGTCTGTACTTCCTGATTTCAGTACTGGATCTTATTCATGGCTTCTTATCATGTTGTCTTGAACAAAATGATGATTGCTGAGCTGAACACTTTTCTTATATTGTCATTTTTAGTGGAATAGACAATTCTGTCTCTCAGCAGCAATTATGGTTCACTGATATAACTTGATTTATAAAGAATGGGAAGAGTGCACAGTGATGCACATGGAAGTGGGGTAGGGCATACATTTACAATCCAAGAACTGCAAATGAGATTGAAACTACCTTCACTACAATGGACAATTAAGCAGGCATTGTAGCACATATAAATTCTTCTAACACTGCATGCTATCACCTCAGTAGGAGGCGCTGTAAGTCAAGGATCCTGTATACTAGTCACAGAAGATGAGAACAGCTGGAGAGGTACCATATGAATAGCTAGAAGCTTGATGACCTATGCTGACTGCATCACTAAATGGAACTGGCAAGTGAAGGACATACACCAACAATTCTGAAAACCAGGGTCATAACAATTGTGACCATTCTGGCTACAGGAAACATCCAGTAACTCACAGGAGAAACCACAGGCATATTCAGGCATCTTCCAGCTACATTCTGCAGCAGTTTTAAGACTGCCTGTTGGCATATGAAGAAGAAGACTAGTATATAAAGATTCCAGAAAACTCACTTTACATAGGGCTTCCACTTATTATGTTGCCATCCTTGCTACAACGGACAACACACATACAACCTTATAGAAACCAGATGTGGTTCATACAACTGCATAACTCAGCAAGCATACATACTGCTTTGTTAACTGCCGGGTGACATGTAACTACAGAGGCAACGGCATCAATTCAGCAGCCTGCAATAAAGGGGGAAATTATGGTACTAAGTACTGGTATTCTAGTTCATTTACCATGGGATGGAGTCCTACTTGATATCCCATAGATGTCTGTTAGGTGATACTGAATATCCACTGAACCCATAATTGTTAACCTGCATGGAGTCTCCACATAAGGCCTACAGCTGTGCCTCTAGCAATCAACAGAACATTATAGAAGGTGTCTTCATGAACAAGATGTGTTTCTACCGTCTGGACACCTCTGGTGGTGCGCTCCAATATATACCATTGGCACCCTGTCATGTGTTCCTGGTTACCTCCATCCTTCAGAATATAACAATAGTTAACCAGGATATAGGACAAGAATATGACAGTGATGAAAAAGTTGAGGATGCCTCACCTTGATACCACAATGCACAACTGCTATGACAGCAGAGTGCATGGCAGATATATGATGCCATAGCCACATTCTAATAAAAGTAAGATTTGTCAAATGAAAGAAAATAATATGTATTACTAATAATACTACAAATTAAAGCACTATGTTAATACTGTGGAGGAAATGTGTAGGCATAACAATATGTAATGCAATGTTGCATGTAATGCGGGATCATATTTTAGTTGTCATCAACTCCAAAATATAGACACATGACATATTCTGCAACATAAACATTACACAGTCGTCAGGGACTCAGTTTCTCCAATGTGATATTGTACCATGCAGACTAATACTCCATCCTCCACTGGAGGCAAAAAGGCCAATATTCATTACTCACCTTCTACTGTATATACACATGCTGTCATGATACTTCTCTGTGCCTGATGGTATATTCACCTATACCTGCAGGCTCATCTGATTGAGACATGTGCATGGCAACTTGTCCTACTAGTTGTGTTGAGTGGGAACCCCAGTGGTAGTGACCTGCACATGCAAATTCATTGCTGCATGTGAAAAAGACACCATTAACACACTGGATAACTGGGCTGATATTGTTTCTATTTCTTTTTTACTGTACAAGATCTGCACCACAGCGAGCAATGACTGTTTCATGTCATGATGGTCATGACACAGTCTGGATGTGCCATTGGTACAGTACTTTAGCTGCTACAGGGTAACTGTGTGTAACTTAAGCAGGTCAGTGAGCCTGCTGTCAGACTGCAGATGGGCTGTGGAACCCACATTCTGTATAGTGCAGTCTGAGGCATGTTTATCTGAAGCAGAGTGAAACAGTGCATGCAGGCTGTGCAGCAATAGCTGATTCTGACAGTCCAGGGATGGCTATAGCTCCCATAGTCCCTGCCTCTGGCACCCTATGAGCCATATTCTGCCATGATCTCAAAATAGAAAGACCAACTGTAGGTCATTGTGCTGAGTATGTAACAGCTATCCCTGTATCATCATCATCAGACACATAATCGCTGTTAGTAATAGTTTCTCTGCATCAATCAGCAATATATCTGAGATAAGCATGTGTCCATTGTTCAAGGCAGCCTGCAGCAAACTCACCCTCTTTTTAACTTGGTCTCTGAGGTTTGACTTCCTCCAGTGGAATTTCTTCACATCTCATCAGTGGTCATCTCTGACTCTCTTTATTATTCCCATTTTGGCATACGTTTCTGGAGGACCTACTTCTGAGTGGTAACATTCAGTTTATATTTATCACACTATAAGAAAGCACACAAACATATGCAATTGAACCATGTATTACTCAGCTAGAGAGTGTAAGCATAATGGAGCCAAAACACTGGCTCCAGATACTTCAATAATAATATTAATAATAAGCCCCAACAAGTACCTACTGCATAGGTGTCTGCATTATGTTTGAGAGTCACCAGTCTGCACCATGGTATTCAGATTTGCTGTGCATGCATATGCTATGAACATTATGGTAACAAACACATCACACAGAAAATATGCTCTCAGGGTGACCTGATAACCAATGTTGGTGACTGACAGTTTGTGACTATGTGATTTTACCATTGCCTGGATGTCAGCATATGTGCTGCTAACATAGCATAATTGGCAAAATGATAATGATATAAGCAGTCTAAGTGCCAGTGTGGATTGGCCAAGAAGTACACCTATTTGCTATGAATGTAGTCCTGGTTCATATATTGGCAACATACCCCTGCCAGAATGGAAGTTTTTAGCTGGCATCTGGAGTAATACAGAGCAGTACCTCACCATGGATACTGGTATTCCCAGTTTGGATGAACAGAGGCACCATAGACAAAGAGATGTGAGCTACAGGGAGCCAGAGCGCAAAAGGGAACTTACAGATCATGGTTGCAGAAATCCAACAGCACCCCCAGTTAAGCATATCATATTTCTATTGCAGTATCTGTACCACCATGTCTTTTCCATGCAGTCAACTCATCCACTACATGGTTTTATCCCACAGATACTGCTTATTGTGATCCAACATGGAGGCCTACTATGAGAAGGTGTAGGCCCTCACCAGTAAACACAATAAACAGAGTAAGTACTCCCTATATACATGTAGTCACATATCTTAAGAGAAATAGAGTACAAAGAATTAGTCCAGATAAAATCACTTTAACTAGCAGATCTAGGAGGCTATCTGTCTGGTGCCCTCCCTGTGGGAGGAATAAAGATACCATGTTGAAGTTTCAAGTAGTTTATTCAATTAGATAGGTAGATGGATAAGTGTTCTTATTCTAATACATTGCATTCAAAAGGTCAGTTAGTTAAATGCAGTTACAGACTATGGTGTGAGGGTCCCGGGGACTTGATTGGAAGAAAAGCTGAGAGATAGAAAAACAAGGAACCAATCCCAGAGCTTATAGGTTAGCCCCTTATTTGAATATTCCTCAAAGACCCATGAAGGTTTACCAGCTCAGCAACCTGTAGAACTTCATGCTTCACTAAAGGGTTTTTATTTTTAACAAATATGAAATACCACCATACCTCTGAACTGTACAGATTTTCGCAGAATGTCCAGATTTTTGACTCATATTTTTGGTCTGTTTTTCATAAATTTGTGGTTTTCTGGCAAATTAGTGGCAAATCATTAAAGACTGAGTTTCAGACTTCACACCCTTCAGAAAATTCATGCTAATGCAAAACCTGTTATTCTATCAACTTTCTAAGTTTGTAAAAGCAATATTTAAAAATTCTCCCTATTTTTGTGATGTTGTCACACTTATATTTATGGCTTTGTCCAGATTTCCTGCTCTAAGAGGTTGAGAGGTATGGACCACTGTAGACCTATATTGAAAAAAACACTTTCACCTGAGCTTCATCAGGGCCATCTAACAGAGTGATTTATAGGGTGGTTACAGTTTGACCATTGACAATGGGAGACACTTAGTTTGTGACTACCTCCCCTGCATATAAAAAGGTCTGTCTTTTTTAGAAAGAAGAATGAGGACTGGTGACATTAGTCATGAGCCTCATACAAGCAAGCAAAATAATCTTTTTTTGCCAAAAAAAGAAGATCTTTTGTAATGAATTTCAAGAAGTGTAAGCCTCACAAAGTTGGGGACTGCCTCTCATATTATGTGTGATGTGTTTATAAGGAGAAGTCAGACTGGAAAAGGTTCTGTAATAAAGTTTTCAGAATTTTCTTAAATGAATATAAACCCCACAAAGGCAGACACAGATTCTCATATTATATGTGATACAAAATGGTAAGAAATTCTGGTGATAGTTTTGTAAAAGCAGTCATTTTCAATGATCAGACTGTAACCACCGCATATTTATAAATCTCGAAAACAAACTATATAGCTACAACTGAAAAGCAATTGAGGAAAAGGATTTATCAACACAATTAATGTCTAGCCAAAAGGATGGTAATAACGCATTATACAGACAGACATTGGTCTGTTGCACTTTTAATACATTTTTCTTTCTTTTTTTATCCTAGATCAATAAGAAACCTAGCGGGGGATACTGGGGATTGATCTGCTGTACAGAGAAATGTACTGGCAGATTAAACTCAATGATTATAGTTCTTTGAAAAGTGTTATACCTATTATGACTCTTGTAATTTGATAGATATAATAATATGAAATAGCTTGATGGTACTTTTCCTTTTGTGAAAGATTTATTATGTTATACATCGTCATTCTTTTTCAGAGTGTGTACTGAAATTGTATTCATTTTATTGTATTTGACAAATGATTAGTGCACCTGCATTTAAATTGACTTCCTTAATTTTGTATATCACTCTAAGGAAGTTTGATTAAATGTATGTTAAGGTTGAAAGTGCTCAATATTTTAATAAATCATTGGTTGATTCATTTTAACCGTTGAGTTGTCAGTTGTTGTTGCTTTGTTATTAGACCAATAACAAATACTTACTTTACTTCTACTGAAGGATATACGAAAAACATAGTAGTATTTTTCATATAAGTCTTAAACAGACCTAACATTTTCTGATTCCTGTGCCAAAGAAGTAAGTCATCATCAACCAAAGAAAAAAGTAGCAAACTTTGTCATGGATGAACAAGTTTCTCACTATCCACTTACTTTAACTTATGCATGCTCAATCCACATGGCTAAGGGTGCTATTTTTGTACATGGAGAAGACATTAGAGGACGCACAGTAGGATTTGCTGTGTCCTTATGCATGTTTGCAATCCCAACCATAACACACTGACATTCGACAACTTTTCTACAAAGAATTCTGCTCCTACAGGTGAAATAACTTGCCTACAATATAGTTATTAAAATTCTCAATGTTTTACTGTAGCTCTGAAAAATAATTTTAATTTCCTCTTGTTTATGATATGTTATCCAAAAGGAAACTACAGCATGCATAATTTTGCTTTAATCTCTCACATTCATCAACCATATTCCTCTACCCATCTCTGCTTTCATTAAGTAGATACTGTTGTCATTATTCAGTCCTTAAAAATCTGATTGCATTTCATGGTTTAAAATCCTTTTGGCACTGTTCAGAATTAACGAAGTCTGAATTCCAGCCTTGATTGTATTTCCAAATGCTTCTATCATATTCAAAGGTAGAGATTGTAAGTACTAGGTTTATACAAAACAGTATTTGTTGTAATTTTCTTCTGGAAAAATAAAGAGCTTCAACATTTCTTCTTTGCTCATTTGTATATGAAAAAAAAACTCTACATTTGTATTTCTGATATAAAGTTTTAATGAGGTCAAGGGGTCTGCAGCATTCACTCATTTTGTAGCAATAAAATCAAAACTGCTCTATAAAACATTTTCTCAGCTTCGTTGAGAACATGAGAATGCAAATTAAAAGTCTTAATGCAACTATGGACTGAGAGCACTATTTTGCTGTTCTTGTATTCCTATTTTATCCTGCAAGACACTGATGAATAAAATACTCAGTGTTCGATTCACTGTTGCATTTCTTGCATGCAGGTTTCCTTCCCCATTTATTTTTCATGCAATCCTAGCCACTGAAGTACTGCTATTTTATGAGTGATGTTTTAATTTATGTCATTCTGCTCCTGATAGAACCTTGAACCTCACTGTCACCACTGCTAATTCCCTCTACTGCACTGGAGCAAGTCTTTGTGGGAAACAAAACCTTCGGGAGTGACTTAAATGTTTTGATACTGATAAATGTCTAAAATACATAATTCAGATGGGATGGCCTCTCAATGGGATCATCCTCTGTGGCAGAAGTAATTGTCTCAATTTGAAAATTGTTACCATCTTTCAAGAATTTTTTGTATTTCCATTTTGCATTTTTTATCGTTATCATCTAACTTTCTTTCAGAATATGTGCAATTTTTCTTGAAACAATGATATAGAAAGATGATATTTAAAGTCATTAATATACTGTTCAGTAGACCCACTGAAATTTTCTGACATTGATTCATATTATTTAATGAGGAAATACACTATACCCATGCCTTTTGTTCTACTCATTTACAAAAGCATGGTTGGGATTGGTATCATCTGGAATTTTGCCAATACATGGGATTCAGATGGAGTGTTCAAGTTCTCCCTTTCAATATAATTAGATGCAGTTTGATGGGCTTGGGTGGAATGAAACATAACCTAAATAGGCAGTAAAATATGACAAACTGAAATATTGTCTTTTGGTATGCTCAGTCCAAGCATAAAGCCAAATATTACCAAAAACAATTCTGACAGTCAGTGGAATTTTAAAGAAATGCTGCTAGTTAATAAGAAAATCACTTTATCCCATACACAGACTAAGGACTTTCATCAACGGATATCATTACAATCCCTAGGACAAACTCAATAGTGCTATATCAACCATTCAGGATATTTATAGAAGAGTTTTTTTAATCAGTATTATTTTTGGGTTGCTTATATAAGAAAGTAGTCATTGATATGGTGTACAAGAATTTCTGCGTGGTGTTTTAAGAATATGGTTTCATAAATGTTAAAATGGTCACTGATGTATTTTTTTATAATTTAGTGTTAATAACACTATTAATATCTCTTTATGAATGGCTTCTGTACTTAATCTCAGTGATCTAAACAAGCTCAAAACACATACCAAAGAACAAAAGCTGACAACTGAAAGTGATCTGGTATGCAACACCCCCCCACACACAATTTTAATATTTTAACCCCATGGCTGGGCAACCATGAAGAAGGGAGAAATCTGCCACAACAAAGGAATCGCTGCCAGTATACCATTCCAAACTGCACTGTCAGTGATTTCCAATAGAAAAAAGTCACTGGAATTCAGGTTATCTGTGTCTTAAGAGTCGGGCACCTAAAGCTCAAGGATTAGAGAGACAAAAACATGAAAGAAGCTATTATCCATTTATACAGATTTTATCATTTAATTTCATAATCTCTGGAATGATATTTCCACATTACTTTGTAACATTTTGTATTTTCAAAAAAATGATGACAATAGTTTTGATGGACTACAGTTGTTATGATATATGCCAATGTGTGTTGAATGTGCTAGAAAGACAGTTGCATATTGTGGACTTGCCCAAAGAATTTGATGACTTTGAACCACCATGTTTATGAACCCATAATTGAGTACAATGCCCCTTTTGGGCTGTACCTTACCAGACACCTGCAGCAACTGGCAAGACCTCAAAAGTACCTCACCAAGAGGATCAAAGGGCTCAAACTGATGCCATATGCTGCCCGGTTAAAGAAACTCCAGTTCTACTCAGTGGCATACCGCCTGTTCAGAGGCGATCTGTGCCTGACGTATAAAGCCATGTCCAACCCGGAATTAATGGACATGCTGTACCTCAGAAAATCCAAATCCCATCGAGCTACGTGCTCGAGAGACTTGAACCTCAGCACTGAAATAAATAAGACATGCTGGAGGGACAGATTCATAACCCAGAGGCTCCCTTCACTCTGGAATAAAATCCCAGTCCAGGTTAGGCAGAGTCCCTCATTGACTCTCTTCAAGAGGAATCTTGATGAGTGGATGGGAGATCGTAGGTTTACCCCGGGTATCACTTCTGTGTCACTGTTAGACAGAGGCACAGTATACTAACCTCGAAAAAGGGCATAGCAAAATTAATTTAAAATGGGTGGCGAAAGCCAAACACACTCTGGCTAGGCTTATAAATGCCCTAGGGCAGATAGCCTAGTATGAACCTATGAACCTGTGTTGAAAGAACCATATTCTCAGATAGCAATATTAAAGCTACAATATGCAGTATTGCAAAGAGGTGCAGAAAATAAAAATTAATTAAAACAATTGTTTAAAAATACATTTATTTGTTTTGACTCTTATCATTAAAAACTTCTTTAGGTATAACATGAAAATGTAGACTTAATGCTGGTACATTTTCTTGAGTAGATGATGTGTGCATGTCTTTGTTGACATTATTATCTGACAGTAGCAAATACTGGAATACAATATTTAACACAGCATACAATAAGATGTGTTGGAAATTTAAATCTCTGTTATTAGTATATCTGGTATGATGTTGCAAACTCAACCTAGACTTCAAAAAGCTGACAGAGAAAGACTAGAAATTTGGTCAATGTATTCACTGCTGTTCTGGGTAACCTAATCAAATTCTATGTGCATTTGCTGTAATAGCACCTAAGTCTTACTATGGTGTCAGAAATATGCTTGTTATTGTTTGAATTTTCTGTATATCTTCGGTATAGTTTTAGATAATTTTCTCCCTTACCATCTGATAAAAAAATTGGTCTGCATTTTCAGACATTCTCAGTTGCAAACATAAGAAATAGCAATAAACATTTCAAGTAGAGAAGCAAATGGATTCAATGGAAATGTTTAAATCATACCTCTCAACCTCTTAGTGCAATAAATCTGGACAAAGCCAGAATAAAGGGGAAACAAAGGCCCAAAAATAAGGACAGATTTAAAACAAATCATTCTTATAAACTTAGACAGTTGCTAGAATAACACGTTTTGTGTTAACATGCATTTTGTGAAAGATGTGAAGTATGAAACTCAAATGTCTGTAATTATTTAGTGACTGCAATATTCAGTGGTTTGCCAGAACACTACAAATTTTATGAGGTACAGACCAAAATGTGAGACAAAAATCTGGACATTTTGTGAAAACCTAGACTGTTGAGAGGTGTGGTTTAAATAATGTGAGTATTCTTAGGTATAGCAGCAGTTTGCTCAAGAGGTAGTATAAATCTAACCATTTTAAGATGGGAAAAGTAAGATCAGTTACTACATTAAAGCTACACTGAGGAATTTGTTCTGTATATATTGTTAAATCTCAAAAATATATATATATGTACCAAGGCAGTAAAGGTCCCGAACGTAAAACACAAACTGGAACTAGCAAAAACAATCGAGGACCACCAGGACTTCAGAAAGAAACAGATCCTTTATTAAAATGTAAGCGCTTTCATGCCCACAACACGGCACTTCATCAGACATAAAACAAATTAACCACAAGCTCAATATATACCATAATCAATTAAAATCAATCAGTATAAATCATTAAATAATAAATGAATCAATTTACATTCCTTTAATAAAGGTTTTAAAGGTACGAATGTATTTAATCCAGGGGTTCTATGTGCTTGTAGTTTCATTATCCACCTACTCTCAGATTTCTCTATAATATTGTTTAAATCTCCACTTCTTTTATTAAAATTAAAGCATTGTAATACTAAAAACTCAAAAGAATGATCACTAAAACCATGAATATATTTATATAAAGCACTAATCATTTCATGATTTCTTATATATCCAACATGCTCTAAAATTCTTTCTTTTAACATCCTAGTTGTTTTACCAATATAGAAGCTTTCACACTGTGCAAGAAGCAAGATACACCAAACATTTCATAGTGCAATCTGCATAAAATCTAGGAATAAAAGCAAACCCATTATATGGGTGTGAAAATGTCTTTATATCTGATATATTGACACGCTAAACATTTCCTACATTTAAATGTCCCTTTTCTGTCAGACATAGATACAGTATTCGTCCTATTACCATAACAGAGTTGTCTTTTAAGAGAAATCCCATCTTTAAAACAGAAATGAGGTTCATCTCCTACAACATCAAAAATAGCATTATCAGATGTCAATACAGGCCAATTCATATGTATAACATCACATACAATTCCCACATCACTTGAAAAACTAATAACAAGTCTCAAAAAGTCATTTTTATATTGACTAGAGGATGTAGATGAAGTATGTCTACTAGAAAAATAAGGTCTAGCTGAGCCAGTCCTAGCTACAGATGTTTCTCTTAATGCAAGGTCCACTTCACTATCTGAATATCCACGTATTAAAAATTCAGCCTTCGTGGTTCTAAGAGTGTCCCTAAATCTATCATTATCAGTGTTCAATCTAGAAGCCCTACAAACTTGATTTTTAGTTATATTCTTAAAGACATGGGAAGGATGCATACTACTACGGTGGAACAATGTATTTCTCCTACAATATTTCCTGTACATAGAAGTCTGTAGACTTTCACCATCTTTAAATAGATGAACATCTAAAAATTAATCTCAGTTTCATGGACATTAAGGCTGAATCTTAAAAACTCTGTAGTACACTCTAAGTAGGAAATAAAATTTCTCAGTTCCACAATGGTCCCATCCCATACAAGAAACATATCATCCACAAACCTCCTATAAAATTTTAAATAGGGATGAAATTCATGTTCAACAAAAACAAATTCATCTTCCCAGGTAGCCATTACTAGATTGGCATAGCTATTGGCACAAGAAGTGCCCATAGCCACGCCAATCTTCTGTAAATAAATGCCATTGTCAAACAAAAACACGAGATCCAACAATGTATAAAGAAGAAATATCATATCATGTGAAAATTCACTATGCTTATGAAGAAAAAGTCTAACTGCTTCAACACCTTCCATATTTGGAATAACTGTAAAAAGTGTATTAACATCCAACGTGACTAATAAAAAACTGGAAACATCATGCATAGAGCAAAAATCATATAGATCAGTTAAAAAATGTGAAATATCACATAGGATAGTATCCACTCTATCAACTGAACCTTTAAGCATATGTTCTACATATTTTGAAAGAGGTTCGGTAAGCCATTCATTTCCTGTAACAATGGGTCGTAATGGGGGATCTAAACTATCCTTATGAATTTTTGGTAACCCGTATATCAGAGGAAGGAGAGGGTACTCAACGTTAAAATAATTATACAGGTCAAGATCTATTAACCTGTCCATTAACAAATCATATAACTCATCACGAACATGCTGAATAAGTCTGTCTAATGAAGCAGGCTGTAATTTAGCATAAACAAGTTCATCTGATAACATTGTAAACATTTTATCATTATAAACATTCTTGTCAAAAACCACAATCCCTCCTTCTTTATCAGCAGGTCTAATCTGTAGGGTAGCATCTTCTTTTAGAGCTTTCAAAGCTCTATATTCAGCTGCTGTTAAATTGGTAAACTTCTTTTTCTTATTCTTATTACCCACGGGTTCCCTATTCAAAATGAACAGATCACATTCCCAATTATTCAAAAACAACTCAATAGAAGGTAAAAGGATAGGACAAAAAGTGCTAGGTTTCTTATAAAGACACAAACTAGTGTTGTTATTAGGATAAATAGTTTTTAACATCAAATTACGAGCAAATAGTCTAAGTTCAAACATAGTGTCTATGAAGTCTGCTCAAGTAGCAGGTATAAACGAAAGTCCTTGATTAAGTACACAAACCTGTTCTTTAGTTAAGTTCAATGGTGGAAAAATTAAACACTAACATTTCCTCGGCTGCTTTGGTATGTACCTCTTGTCTGGTTCATCATCAGGAAATAAAAATATTTTAACACATTTTAAGTTTTGTTCATTACATTTTTCAGTAAGAACAATGTATGTTGGGTCTTCTTGGACTTCTGGTATGACTATTGTAGAAAGGGTCGATTACTTGTGAAAGACGGAACCACACCTTGTCCTGGTCCCCTTCAATAACACACATCACACCAAATGACATTTGACAAACTTTATTAGATTTCCATAACATAGCTTTGATCACCAACTTTATTAATTACAACTATTCATGATATAATTGATACTAGAATACAGCATAACATCCTTGTAATGTTAATCAGGGCAGCGTACCTACTCAGCCTGCCTCAGTAAGCCGCGTCCATACCTCTACTCACTTTACTTATGAAGCAGCATCCCATCTCACTTCATACACCATTCATTGTAATGTTAATCAGGGCAGCGTACCTACTCACCCTGCCCAACAAGCAGGGTCCATACCACTGCTCCCTTATGTTACCTATGAAGCAGCATCCCAACTCACTTCATACACCATCCATTGAATTACCATCCACCAATAAACACCATCCTTACCTCAGCTTGCTTATCTATTCAGCATGCTTCCTCCAACTACTCATTTCCTTTCCCCAGATCCTTGAAATGAACATCCAGATATCAGAGGGGGAACAGAAGAGGGCAAGCCTTTCCCTCTTCTCCACTTCCCCCCACTGATAAAATAAACCTACACCCCACCAATGAAAAGAGGGAGGGTGGGTGGGTAGCAAGTTCATGCCAAAATGTGACTGCTTAACCCAAATACACTAGACTAAAACTCTTAAGCCCCTCCCTATCATTATCTCACTTCCTCCCAACCATCCCTGCCTCCACTTAACCCTTTCACCTCCCTAACCTATCTCCCCCATGAAGATGTCCTGGGACAACTTAGTTTGTGCCAAACTTGATTTGTCCCGGTCCCCTTCAATAACACACATCACACCAAATGACATTTGATGACCTTTATTAGATTTCCATAACATAGCTTTGATCACCAACTTTATTAATTACAACTATTCATGATATAACTGATTCTAAATACAGCAAAACATCCTTGTAATGTTAATCAGGGCAGCATACCTACTCACCCTGCCCCAGTAAGCAGCATCCATACCTCTACTCACTTACTTTACTTATGAAACAGCGTCCCATCTCACTTCATACACCATTCATTGTAATGTTAATCAGGGCAGCGTACCTACTCACCCTGCCCAACAAGCAGGGTCCATACCTCTGCTCCCTTACGTTACCTATGAAGCAGCATCGCAACTCACTTCATACACCATCCATTAAATTACCATCCACCAATAAACACCATCCTTACCTCAGCTTGCTTATCTATTTAGCAAGCTTCCTCCAATTACTCATTTCCTTTCCCCAGATCCTTGAAATGAACATCCAGACATCAGAGGGGGAACAGAAGAGGGCAAGCCTATCCCTCTTCTCCGCCAACCAGCCTGACCAGTCTGTTCCCCCTCCCTTCTACCCAAAATTGTTCAATTCACTTCCCACAAAAGGAAGGGTCAAGCCAAACATCATTTGGTGTACAATAATTACCTGGACATTACCAGCCCTTGGCAATTACCTAATGCTTACCAAAGCCTCACCTGCCACTGGAGCAATAATACTCAACCCGAATCACCAACACTACCCGACCCCTAGCAAGGAAGACCCCAGTTAACAATACAATGTGACTTTCAATTCTGATACTCCCCAACAATTTCAAACAAACAAGATATTACCTTGTGAGTACATATTCAGCTGCACTGCTAGAAAACCAAACTTTTCATCCCCTCCATCAGCTGCCACATTCCTCAGCCTTCAATCTTGCCTGTTGAGTCCACGTTCCTTTCGCCTATCACATAAAATCTACTCTGCACCTCCCATCTACCACCTCAGTGATCTATAACGAAAAGGACAAAATTAAATCCTCTAATATGTAGAGAAGGCTCCACCTTATACCCACCTATTCCAAATTATAGCCACAACATTCCAAGATTGCATCTGCAAGAAAGAAAAAGACAGGTAAATCATCCAAAATACATAACCATATTCCAAGACATCTTCAAGGACATGCTATCCTGCCAACTCAGGAAGGAATGTACTACCGCCACTCACATCTATGGCAAAGTAGCCATAACTGAAAATATGCTTCCAATGACCCTATCAAATACCCAAGATAAATGTAACCATCAGTCGAGTATGTTAAAACTAACCCCCCCATGAAGGGACCTATCAGTATCCACAACATGGGTAACCTTGCGATTCCAGAACACATCAATTAGTGCCCTAAATATTGGCTAATAGCTTTTATTGTTCACAAAATATACACATTTTAAAATTTTATACTGTTTGTTTAATTTGCAGAAATACAAGCTGTGTATAGGCTGTTAGAGGTGTGACATTCCACACCACATAGGTGTTAGTGAGGTATGGCAGCACTGAACCACTCACCACTATATTAAACACCAGTGTTAAATCTCCTAATGTGTAAACACCCACACCTAAGCAACCAACCCTTTAGTTTATCAATGTCAACTCCCCTCCCTCTTTCCAGTTACCACTTCCTTGCTTTACCTTACATCCTTTTTATCATAACTGTCTAATCCCAGCAGAATTATCCTTGTACCCATCTGCCTAATCACAGACTAGCAGGTGTATTAGTATGAATAAGACTGCTTCAGCAAATTGCATTTGTACATACTATCCCGGCCCATTGTAATAATGAAAGCAGAAAGCCAAATGACCAGTTTATTTCAAGTTCAACAGCCAAACAAAATATAAAAAATTTCATAAACACGCACGCCCGAAACAAGTACCGTGCCATAGAAAGACTCTGACACTCTGCATCCTGCTGTGTGAGAACCCAAACTACAACATCATTCGAAGGCATAGCACATCTTCCTTTGACACGTGATCTACCCACCACCAAGGAAAGTCAGCAGAATATACCAAATAAGATTTCACTATCTCTATCACGACAGTCTGTGAAATGTGCATGTTTAAGTAGTACACACAAATTCAACCATTACCCAGCTTGACCTGATTAGCAGCTCCAACTGGAATTATGGCATGAAACAGATATCAAGCTTAGTCATAATAGTAAAAGGGATGAAAAATGCATGATTAATCTCTATGTGATATCAGTTAGACCGGTTATACCATATAATTATTTCTATGAGTACACTGTAGGTCAACTTAGAAGTTTAGAATCTGTTCAGAGGAAATTTATGAAAAATACTACATAACTAGAGTTACATAAACATATGTAAGAGGCTTTGATGTTTTGGTGAAACAAAATTCACGCTAATTATTAACACATCTGGCATGCGCAAAAAGGAACCATTCAGCTGGACATCCCATAGCCCTTGAAACCGTTCATGGCTGTTGTTCAGCACAAGTTCACCACCACAGAAAAGAAATAAACATCCTCAAATGTGGCCCAAGCAACCCAAAAATAAGGACCAGCCCAAAACAAGAACCTACAAAGCAAAATGAAAGGCTGGCCAAAAGTACATTTAGTAAGTTTACTTTCTTGCCCTTTCTAATACTGTATTCTGAACAACTGTCATAAACTGAGAGATGTTGGCCGTTTATCTAATTTCATATAGTACTCACTATACAGCCATGGCTTTTCATGTAAATTCACACAGTACTCATTACCATGGCTTTTCATGTAAATTCAAATAGCGCTCATAGTTCCACAGCTCAGATTTAACCCAGTAGTTATCGACGCTACCGCACATGTGCAGTAGTATCTCTGTCCCCCGCGCGGAACTCACCGCCCACGAGATGGCCACCTTGGCTTCCTCTAAACCCTCAAACTACCACTGAATTAATCAGTGACCAGGAAAGCCACCTAAGACCCATATGAGTTGATGGAAACAGGGACTTCAATAACTGACCACAAGATAATATAACCCCAAGAAATGAAAGCTATACCCTGGTGCTTTTTTTTTTTTTTCTTTTTTTCTCCAGTACTGTAGTTCCCATAGCAGCCGAGCAGATGGAGCTGTGATGGTGTTTTGAGAACATAGTATTTCTAATAAAGGGGGAAAGGAGATTCGTCGGCTCATTTCTTGATTAAATGAAAAATTTCCCGCGAGATGTAGCCAAGCTTGCAACAGGCGCAACTCAGGCAGACACAAGGAGGCCCACAAAACAGCAATCCACCGATGAAACCAAAACAGCCACCAGGAAAAGCCCGCAAAACCATAAACCACCACCAACACCAAAGCAGGCACCCAGAAAATGCAATGCCCCTCCCCAATGTATTGATGCCCACAGATATCCTGCTTGATAAGTTACCAGAACCAAGCATGTGTTCCAACCCATTTCCCTTTTCTTTTTTTTTTGTTTTGTGCCGTGTCCCTCCACCGAACCCATACAGGCTGAGAGCAGCCAAACATATATAACATCAAATCTCAGCAGCATCCTAAATCTCCTCAGTAGCCTCTAAAAGTTACCCCACCCAAAAAGAGTCAAGTTAATTATTGCCCGATATCGCAAGAGCATGGGAAAACTCAAAAGCTTAAGATGTGTTAAACACACAAGTGATCGCCGCTTTTTTTTTTTTTTTTTTTTTTTTTTTAATATACTGCCGACACTAACCAAGCATGCCCGCATTGGCACCCCATAAAACCTCAAGGACACTATCTGGGCCAAGAAATACTTGGCAGCAAAATTTCAGAGAAAAGCCGAGAGGCATACAAGCTGGGGAAGTAGCAACGGAGACAACAAGTCTCACAACACTACTCACCGAACACACCAGCCTCCATCAACTATTGACACATCATAAAATCTGTTTCATGACAAATTGCCTATGCTGCTGAACTGACTGTTGAATGCACCTCACCCCCACTCCATTCCATTCCATCACATGCAGCATTAGACTCAATCTCTCACCCCAGCACTCAAGTCTGCGAAATGGCCAACGATCATGAAAATGGATTGACAGAACAAGCCCTACCACCCAAGCCGCATAGGACCCTGGCAACCAGACCCCACCCAGGCTCCATGCCCAATGCAAAGCTCCCTTTCTCTCTCTTCTCCCCCTTTTTATTTTGTCATTCCATCATGTTTGTGTCCACCCTCCACCAATGAAAGGAGTCCCTACAACCCTCCAAACCACACTCAGCAGGGACCTCACCCAAACAGGGCCCATCTTTAAGGAGAAGCACTCCAACTCCAATACCAACTCCTTGACATGCCAATGCCAAGAGTAACAGACCATACAAAGCCAACTTTAATATTGCATCAAAATGTACCTTTTTTTTTTTTGTGAGAATTTATTTCACATGACACTAATACCGCTCAGAACATCCAGAAATGGGCAGCCATTTCAAAACGGTCTCTTCTCTGCTCACTCCCAGAAAACAAAAACTGCACGAAGTGATTTTCCAATTGAACAGGGGAACAAATGCGAGCGGAACATGCCAAACGTTGAAAGGCATGTCTGGATACTCTGAGGAATCTGTGCAGCCAAGAGACAACTGTCACAATCCTCAGACAGACACTGCCACCATGCATGCATGGTAATCACAGTCAGCCCGCCTGCCCAAAGCCTGGGAAAATCACCGGCGGCTTCAGTAAAGTAAAAGAGGAACCCTGAACCAACCGGACTGCCACACCAGAACTGCAAATGAAACTCTGCCCCCAAGAACCAGGGCTAGCTCGCCCATTCTCCAATGTTAGCAAACCAAACCAACAGCAAATGCCAAAGCTTGTGGCACAAAACAATAGGCGATGGAATCAAAATGCCATCCCAAGGTTTTCTTTCTGTCTATATACCTCGGAGAAGCCCCAAGCAGCAAAAAAACGAAGATACAGTAAACCCCCACCCTCACATAACCAAACTGAAACAATCACCGCCTGCCCCATTAACCATTACCACTACCAACTATTGCATTAAGGCTCACAGTGGAGCCCCAAGCAGCAAGTGGAGAGAAAAAAAAAACTATGACTGCACCGACTGCACACAACCAACACTGTCCTCCCAACAAACACTACCAACCCCTGCAATCAAGCCTCACTCAGCTCCTCCATACCCCACCTTTCCAAGGCCTACCAGGCAACCAATACCTTCAGGTCACCACGGACGACAGCCTGCTCTAGCAAGTTCACGCCAAAATGTGACTGCTTAACCCAACTACACTAGACTAAAACTCTTAAGCCCCTCCCCATCATTATCTCACTTCCTCCCAACCATCCCTGCCTCCACTTAACCCTTTCACCTCCCCAACCCACTTAATTTCCCTTAATATTAACCTAACCCCCCCCCCCCCATGAAGATGTCCCAGAACAACTTAGTTTGTGCCAAACTTCATTTACCACTCTATATAGTCATTGTGGTTAAAACAGTTTCAGCAAGCAAAGCTTTAGCGTATATGATGTAAGAAAATAATTCACACTGTATATTCTTGTCACTGTTCCTATAATCTTCTATGAGGCTGAATAAATAAAAAATGTAAACACTAGCTCCTGAGGTGACTGACAAAAATTCTTGCCTGAAATTGCTCTAGGATCTGACACAATACTCCCTACCATCAGTTCTCAAGAAAAACACAAGTTAAAGCAAAGTGTTCCCAATTGCAGCATTGAAACTTTACCTTACCAAACAACACCACCAAGGCTGATGAGTACAAAAATTAAACACTGAGTTGAGCTATTGCACTTTCAGACTACCACTTCATAAAGAAGCTGGTAGAAATCAAGGGGTTACTGTCATAAACAGGCTCTCGGATGTATAATATGGTACACGTAGTAAAGGATCTCAAAATAAAAGAGTAAATTTCACTCTACAGTCACAAAACTGGAAGAAAAAATAGGTGAAGACCTTGAAGGATGTTAAAGAAGAAGAATTATCATCTCTAATTCAGACTGAAGGTTAAGTAAAATTTATTTTACTTAACATTTGACAGAAAATTCTTCCAAAATAGAGTGAGCATTTCATTAAGCTTTTACTTATATAATCAAAAAGGCAAATGACTCTGAACGAATGCAACCTAGTGATGCAGCTCTATCATGGCCATTCATAATTTTTCCACTTTGGATTTCCTCAAGAAATCCTGATTAAAACTGAATAAGTGCAACTTACTCCCTAGGGCTCCAGAAGCATCCTTTTAATGGAATATATTTCCCCGATCAGACTGAAGAGCAGACTACAAAACTGTATAAAATAAATTTTTAGCAGCATCCTTGAAATTAAAAATTTTCTACGAAACCAACTTGCAATTACTTTGCAAAGACAAGTAGCTTTTTTGATAATGCTGGCGAAGTTCAATGTACTACTTATAACTAACTTGATCAAGTGAACATACTTATTCTGCTTTATGCTGTTCTGTTCTACTGTTCTACTCTATATGATTTATAGCTGTCATTGTTAACTTCATTTGCATAACCCATTTTATAGTGAGAATTATGCCATAAAAATGTCACTTTTTTCTTTTTTCATAAGTTTATTTCTGTGCTAGACATTGACCACCATACTGTTTTTTTCCTAGCTGAAAACATGAGACTCTAAAGGGGAAAATCAACATTTACCTCTCCAGAGCATCTTGCTAGTCTAGTGGAAATAACATAGTATGCTGTAAGGTTTGAGTGTGGGTCCCAAATAACAGCTAATATTATCCTTTCACATCCATGATTACTATATTGGTATGGAGTTTTGAGAAATGTTTTTCTTGTGTTAGTGGCTCTTGTTCTCGGGGAAGGGGATTTACACTTTTAATATGAGGCCCATCTGGTATTATAATACTTCACATTTCTTATTATATGACCTCTATTATCAGACATAATGTTAGGCCATTCACCACCTTCTGACTACATATAGTAGGTTTTATTTTACCTCCACATAACCACAGTTCATTACTAACCTTTGTTAAAGAATACTGCACATTCTTATTTTTTTCTTAATCATGCCATTTGTAAATTGTTTATATACTTTGTGATTGTTGTACCCTTATATTCAACATCATGCTATCTTGAAATATTTATATTATTACCATTTATCTGCACTCAGTTAGGCAGTCACTATATATTCCGTTTACTTAATTTGTTCATAGGTTCATAGGTAGGTACCAGGCTATTGGCCCTAGGGCCTTTATAAGCCTAGCCAAAAATACATATTAATTTAACTCCAGTGTACCAACAAGTATTATATGGCATCTTTGTAAATAGCTACTGAATTCTTATTATGAATATAACTGAAATAGCACAAGAATGTCTGACTGTTGTTATTACTTTTATGAGGCTTCATGTTATTTGTGCGACACCAAATGCTGCAACTTCAAACAGTTTGAAAATTAAACTTAATAACTGTGAACTCTGAAACTCAATGTTAAACATTTTAATTATTTGTGCAAGGGGACCTTTGCCTTCTTCACCCTCACAGTTATGGGGTCTCTATCCTCATACCATTGCTACTTATAGATACAAGATCTGACATTATTCTACATCATACTAGGTGATATATCTCATAAAAATTCAGTATTAAAATCAGTATATACTGTCCATTTGCACTTGCAGTTATACCGCTCTAACATTTGCATTTACTGTCCTTGAACACTCAACTGACATCCCTTTTAATATTCTTTCTTATTCTTTAATTTTTCTCATCTCCAGAAAAATATCAACTTTCAGTGAAAATATTAGACTTGCTTCTGTTTTTCTCTATTTTGAACTCTTTTTATTATTCTAAGGTACATCGAGATCATGGTTAAATGGTGCCTTAGGCAGGTTAATGGATCAGCCCATGTGCACCCATTTCAGTGTCTATTTACTTGGCTGTCTCTCTACAATTGCCATACCTTTCTTCTTTAGTTTTACAATGATTACAGATATTTGGATTTAATTTAAAACCTTTATTTCAAATTATAAAGCACAAACACTGATGTACATTTGCTAAACAAAGTAAATCAGTCTCACATTGAATATAGACTTAGCATGAACAACAGCAAACTTCTCTGCCCTTGAAACTCACATGCATTGAAATTGCATTGAAATCCACATTCATTGAAAAAAGCATCTGGCCAGTAGTGGACTAAGTGTCCTTTGATCCACAGGCTGTTTTCAAACCATGGGCCCCTGCACACATTTTAGGACCATGCATAAAATCATGTGTTCTTTCATTCACCTTCCTAATTTTATTGAATCATTGTTTAATATAAGCACATTTGTTACAGTGTGTTTTAAATTCATAGTTTTGACTTTTTTGCCAGTACGTATTGAAACAAAATGCATGACCTCATAATGACAAAACTATCCATTTTGGAACATATCAAAAATAAAAGATCACTCAAACTATGCTCATTATAATCCACCGATATCAATCGATATGCACAATGTCTGCAGAAGTAAAAGTCATCTGAATAATTCCACACTAAAGAGAACTATTACTAATACAGAGATTAATGCTGTCAAACAACTTTGCAAGTCACTGCTTCATCTGGAAATGCAGTGCCTGCTGTCCTTGAAGAATAAGTTGCCTATGTTACATAATTGGTGTGCTCATGATATCGCCTTAACATTTTCTGAACTAGATCAGTTATACAATAGGGAATTGCTGACAAATAATGAAATTAGGTTCATGGTTACCAGGCATGCAGTGTTAGAGACCATTAAGGAGTTTAGCCCAAATTCCTAATTGCTCCAAAGCACTGTCTGGTTATGTGACTTCCTTAATGTCACATAGTAGGTAAATGAAGGCAGAATGATTCAAACTCTGCACACTTACTAGAAGAAGCAGATCATAACAAGTTGGAGTTCTAGTCCTCTGTGCTAAATGCCAAAGTAACAGCTTCTAACTGAATACTGAAATCCTTTACAATCCGATATTGCAGAGAAGACAAATTAAACTAATATGCAACAATAACTACATAATGGACAGTTCTGATCATCACTCTAAATAATGTAAAATGTAGGACCTGACAAATGTCAACTCATTTGCAGTTAATGGAGGCTGTAATGAATGCACAACAAAAATAAATTTCTAAAATGCAATATGTTTCGACTTCTTAAATACAGCATGTTTATAGACTGTATGACACAGTTAAGGCCAATGCAGCAGTTAGCATTGTCTCCTCACAGCAAGAGGTTCTCCTGTTTGATTCTCAGCTGGAGCACCTTCTGTGTGGAGCCTGCATGTCCTCCCCACAGTTGAGTGACATTTAAAGACATGCAGGTAGGTGCTTGCGTGAATTGGTGTGCTTTCTTTGAAGGTTGGGTGTCGGGCTGGCAACTCGGCACCGTAAAAATCCACTGCCAATCATTATCGGACCAGAGTTCCTCTGTGGTGACCCCTAACCTGGAAAAGCTGAAAGGCATTACTATTACACAGTTGAGGCCAATTAATAAATTAATTCTATAGTACAATGAATAAAGCAATGCAATTAAAGGCAACATAAATGCTTCAACAGCTTTTGTACAAAACCCACAAGTCATACAAATTTAGAAATATTACTGCATACAGCATACTTTTTGGAGGGGTGGGGGCATGCATGCTTGTATTTCAAATGCATCTCATTTTTGACTTCCCTATGTATTCTCTGTCATCAAGAATGGTTATTCCATCTGACATCTTTCAGTATAGGTCTGTCCTATGTGAATGGTTAATAATGCAGTACTGTTACAGCATTCACTCAAAGAGTCAACAGAGCCAGATCATGGACAAATGGGGCCCTATATATAGCAATGAATCATGCCTCTGCCAGCCGTGCCAATATCCCAGTACTTGGTTCTTCCTCTTCAGTTACCATAAACACTGTTCAAAACTGTCAGATTACCTACTTTTTTCCTTCTTTACTTTTACAATTAGCACATAGATTCGGATTTCATTTAAAACTTTTATTTTACATATATTTAACAGAAAAAAAACCTGACAGATAATTTCTAGATGAAACAAAACACCTTCTCATTGAAAACAGACTTTGTATGATGAATGGTAAACTTCTTTTTCCTTGAAACTCACATTTAGGTTTTTGGACCAGGGGATGGGAATGTGGAGTTAAATTACAAATGCAAAATGAAAAAAATAATAAATGTGCCTAATATAATTAACATAGAAGGAAATAGGGTTTGGTGAGATACTGGGGACAACCAAAGACATGTTTTTTGATAAAAATGATCATTTAATTAATAATTGTGATAAAATAAAATGTTTCATTTGTATTAAGTTGGTCATGAGGCCAAAGAATGTAAATTGAAATGTATTAAATGTGAAAAGGTAGGATGTTCATTGATGGATTGTGAAGCAAAAGAAAAGAATATACAGGACAGGAAGGAATGTATAGTAAATAAGATAGTGATATAATATAATACAGAAAAGTTACAAAAAATAAATGAAAAAGATACAATGATAGAAATAAAAGAAAATATAAGGGAAGAAATGGAAAAAGTAGAAATTCAAGTGAAGCAGCTGAAGAAAAATGGGTGTAAATTAAAAGCAAAAAAAAAATACTGAGGAAAAAAGTAAATGATTGAAAACATAAATTTAAAATGTAGAAATAGGAGAAAACAAGAAATGGAAAAGTATGAAGAATAATAAAATATTCTTTATATAATGAAACTCATCTATAAATGTGAATAGTATTAAGAATATAAAAAGAAAATTAGGAATACTAGAATAGTGTAGATTATTGGATATGGACATTATAATACTACTGGATATAAGAATTTTGACAATAGAGGAGATAGCACAAGTAAATTAATTATGGGAAGGAATGGTAATATGGAACATAGGTGAAGAAAAATGTGTAGGAATAACAATTTTAAGTAGAAAATACTGAAATTTTAGATTCTAAATTATTAATATTAGGAAGAGTGTTAATAGTGGATATAAAATTGAAAAAAATCAAGTATATAGAATGTTGGCATTATATGTGCATGTTATACAAAAAACAAATGGAAATTATGTTTAGGAACATTTTTGATTATGTTGGTGTTAATATGCAAATTATATTGGCAAGAGATTTTAACTGTGATTTAGGACATAGTAGAAAAGAAGGAGCAGATGATAAAGTTGTTTTGGAAATAATAAAAAGTTTTAAAATGTATTTATGGAACAATGAGCAGTGGATATAGAGGTAATTTGAAGACAGAACATGATTATTTTATACTATCAATGAGTCTAAAAATATTAAATAAAGTGAAAAAAGGTACAGCTTTTTTGGATCAGGTAGCAAGTTGGGCAGAAGTGCAAGACAAGGAAGGATATATATATAAATAGTAAGAGATATTAAAAGAATAAATAAAGCAGAATTAAATGAAGATATAAAAAGGAGAGCATTACAATTTTGGTTAGATCACATAAATATGATGATTTCTTGCAAAGATTGGACAAGCTGGTGGATAGCTTTAAAAGAGAAACATAAAAAAGAAATTTTGGCATGGCAAATGATAAAAACAAAACAAGATAGTTATAAATATAAAGATATCAGGGATCAAATCTTTAGAGATATAATAAGTAACAGAGGGGCTTATAGAAAAAGAAAAAAATATATGAAATGAAACAACAAAAAGATTAAAAGGTTGTTGTTTAAACAAAATATTTTCTACAAGGGAAGAAAGAGGATGTAGCACCTTATCTAAGTAAGATACTAAAAGAAAATAACAGAATAATCAGAGAGTTAAGTAATGAAGAAGGAAACATAGTGAAGATATAAAAAGAAATACTGTAAGTAATAAGAACATTTATTATGAAAACATTTATTAAAATTGAAAAAACTAAATATAAATGGGATTTAAAAATTAGATAAAAAAAAAACAATGAACAAATGGAAAAAAGAGTTAGTATGACAGACGTAGAAAGAGTTTTAAAAACTTTTAAAAACTTCAAAACTAGAAGCTGCTACAGGAATATATGGAATTGAATTTAAAACTGCAAACAACCCCCTCTCCAGTTGTATAAGCATACTGACCCATCAGGTCTATATTGCTTACTCAAAGTGTCAGAATGTCAAGTACCCTTCCATTGACACCTAAGTGCCAATCTTCCTCTTCAGAGAATGGCCACATCATCGATTTCTTTCCAAGGGAAAGAAATCAATTGGTCGTTGTTTGAAATCTGCCCTTTTCTCCACTGTAGTGCAATCTCAGAGTTAGTATATTTAGTTAAGGGGGTGTGGGGGTTAAATTGTGTTATTTGTATTTGGGCTACCGATTTCTTTCCCTTGGAAAGAAATTGATGTTGTGACCATTCGATGAAGAGGATGTTCAACACCTAGGTGTCGATGGAAGGGTACTCGACATTCTGATTGTTCGAGTAAGTAATATAGACCCAACCCATCACCTGTCTATGATAGGGTATTACTTAGCCAGCAAATACAATTATTCAGTATGCCTTCACATATCTATTTTCTTTTGTCTACTGTACAGCTACAGCAGAGATAGCCAAAAAAACATGAGGCACATCAGGAAAGACGAACTTGTCTCACAGAGGCACAAGGTAAGTATGCATCAGGTCTAAATGCAAGGCAGAGTAGCATTTTCCTTCTATCACTGGGCATTATCTTGAACAAGCATACCTGAATTTGGTATCAAACATTCCTTCTTGCTCCAGTAGTGCTTTGTGATTGTATTAGGCAATGAGCACATCAGCCTGTGGGTCCAATTAATTGCCTGTGGGTTCAATACTCAGAAATACACATTAGATTTATTAGGCTAGCTTTTATAAGAAATTAACTGCAATACTGCATGACATTAACAATTAAATATTAGCAAATGCAGTTATCAACTTTGCAAACAAATATTTGATATGGCATAGTGAAGTACATATTTCTATTCCTCATATCATACCATGCGTAGCTCTCCATTTTGCCTATCAGCCATCTTGACACATTAATGCCTTCCCATCAGATCTGGATGGGGTCAGTGTGCACTTATGTTTTTCTTATATTGTTTTTGTACTGAAATAATAAACTAATGTGACATGCCATTGATCTAATTATCTCTCTTTTTTGTCTCACCCGACTCTAACTCTCTCAATTTTCATGTTATTCTTCATATATATATATATATATATATATATATATATATATATATATATATACATTGCTGCTGATAAAAAAAAAATACTATCAGAAGAGGGAGCTAGACTGACCTCTGCAGTTTGACAGCCATACCTCCACAGGTTGCTGCAGCTGCACCACCACAGGCAGCACAGACACCCAACACATTTGGGTTGCAACCTGTCAGAGTTGCCTCCACAACTCCAGCCCTAACTGCTCCACCTGCATCAGGTAGATCTGCCCCAGTTGCTGGTACAATGGTATCATCTAGGAGCAGTAGATGTGGAAGTGGGGATTTTGTTACCCATCTGGATCTGACAGGCCTGACAGAGGACATAATGGAGAAGAGCCTTGGTGCCTGAATTGTCAGAGTTGAAAAAATCCTGCATTGCCAAAACAATGCTACATCTGGCACTTCCCCATGCAATTGATACAAGAGACAGTGCTAACAATTATGAGGCTGATGACTAGATTCTCACTGTTCTCAACCTGGATTTGGATGCTCCTTTAAGATCCCCTACCCATTCCCGTTCATGGTGTCCCCCAACCTTTTATGACCATCACCATCCCAGTCTGGCTAATATGTCCTGTATGTCTTCACCTGTTACCTAACCTACCCTACTTACCTGACCCTCTTATTCCTACTCACTTTACTTAACACATTCTTCTCTCTCCAAAAAAACGGGAGCACCTATACCACAAAAAAAAAAAAAAAAAAATTACACCACGTACATAGCTCTCCACTTCACCTATATATCATCTTGACACACTTGATTTGATCAAATTGGTTATACATTATTCTGTTATTGTCATCCATCCCTGGTGTAGTGACTCTCCAAAGTTATGAAATTGTGTTTACAATTTTACATTCATGTTCTGAAGAAGTGGATAGCTGTGGTGCACCCCATCACCCTCTTGCAAATTCATTTATTTTCCCCTAGGTTCTGTCCTCTGCTTGCCCCCCTGCCTCATTCTCACCAGTCTTATCAAGCACTTTTTTCGACATTTAATCTTGTCAAAAATAGACTCACACACAACACACATGGCCAGAAATAGCCCATTGAAAAGCCTTTTCTTTTTGTCATCAGCATTTGTGGTAAATGATGTTTAACTTCCTCTGGCAAAAACTGAAAACTTTAATTTCAGCCACACTAGTAATGTTCACTTTGTCCAAATATGTTTAAAGCCACTGCAATATAGGAATACAGAGTAACGGCAGAGAAAAGGTACTACTTTAAAACTGTTACTCTAACAGTTCTTAGGTTGTTAGAGGTAAGGAATTAGAAGTGCCTATGTGGTGTGCTGAGATAAACCCCCTGTCTGTAGACTGATGTTTTTCATAGTGTCATGGGTTCAATTACAGCTGCACTCTATGTCAAATTATTATTTTCATGATGTCTTATATTCCTATTGTATGTTTAACTGCAAACATCTGTATTTATCTCCAGTTACAATATACTGTAGGTTTATCGGTTCATAGAAGATTACTAGCCTAATGGCTCAAGAGCCCATACAAACCTAGCCAGTTTTACCAAGAAAGAGCCCATACAAACTAACCAGTTTTACTAAGATTATACCCAATTTTTATTCCTAGGGGAAAGATAACAAGGGCCAGCAAGTGGGTTTTGACAATTTTTACAGACTGCCTCTGTCCATAAGGGACATGGACACCGCTGCAGGAGTGAATGTGCGATTTCCCATCCATTGGTTCAGATTGTGCTTGAAGATAGTCAGGGAAGGGCTCTGCTTCACATGAAAAGGAAGCAAATTCCAGAGGAGGGGCTGTCTCTTGGGCACATATCTGCCTCTCCAGCATGATCTATTTATGTAAGACATCAGGTTTAGCTCCAAGTGGGTAACACTCATGCAGTTAGTTTTGCAAATATGCAGCATTTCATTAATATACCATTTGAATAATACAGCAAGAAAACATTTGCAAAAACATTCCACCCCTAACAGGGAGACTCAGTAAATCACCCTTATCCTGCTTATATCTTAATCCTTTTTTTACTTTCCTACCCTTTTTTGCTCCCCTTAGCAACCACTTTATTGTATAGAGTATGACATATTAATAATGAGGAAACACCTAAGAGTAACACGCCATAAAGATGGTCCTAAATGGACCATAAACAAAACTCTTGCTGTTTCTCCCTCCATCTGTCTCACACATCTCTCTGTTCACTTCTGCTTCAGTAAGTTGACACTATCCCTTTAATTGCGTGATTTAAACCAATTAAAGTAAGAGTTCATGCTGAGATCTACAGACTGATTTTTTTATATACATTCAAGGGTTCTGGTCCAGACATTTTCAAACTGTTATTCAGTATTTTAGTACACTATTTTTATCTGTAACTGTTACCTATATATTGTTTTGAGCCACCATTATCCTGCTTTTGTCATAATCTACTTTCTCCGTGCCTTCCCCCTTCTGTGCCATCACTCTCCTCAGCAGTTGTGCAATGCCTGGCACCGAGCAGCACCTGTACACAGCTCTTGGTAAACTCTTATGATATTTTGCCTTTGGCTTCCCTTCACGCTACTTTGCTTAGCTATGTGCAGTCAGGCTAATCTTCTCCATGTAGGATGTTCCAATTTCAAATGTTGTTAGGAAGCTTTCTGCAATGGATTATTTAGTATGCTTCTCTGTAATGTAAACCTTATGTAATGTTAAAATTGTCATTACTGTGATGAAGCCTGATGCTAGCATTCCCCCTTGCCTCATCATTTTCTGATTGTCCCTTCAAACAAGTACAATTCTGGTTGTGAAGTCATGTTTCCTGTGTAGTGTGTTGACATAATTCAATTGTCTGTAAAATGCTTTTGGCATGCTGACAAGGGTTTCAATCCAGAAATATATAAAAGTAATTTCTAATGTTGTACTTATATTAGTGTTATTTGTGTAAGCCTTGTCTACATATCTTACTAACCCACGATTACCCTGCCTATGTTTCAAACATGTTTCTGCTTTTTGATCTCTGCTGGCTCCCTGTAGGAAGTGCTTGATGGCACATAGCATGGCAGACTAATTATCAAGAAAATATAACAGTAACATACTAGAAAGTTGTTAAACAATGGCCCAGAAACATATAACATTATCTGTTCCCAGTGTAGGATGACTATGAATATAAAAATTGATTGTCTAATGCATGTTTCAAGGTAATATACCCCCTCTCTATGGTTACCAAATGACAACAAATGGAAAACATCCCTTTCTGATGTGCATGACACAGCAATCGAAGGGCTCATTTATTTTTGTTTATACATGATGAAGTGGAGAATACAGTAGTACAGTCAGTTATCAGATATACATTTCCTGTATTTACATGTAATATTTAATAACTGCTGTCCATGAGACTATCCCTTAAGGTATCCACTGTTCTCTTATCTCAGCTCTGCATGCATCAACCTTAATATCACACTTACTCCCCTTTGTTACAATGTTACATTGTGTCTCTCTCACATCCATTGTTAGCATGTCCATTTTTAGTTATATGCTTTGGTCAAGAATTGCAAACAGGATTAATTATAATTATATCAGTATGGAAGTATTTATGTTTAATATGTTTCTTTGTAACATAAACATATTTGATTGCATTAACCAGAGTACATTTTCTGCATTTACCCTCTCCTCTTACTTCTGTCTGCACTATTAATGTTGTATTTTGTGTGCATTCGCCTCATTTAATGTACTCTGCTTTTGATTTCTTTTAAACAACATGCTCTTGATTCATATAAGATGTCATGTGTTTGCATAATACCTTTGGTTACAGACAATCTGTTTTGTTTACACTCTGTGCTCATGCTTGTCTGCACCTTTTCATGGCCACTGACACTGCTGCTGGCCAGAGAAAGGTGCTTGTAAATGTGCAAGCATGATGGGTAGCGTGCATATTAAATGAGCGCTGCTGTTCATCGCATTAAAGTGCTTAAAGCAGGTAGGCTTTGTGCAAAGCCTACTTCATTGTTAATGAACCCAGGGCCAGACTCTGAAGAAAGTTAATCCATCATGTAACAAAACCAATAATCAATATCTCTAATCTGAAATTAATTTACCCACTTAAAATGGCATATTTCCCCCAAAACTGCATGGTTATAAATTGCTTTTTATAAACACTGATTAAAAATTGCCAAGACTGCCTCAAATGAAATTGCAATTAGCTTTAGGGACGTATTTAATCTTTGTTAATACAGACAGAGGCTTTAATATACATTATCATTCAGCCATTACAATGGTCAAGTGAATTATCTTACATAGTTGTAGAGGACAGTGAAATGTACAAGTTTCATAGCCTCTATGAAGCAATTTACCATAGAGTTTGCCCACAAAAAATAAACAAATGTATTTACTATTCCACCTGACTAAATGTGTGAAACAGATTCCTTTATTCATTTATTCATTCATGTATTTATTTATTTTACTCATGGACATCTTTATCATTCAGAAGAATTTTTATGCACTTCCTTTACATTTAACTTTATTAACAAAATGCATGCTGCATGTAGTAGCTGTTTCCTTAAGTGTGGTTTATTAGGAGTTGATCTTGAAGAAATGGCAGCAATAGGCAACTAAATTACACATTCAACTACAGGCCATGTGTTAGCTATAAATGTTCTACCAAGGTTTTGTCCTTCAAGAGCACAATGAACGTAATGGCTTTATCACCCTTTAGGTGTGATACCGAAATTCCAGAAGCTACCTGATATTGTGAATTGACATAAGACCTGTGGACTAATTGCTAATCTGCCAAGGTTAAATAGCAATCTTCTCTACCACATCACAAAGAATGCACAGCGTTTTTGTTTTTTTTTTTTTCTATTTTTCTACATGGCCATCGGTAGATAGCAAGTAGAAGGGAAGGTGGGAAGAAGAATGACATTTGCTTTTCAAAATGCAGGGACAAAAATGATTGTAATATGTATGTTTTTTTTTTTTTTTTGTTTGTTTTTTGTTTTATGTGGCACCTATATCAGTTGTTAAACTGGATGTAGTAACATGCTTGCTTCATACATAAGGCATTTTGAAAATTGTTTTTCTATGATTGTTTTGTGTTTTTGTTTTACAATTGTGTAGCTAAACAAAAATAAAAAATAATTGCATACCAACCACTGACCTGGCAACTATTAAAAATGTACAAGATTAATTTTTTCTACATGTTTCTTAATTTCTTAAAAATGTGAAAAAGATGAGAGGAGCATCAGAAAAATATGAATGTTAGATTTACAAACATGAGCATATTCATTGAAAAAATAAACAATGCTTATACTTTCAGAAAAGTGAAAAAGCATTTAAAAAAGTCCTGACTGATTTAAATCAATTTATTAGTTATCAGATTTCTCTGTGAAACAGATGGGGTCAGGAAGGTTTCAAAAGGGCTTGCAGCACTTAGACAGCTGGAATATGATTGATATACATTTTTGCTTTCAATCCATTTGTGTAATTAAATTTAGATTTACCAAATTTAAGAATCCATTTACAAGTCTTTAGAGCTCTGGGTGCCAATTTTATTTTCTGTCACCTGTGCTATTTTGTCCAGTTAGCTCATAATTACTCAGGTATACAGTCATGTTTAAAGTGTTTTAAAACTAAGTTTATAACCATGGAGCTTAAATAAGCAATTAACTGTAATGGATGAATTACTTTATTGCTAATGATGATTGAAAAAGGTCGGCTTATACAAACTGCAAAAGGTGGTGAGTTGCTTACTACTCCTTGCTGTGAATATAAAACAGTCTGGTTTGAAGCAAAAGGGTCTAAGTAGTAAAAGAAGATACAGAATTTAAGAAGAAATAGGACATGTATGCCTACATTTATTGTGTCATGAGTCACGGTTGCATTATTTTTTTTTCTATTTTTTGTAAATAGCAATTATGAAATGACAGGTAATTAAGCACAAGTCTTTACTTACAGTTTTCCAGTTAATATGCTGGACAAATAATATGGTTTGTATATAAAAAGTGCACTGTTTCAGTTCCTGATTATATGTGCCTCTGTATATTTAAAGTTTAATTACCTTAGAAAGAATGGTGTATCCATACCTCTCAATCTCTTAGCACAAGAAACCAGAACAATGTTTAAAATAATAGGTGATCAAAGACCCAAAAATAGGGACAGATTTGGAATATTGCTCTGATAAACTTACAAAGTTGCTAGAATAACAGGATTTGCATTAGTGTGCATTTTCTGAAGGATATGAAGTCTGAAACTCAAACACATTTTATTATTCACTGACTTCTAGCTTCAGTAATTTGCAAGAAAAACACAAATTTTATGAGGAACAGACCAAAAATACATATAAAAAAATCTGGACATTCTTTAAATATCTGGATAATTGAGAGGTATGGATTGTGTTATCTCGGTTAATCTAATGAAAGGAATAAAATCTGTGACTGTATAGGTGGTTTTTTGCTTAGCTGCCATTTATATATGAAACTGTGTTAATATGGTAATAACTTATATTTACTGAATATGTTTTCCCCTGTATGTATAACTTTTGATTTTTTTACAACATACCTTGTTGAACATTTACACTTTTATTTCACTACTGTTTTTTTTAATATTTCTGATGACTATTTTTTTAAATACCCTTTACTGACTTTCTTTCACATGCAAATAGGAGTTTGCACTGTTTCCAAAAAAGAATATATTTATATGAAAGTACTATTGCACATGCCTGACATGATACAGTTTAATGATTTTAACTTATATCCATCTATCTATCTATCTATCTATCTATCTATCTATCTATCTATCTATCTATCTATCTATTTATCTATCTATGTATCTATCTTTCTATCTATACATGCACACACAAACACACACACACACACACTCACACACACACACACACACACACACACACACACACACACACACACACACACACACACACACACACACACACACACACACACACACACACACTAAGTGGTTACTACAGGTATACATGTTAACTATTAAATTGCTAATATGCTTGTTATTTACCTACATCTTTCCCACCTACCTGAAAAAGTAACCAATCTGATTTGTGTTGCCCTGCAACTGATGATAATCACAATCAATTTTAATGTGTAATAACTTGAACTCATTTGGATATCTCTGTCAACAAATATTCATTTTAATGGACAAGCAGGTGCTGTAGCTCATTGTTCTGATGCTATCATGGAACGTTCACATCCATATTGTCTATATAAAAGGATTGTTCTCTTTTTTTACAGTTTCACTGCATATTGATCAACATCAGATATGCAGAACAGTGCATTATGTTGCCTTATCTAGGTCATTAGGGGCGTAGCCTTGCAGTTATAACTATATGCAGGGCTAATAACAGAATACAATAGTTAGGAAATCCTTATAACTGACCAATAAATGAATTTCCAAGGGAAAACCTTCAAGATCTAAAGAGTCATCCTACCACAATACCCTTCTCATATCAGACTTTTCACCAAATACAATGCCTATTTTGGTAGGTGCAAATCTAAACATAGTGCTCAAATGGAATGGCCCAAATAACACCTAGCAAAGAAAATTAAAGGTCTTAAATCCTTCAACTACCCCATTACATTAGCATGATTCTCCTTATATAAAGTAGCCTACATGTTGCTGAGATGTAACCTGTGTTTCATTTTTTGAGCCATGAAAGACCCAGACTGATTTCACTTCCTGTCTCTACAGACACCCACACAAAGGACCTAAATCTACACCATCAAATAAAACAAGAATCACTGGAGGGATACGTCATAGGTTCCAAACTCAACATATTCCTAGCCCATGGAATAAGTTACTACTACAGGATAAATAAAGCACTATTTTAGTTACCTTTAAGGCTAGTCTTCATAACAGGATGGGTAGAAACACATTTGCACCAGGACTATAATTTACGCCCCTACTCACTTTGGGAGATGAGCACTATTAATTGCATGAAAAGGTTGTCAAGACATTTCAAGTTTGTTTTAATGTGTATATGGTAAGGCATCTTATGCCCCCCCCCCCAATGATTACTTGCCTAATATGCTCCTATGTTCCTAATATGGCCATTTATAAGTGTTGTCAAATATATGAGTTAAATGTTTTTAAATGTTGCTGAACTTTCTCTTGAAGTTCTTTTATTTGTGAACAGTTTTCCCAAGTGGGATGCATTGTTGCAAAATGTCCAGGGTATTACCATAATAGGCTGACAGTTATTTAATGAAAAAGATCAGTGTTGGCTTACATCAAAGAGTTGTTTTTTTATTTGTGAAATGGAAAGATCTCAACTGCAATAAACTTACCAAAATAAGCATATTCAGGAAGTACTGCAAAATCAGTTTCCTTCATATGACAGAGCTGTTTATCATAAACTGAAAATAATGACTGCTTTAGGGGAATTCCAGGCGATTCAACAACAAAACTTAGCATTGTAAGAATTTTTCCATCCCCCTACCACCTTCTTGTGTTCTTAAACCCAGCATATTTCTTGCTATCCATCCCATTCTTCTTTTATTGACTGTTGTCAGTAAGTACAACATAATAATTTTGCTTAATCTCTCCTTTTAAGCTATTTTAATACTTTGGCTTTCTTATTATATTTGATAGATCCAAAAAAGAGTGCCTACCAACCCAATCCATGTTTTTCTTTTAAACTTTGTGGCTCTTGAGTTACCTGCCCTTAGTATAAATCTGTGTTTGAAAGCTCCTCCAGGTCTCATCTCATCCAGTCTTACTAGTGTGCACGAAAAGGCCAAACTGGAAAGTTCCTCACTTTTGACTGTTAAAACTTGAGATACCTGTTTAGTGCAAAGTGAAATAATACTAGTATTGACCACTTTTTCCATCTTACTTTTAAAACTCTACAACATTTTGGCAAGACTTCCAATCATTGGTGAGCCTTCTCTATATTTTGTGTATTTTGCCATAATTACATAAGCAATTACATAAGGACTCTGCTGCATTTGCCTTGTTCATTTAAATACCTAAGCATTGGACAAGATGGAAAGTTATGTTGCTAACATATACAAACTGCCTTATGCTTAAAGATAATGGACCTCTACTCAACACTAATAATTACACCTCTGAGTTGTAATTAATTAATTTGGATGCTTTCTTTCATGTACAAACTTGCCCTATGAGCTTCATATATCACCACAATCCTTCACCAATCCAATTAAAACATCTTATGTTGAGGATGTAAAAGAACCTCTCACAATGCTTCTTAGAAATAAAATTGTCTCAGCAAAAATCAGGCCACATACCACTTCATGCATACCTCCCATTAAGAGTCGGTCCAAGCAAAACCTTTCCAAATTTAAAAAACTTGAACAACAGCAGCAATATAAATATTTTAGTGATAAGTAAATCTGTTGTCAGGTACACAGTGAGTCAAACTCGCAAGGCTGGAAAAGTAGAGGTTACAGTGGGTTGTCTTTTAAGCATAATGACTTCTGATGTTACTAAAGCTGTAAGGACTCCAGCTGTTGGCAGTACATGTGGAGGGTGAATGGCTTGAGGCTTAAGAATCTTAAAGACATGAAGGAGGCATATCTGAACATACTATGCACACTATGAATGCGGATAAGTTACTAGCCCTGAATAGAATCCTTCTTTCACCTCGACTGATGCCAAGATACAAAAAAAAAACTGGTTTTAATAACTGGCTAAATAGCTGGTGACATTTCAGGGAATCCAGTATGCAAAAGCATAGGACAAGATGCTCAACAGCCCAGCATGCTTTGCTTAGGATGGCCTACTCATCTTTTTGCAAGGTAACCTGCATATTGGCTAAGCCTTTGGCTGACATAAAGGACTTTTATTTAGGCAGAGTCTCATTGATGGACATTCCAACATAACTAACACATCATCACAAAATCAGATCACATTAAGGTGGCTTTCTTCAAATAATTCCTGAGACTTGGTATAGATGTAAATACAACAATCTCTCTATGTTTGGGTTTTGTGGTTTTCATGCCTTCAGGTACATGGACAACTGTAATAGTGTTTCCATATTTGTCAAGGAATATATTAGCTCAAGGCAATTCACTAGGTACACACAAACTGAACTCAGTGAAGTGTAGATCACTCTATTAGGATTAATTATCAAATAACAGTTTGTTATAAAACATCTTATTTGTCCATAATGAGCATGAAAGATTCCTAAATGTTTTAAATCATCTCTGTATTAGCAGCAAATTCATTATTTCGGGTGGCATAAACCATCCTTTAATAAACTGGGACACTTCCTAGACTTGAAGTTCTCTTAGCAGTTGATAAATAAACCTACTAGATGACATAGCATTCTTGACTTGATTTTTATAATTTATGGCTGCCTCTTGTACTACTCTTCTGGTATCTAATTCTCTAGAAAAGTCTGACTAGAAACTTGGCCCATTCTCCTTTAAACTGCTAGAAGTCCCAACATCAAGTATCGCTGAATTTAAGGACTAAAAACATGCCAACCTCAACCTATTCTATGACAAAATATTAAAATTCAGTTTTGAAAACACCTCCCCTGATCTTGATATAGCAGCAATCTTCACTAAGGAATTCTAAACCCATTGAGAAAAATACATAGAGCTAAAAGTCCCCACCAGAACCAAGCATCATGGGAAGTTCAAATACAAACCACCGTGGTGGTCAACTGCTGTAAATAACCTCTACAGCAAAAGAAAGAAACTCCTTAAATTAGTTAGCAGATATAAAACTCATCTCAAAATCATTATTATTATTATTATTAGTATTATTATAAAATACTGTTAGGTCGAATAAAGAAGCTCATAAACGTATGCAAGCATCTGTATCCAAAGATAATTATAAATCTTTTTTCAGCTATGGTAAAAAAAAAAACTAAGAAACAATACCCCTACAGTAGTCTCTGAATTTAATCATAATGGCACAGCCTATTCTGACCCAGTCTACATTGACAACATCCTTGCAAGCAAATTTTGTGATAATTTCAACCCCCAAGACTTCTATACAAATCCCTTAACTATCTGAGTCACTTACTTCCTAAATTATTTTTAAAGACCATTTTCTGAAAATGCTAACCAAGACCAAAAATAATAACTTCTGGGACCTGGAAATATAACCAGTTGCTTAAGTGATAGTGCTAAACATGCCCTTGCTGACACACTTCTTAAATTGCGCTATCTTCTCTTACAACAATAAAGAGGAAACGCAGTGTGTACAACAGCAGACTTGAAGTTTAATGTTAAACGGCTCACAATTACACACTCCACATAAACACAATGACCTTCACTCGATAGAACATAAAAAGTTGTTGTGCATTTAAAGCTAGTTTAGCGCTTTCACCTACTCATATAGGCTTCTTCAGAACTAACTGTTTTTTTTTTTAAAACATTTAAATAACCTTAATGGCGCGAAAACCCTTGCCATTAATTAAAGCCATATTCACTTATTTCCAAACTGTACTTTCTTTTCATTTTTTTAAAAAACTTTCAATACAATCACTTATTAGGCTGTAAAATTAGAATTTCTAAATCATATAAATAACAATATTAGGAATAGGTGTACATAATTCTTGTTATCATAAAAATTGTATCTCAATATTCCATAACCCAAAATAGGTCTCTAAATGTGTATTTATTTGTATGTTATGGACTTGATATGTATATGTAAATGACTAATAATTAAAAAATTAAAATTTTTTTTAAAAATATTGTTGGAATAACAATATCTAATAATGTAATATACTCATTTGATAAATGGATGTGTTGTTCTAGACGAATGGAAATGTTAAAAGTTTTAAAAAATGTATTATTTTAAAAATTGTTGAAAAAATTGTTAAAAAATATATATAATTAATAAATTCTGTTGTCCTAATAATGAATTATAATATACCTAATAATTTATAAAATAGTAATATATGCAAAATGTATGTAAAATATATATATATACTACAAAAATATAATACAAAATGTATACATTAAATATATTAATAAATTAATAAATTGTGTATGCATGTTATTATTTTACTCAATGTGTGGCTGTCAGGTGACATGTTATACAATAAAAAACTTTAGTATTAGATAATGTGTCACACTGGTCCATGTTATTGTAATAATCAAGATTTTATGTTCTTAGTAATGGTTTAACGGCTATGGATTCATTTAGACCAGGTTCAGTGGCAGCATCAGTGAATAATTGCCACCAAACTTCCTTAAAACTTAGCAACTCCTTCCGATTGTCACCTCCCAAACCTGGTTTAATATGTTCCAAAATACCAAAAGAGAAAATATGATCCACTCCCTCTTTCTCTACATGCCTATATAGTGCATTGTTCTTGTCCTTTTTTCTAATACAGTAGGTGTGGTCATAGATTCTCTTTTTAAATGCCCTCTCTGTTTTTCCCACATAATATGCTGAGCATGTCAAGCATTTTGCCAGGTAGATCACAAATGATGTGTTGCAATTAGCCCTTACATATTTAATGACTGTCCTGTTAATATTGTTTAAAACAGTTCCGGGTGTTCTTGTTATATTCCGACATTGATTACAGTTTTCACATCTTTTTGTAGTTGGCATACTATCTATATCACCTCTTACAAAATTAGTCACTTTACCATATTCAAGAATTTTCTTTAAATTATCTGCCATCTTATATACTATAAGGGGTTTATTACCCAATATCTTGGAAATCTGTGGGTCAATTTGGAAAATTTTCCAATGCTTCTCCAAAATTTCTTTGATTTTACTAACATATGGTGTGTATGGGAGGATACATGCTTTCTGATATCTCTTGTTACAAATTTCTTCTTTTTCCTTGTCTCCTATATCAATCACCCCTAATAGAGGTAAATAATTAGTTCCCCATCTTGTTGTGACATATTGTGCTACTTCTGTCAACATTTTACTATTGTACTTTCTCTCCTTAAACATTACTGTAATGAATTCTACTTCCTTTTCCATCTCTTCTTTTCTAGACGTCATTCTAACTGCCCTAATACATTGACCTTTAAAAATAGTGCGCAACATTTTTCTTGGATGGTGACTATTATATTGTAAATAGTCATTTGAAAAGGTGTTTTTCCTGTGTATGTTAGATTTAAACCCTTTTTCATCATGTGATACGAATGTATCCAAGTATGCTATCCCATTGTTGCTAACTGAGTAAGTGAATTTGAGAAATGCACTACTCTTGTTAATGTAGGTGATGAATTCATTTAACTCATCAATGTCACCTTTCCACAAAATGTATATGTCATCTAAAAAGCTTGTGTAATGGACAACATGGGCAAAATGACTACTATTGAATAAACTTTCTTCCTCCCAATTCAACATCACTAAATTCGCAAATATTGGGGCACTAGCTGAACCCATAGCCACACCCCTACATTGCTTAAAATATTCACCCTCAAATAGTATATAGTTGTGTTCCAATACTAATGTCATGCATTCCATAATAAGACATATTTTGTCCCATTCAAAACTTGTATGCTTCCTCATGCTTTCACAAAACATATCCAAACCTTCTCTACTGGGGATACATGAAAATAAATCAATGACATCTATTGTCACATATAAAAGGTTGTCAGTGTCAAGGTGGGTGGGAAATTTTCTAAGAAAATCCCAAGAGTCTTTGACTAAATGGGGGATATGTAAGTAAATGTCCTTTAACCAAACATCTATCGCTTTTCCCAAGGGAAATGTCTTTGCCTTACTTCCTCACACAATTGGCCTAAAAGGGGTGTCCTCACTGTTTTTGTGAATCTTTGGAATCCCCACTAAAACAGCCATTTTCGGATGTTGTACTTTCAAAAAATTGTAAATATCATTGTTTATTCTATTATCAATCCAAAACTCCTCAAAATATGAATTGATCCTCTGATAAGCTATATTGATCTCATTTAGAGAGACTGTCTCATAATTGCCAGTTTCTGTAAGGAGTGCATTCAATTTTGCGTTGTATTCCATTCTGTCATAAATGACAATCCCCCCTCCCTTGTCGGGTTTCATAATACGGATGTTATGGTTATTTCTAAGATTCCTTAATTCTTCTCTCTCCCCCTTCGTTAAATTGTCTTGAAATTGGACATTCCTGACTTTATTTGTGAACCCGTATAAGTCTCTATGTACCTGTTTCTCGAAACAATCCACCAAGGGGTGCATTAAAAAAATAATAACATGCATACACAATTTATTAATTTATTAATTTATTAATATATTTAATGTATACATTTTGTATTATATTTTTGTAGTATATATATATATTTTACATACATTTTGCATATATTACTATTTTATAAATTATTAGGTATATTATAATTCATTATTAGGACAACAGAATTTATTAATTATATATATTTTTTAACAATTTTTTCAACAATTTTTAAAATAATACATTTTTTAAAACTTTTAACATTTCCATTCGTCTAGAACAACACATCCATTTATCAAATGAGTATATTACATTATTAGATATTGTTATTCCAACAATATTTTTTAAATTTTTTTTAATTTTTTAATTATTAGTCATTTACATATACATATCAAGTCCATAACATACAAACAAATACACATTTAGAGACCTATTTTGGGTTATGGAATATTGAGATACAATTTTTATGATAACAAGAATTATGTACACCTATTCCTAATATTGTTATTTATATGATTTAGAAATTCTAATTTTACAGCCTAATAAGTGATTGTATTGAAAGTTTTTTAAAAAAATGAAAAGAAAGTACAGTTTGGAAATAAGTGAATATGGCTTTAATTAATGGCAAGGGTTTTTGCGCCATTAAGGTTATTTAAATGTTTTTTTAAAAAAACAGTTAGTTCTGAAGAAGCCTATATGAGTAGGTGAAAGCGCTAAACTAACTTTAAATGCACAACAACTTTTTATGTTCTATCGAGTGAAGGTCATTGTGTTTATGTGGAGTGTGTAATTGTGAGCCGTTTAACATTAAACTTCAAGTCTGCTGTTGTACACACTGCGTTTCCTCTTTATTGTTGTAAGAGAAGATAGCGCAAGTGAGTACTGTCTTAGGTTCCTTCCTACAACTACCCATTTTCAACACTTCTTAAATTGTTTAACCTAAATTTAGCTACTGGTTTAGTGCTTGATGAGTGACACACTGCAACAATGATGCTCCTCTATAAGGGTGGCCTTATGACCAACCAAGGTAATTACAAACCTATCACCTTATAAGCCTAATCTGCAAAGCTATGGAGCATATCATAACTGACCTCATAAACAATTATATCCAGGATATTATCAGATTTGCCTGCCAATTATTTGGCTTTTTTGAAAGCAAGATCATGTCTATTAAAATTTAGTAAACTTCTTTGAAAGGGTTACAGAGGCTGTAGATAATGTCCATGCAGTGCATGAGACATATCTTGTTGATCATGGACTTTGGCACCATTTCATATGCTACAGAACCTAAATGCTTTAAAAATTGACCCATATGTGATGAGATGGATTTCAAACCGGCTGAAAGACAGAACCTCCACTGCAAGTGCCCCATCAGAAAGTATGAAAGTGACCAGAAGTGTAGCTCCAAGCTTGGTGCTGGAACCTCTCCTATTCAGCATTAACTTCTTAGATTTCCATGCAGAGAGCAAAGACCTCTAGCTAAAAGAGTTTGCAGATCACTGCAAACTGGGGGTTATTGGGAAATCATCCACCGATATCCAAGCCTTCCAGAATGAACTCTCCCTGGTAAACTATTTGTGCAATTAAAATGGGCTCAAGCCAAATGATGAAAAGTATGGCATAATCACTTTTGGGAGACAACCCTTGTATTTATCATATTTTACAGACAACACACCACTACAAAACAAAAATTTAGTCAGGGACTTAGGAATTGGACCATCATGTGACAATGGCTGTCTGGAAATCATTTTATTTAGCACAGCAACTTTCCAAAGGAATATCATCAAAGTATAAAGAGGTAATCACATCACTCCTTACATGCAGCATTGATCAAGTGAGACATCAAAAACAATGTCTACACTGGGATAAATCTAACTAAATGTATCAAACAATGAAAAAGACCACAGAGATTCCTAACTGATATGATCACAGACATTACACCCCTGAGCTAACATGACAGGCTGGGAGTTTCATCACTTTATTCTGTGTCACAGAATTTTGAGTGAAGAGCTCTGTCTCACTTACTATATTAATAAAGACCAAGTTTTTTCTGGGCCTCCAGTATCTCTGTCAGTCCAATATGTCTACCAATAATAGAACCAATACACAAATCTTCACCAAAAGATAAATAAAACACAGTGGAAGGATTGTTTTAAAATTCAACATCTCCAAACTTCTGGAATACATGTCTCCTGTATGTTAAGCAGTGTGGTTCATGACCTTCCTTTAAATATAACCCAAATGACTGGATGGATAGGCACAGATTTATGAGTACAATTTACTGGTATGGCCCTCCAGGAGAAATGAAGTGTGGCACATGGATTCATATGCCAAAGTGTAAATGACTATAATATTTAATGTCTTTGTAATATTGATGAATCTATGAGCCTATGATTTACAAATCTTATTGACACATGGTCTACCATCCCAGCAAAACAGCCACAAAAAAACATTATTTTGCAGTACAAACTTGTATTTTGTAGAGTTAGGTAGTTAATGTGATTTATAAGTAAAAATTGTAATTTTTTTTTTCTAAAAATTCATTTCACGTTCTTACTGTCTGGTCTGTATGATACATACCCACAGATTGTGATTAACATATCTCATAGTTCACCTGTCAATATTTCTGTCCTGAAGACCTATTCTGCAAAGTTGATTCTTTTTCATTGTTTGTATCCTATAATGCAAAAAATAATTCTGTATTCTTGTTGATGCATTTTTGCGTTATTTGTTTTTCAGCTTTTCTACCTGTCTCTCCTTTGAAAATGTGTTGTGCCAAACTAAACAGTCACAATCAATTAATGAAAATAATTGCAAAATATTTACAGCATGCTCCTTTTCAGACACCACATGAGTAGGTAGCTATGAAGAGGGAGGTGAACTGTGCTGCATACTGCTTTGCAATACACAAGATGAATCAATATTAGTGTAATCTGCAGGTTTATAAATGCAAGACTGTGATTTATCTCATTCACACTTAAAAATAAGGCATGTCAAACTCTCAGCAGTCTATACTTAACCTTATATTTCTGAGCATTTTCTGAAATGTCAAGTTAAATGTATAAGTCAAACAAATGTTAAAAATCTTGTGAACAGTAAACGTTATTAAAAATGTACAAACATGAATGTATTTTGCATAATGTTTTCTTTAAAAATGGCAAGAGACACTATATAAACAGTGTTTACCTAAATATTGTAATGCAATATAACACAAAAATAAAAAAAAATCCAGAATTATTTATTTTTCAACATTTTCTAAAACTGACCATATCATTCATTCACTACCACAAAGTGTCAACTACACTTTTACTACCCAGACTACAGCTTTTACATGGCATCAAGCAATGTATTCCTAACTGTTTACTTTCATGTTTAAATCAATATAAAAATAAATGTATATGGTTGCATAATTAACAACATATATACATTTACAATTTTAAATCTATATGTACAGAATACAATATAAGTATCAGTAACATTTTCTTCCAACATCATCTAAGATTTCAACTAATATCATGCAATAATTGTATTTTTTGTCTCACACCCTCATATTTTATACTATGCTCCTTAATAACATAAATCTTATTCATTTATACAAAATAGGATAGAAATATGAAAATGCATAAAATAAGTGAGAAGCACTGGTTAATGTAAACACTACATTACATCATTGATAAACAGTCGTAGTGCCATTTTATTTTTCATACATTATTCATAGGTTCACAGGTCCATAGTTCTTTCATATGTCACTGAATATTGATTGCTAAGATATTTAGATAATGACATCAGGCCCAAATGATGTTCAGACACCATAAGGAATAGTGGGCAAGAAATGGGAATAAACCAAAAATATGTTATAAGTGAGAATGAGTTATTTCCATTGGGAAAACAATTCCATAGGGGATACAGTTGCAGGAAAATGATTATGGTGGATCACTTCAGCATCATGTTTCTCAGAGGTATAACACAGTTAAGGTAATATTAAGAACTGCAAAGTATGCACTACTTAGTAGAATGTCAAAGAACCTGTTCCCATCTCATATGCTATACGTGGTACTTCTCTTCAAACAGTTGTAGTCACAGGAGATCTAGCTACTGATGTGGACAACTCTCATTTAATCATCATGTTTTTACCAAACTCAGGAAATTCTTCTATCTGGACCCATTAATTTCCAAGGGAGTTTCTTCATGATCTAAATAACTCATCTTATCACTGTACTCTACCCTTATCAGACCCATAACTGAATTCAGGGTCCCCTTTGGTATGTCCTCATGCATGGTGCATTAAACATGTTTGCTTCAGCAGCTGTCTGATTTATGTTAAATCTAATATCTTCCTCCCTGTTAAATTATGCAGGTGGGCCAGCCCAAAACCATAGCTTACAATCATGATGTAATGTCACTCCTAACGCATTCTTTTCTCTCTAATCATCTATCTTAGCAAAGACTTCTCTTATATAGACTACATACACAACTTTGTTATTTTAAAATCAGCTTTATCTGCTTTTAATTTTTTCCTCACCAATACATCTCCAGTTTCCATTCCAACATTTATGTGCTAAACAATCAAATAGCTGAACAAAACAGATTCAAGACTAACAGTTAAGAGTATAAGAAGAGAAGACCTCTTGTTTACATTTTACAAGTTTGTTTCTTCTTCATCTTGTCTTTCCTCCCTTTCCATTACTCCATCTATACTAATGTCCAACAATTTCTCTACTAAAATATTTACAACACTGTTTACAACACCATTTACACTCCCTTGTTTCTAATTCTCTTTTTTTATAGATTCATACATTTTTACTAGGCTAAGGGCCAGAGGGAGGGGGCTTTCTAAGCCTAGCCAAGTTTTCCTGAAAGAATAGTGATGTCTTGTATCCAAATAGAAGATTGAGGGCCAGGTATAAATAAGGTCTCCCTGTCTATAAGGGACATGGGTGTAAATCTCCTGCTCTCCATCCACTGGTCTACATTACACTTAAACTGGGTAATAAATAAACTCAGCTTCACATGGATGGGAAGTCTGTTCCATAGGAGAGCAGTCTCTGGGACACATATCTGTCTCTCTAGCATGTTCTGTTTAAGTCTTAGACAGCATTCTTGTCCTTAGATCTTGTATTTCTGGTACTGTTTGACTTACAAATAAGCAGGAGATTCATAAGCATGGGGTTTGCAGATGCCTTGTATGCCAGGCATAAATTACCCCTCAGCACTCTATAGGAGATTGAGTAGAAGAAAAGGGCTTTAAGGCACTCTGCATAAGGCAGGTTTGTTACACCTTGTATTCTTTTTGTAAGGAACCTCCAAGGTCGCTCTAGTTACTGCATATGCTTGGTCAGGTACATACCAAAGGGAGCATTGTACTCTATGATTGGTCTAATAAGTGCAGGTACAGTGGGATAATGACCTCGTTGGATGTAGATACCATGCCCTTACTTATAAGTCATCCACCATAAAAGGATTTCCTCAGGATGGTTGACTTCCAAAGGTACAATTATTAATTTCTTAGCATTGAGTTTAAGAGTATGGCTTTGGCATCATTTGTTAGTCAGGGAGAGGCCTTATTGAAGAATGCTAGTGTCTGCAGGGGAGTTAATGATAACTCCTAGCTTGCAATCATCTACAAACTTAGTCAGCCATAAACTTTCAGCATTTGCTTCCACTTCAGAGAAATAGATGCCAAAAAGGAGCAGACCCAGTACAGAGACCTGCTGGATTCCTCTAGTGACTGGCCCCTTGGTGGAGGTGGCCTCACCTATTTTGACCTCCTGGGTCCTATCAGCAAGCTAGTTGTCTCTCCAGCAGATGATAAAAGGATTTATACCTAAATTAGTGAGCTTGTCTATAATGCCTGAGTGGGGTACTATATCAAAAGCCTTGGCTAGGTTGAAGTAAGTTGTATGCACGGTCTTACCATCATCCATTGCTTTGGTGACGCTCTCAACAAAAGTCCACAATATTTACTAGGCATAACCTTCCTTCAACATAGCTGAACTATGATGGGCCCAGAGTTTGCAGGTTGCCTATGTCCTCATTTATTATATTCACAATTACTCTTTTCATGGCATTATATATGAGGCTGGTAAGACTTATGCGCCTGTAGTTACCCAGATCAGTGGTTGGACCTCCTTTATGCAGGCGATTGACTATAGCCATCTTCCATTCCTTGGGTACAAAGCCTGACTCAAGGCACCAATCGAAAAGTGATTCAAGTGGACCAGAGAGGTCATGTTTCCTGCTATTTATTAAACATCCTGGGATGTTATTGGGGCCCATCAATGTAGTGTTTTTGGCCTTGGAAAGTGCTTTAATGACGTTTTCTCAGGTAAAGATTGGTGGGATTATGTTATATGGTATTTCATTTGGACTGTCGGGGGGAAGTGGGGGGGAGAAATTTGAGCTGAACCTGTCAGCCAAAATGGTCGCAATGGCCTCCAGTTCATTGTGGGTGATGCCATTTATAATACGTTCTGTGCATTGTTGTGTATTTCCTCTGAGGTTACAACATAGCTGTATAAAGCTTTGTGGTTGTGTCCTTTGCCTGACAAGCTATTTTTTCTTCAAATTTAGCCTTTGAAGTATTAATTAACCCTCTTAGCTGCCTGCTTAGATTGGTCAGAGGGCTTTTACTATGCATGGCTTTGTTCCTCTAACACTTGGCCAAAATTTGTTTTCTTTTGTTGTATAACTGATTTATACTGTGATTCCCCCAGGGAGCTTGTCTTTTGAGTTTGCCTTATTCTTAATAGGAATGGGCATGGCTTGCTTTATACAACTATCAATATCACTGCACATAGATTTTGTAAATAGCTTAGTGGATTCTGTGGTGTTTACAGGGTTTGAGTGTGCTTGAAATTTACAAAAGGTGTTGCTTAGTAGAGAGAGGTTAGCTTTGGAATAGTTCCTAAAGGTTTTTGGTTTCACCCGATTCTCGGATTTAATTTTTATTTCATGTAATACTGCCTTATGGTCAGATCTGACGAGTGAAGATATTACACTGGGTGAGGAACATTGGTCTCCCATCTTCATGAGCACAAAGTCAAGGATGTTTGTACCCCTAGTAGGAGAATGGACCGACTGTTCCAGGACATTGGTATTAACAAAGTTTAGGAATCACTGGGCTTGTGCATTAGAAGTGATATAGGATTCCCAGTCTATAGATGGGTAGTTGAGATTCCTCCATATATATTGTATTGGGCTGAACAGTGAAGGACTCTAGTACACTGCGATAGGTAGTATGGTTTTTCTGGGACATGGAAGAGGACATATATGTTACAAGGATAAGGTATGACACCCTGTTTAAGGTGAGTTGCACATGTAAGAGTTCCAGTGAGTCGTACACTTTAACTAGTCTGGATCTGAGATTAGTCTTAATATAGACTGACATTCCTTCACCTTTGATTCCCTCCTGTGCTGTAGCTGGTCTAAAGGTGTGAAAGGCATTATAACCTTGCATTGTTGGGGTACTCTCAGTGACTTTAAACCATGTCTCCATTACTACACAGATGTCAACACTCTCCACCAAGAAGAAGGCTTGCAGGAAGTGGTCACTTCAGTACTATGTCAAAACCTGTCACTAGCCTTCATCTTTGGCAGGATAGAAGAATATTCATGCTCCTTTTCATTATTATGTGATCTGAATATACTTTAAAAAAACTTTAACCATTTCTGGAAGAAAATAGGAAAATGCCACTCAAATAATGAATAATAGCTCTTTCCCTTATATCCCAGTCTTTTTGACCTTTTATCAGTTTGATGACTTAGTCTATTTTAACTACGTTAATTTTTCTTATAACAGTTCAGTCTTTTACAGCGTCTTTCTCTTTTATCTTAGCTTGTCTGCTTTCATCTCTGAAATTCTGCTGCTTATAAATAATGAAAACAATTCTCCTTCCCTGCTTCTGATGTATCTGACTTTCTCCTTCTGTGGTTATCTACCCCGCATTTTATTCAGGCCACTAATCCTTTGGGAGACTATTCAATGATTTTCTGGCTTTTGTAGAAAGTTTTCTGCTTCCTTTGGATCAGTCACTAGCCTTGTACCACCTTGAATGACCATTTTTAATAGTTCTTATTATATCACTTACCATTTAACATCTTTCTCCTTGCACATTTTAATGGCAGGTGCAAAGGTATTACTTCTCTTTTGCATCTCATAGGAGTATTTTACTCTGTAAAGCCCAACCACCAACTTTGATCCTGTTGACCAAACTTTTTGAAGAATGAGTTCTTTAGTCTCATATGACAGAAACTGGACTATCACTGACCATGGTTTGCGGTCACTCTCTAATCCCAGTCTCCATGCAGTGTGGTGTTCTGTTTCTACCTTCATGTCTGACTCAGCCAAACCTCTCTTTTCTTCACAGAGCTCAGTTGCCTCTGGACTCCATACCTCAATAAAACACACCAGACATGGTTGTTACAGCAGCTTCCAATTACTTTATTAAAAACGAATTTTGTTAAATTTCATCTGTATAGACTGTAAATTTATAAAAACTCTGAACTACATTGTAACTTATAAACTTCACTGACACTAATGCAACCAAGGGTCTGTTACTGAGTGACATGAGATAAAGCCATCCAGAATAGCCTGTAAGTTGATTTGATTACAAAATCCATAAATGAACAAAGTATACCACTACTTGGAAAAGGACATTATGAAGTGAATTCTTCAGTTATCAAATACCAAGCAAGATAGAAAGGGGAGGTGTAAGCAAAAAGGGGGGGGGGTGAAGCCATGTAGATTTGCCAAAGGGGATGTTGGGGAGGAGGGAGGGTTTGAATGCTGCCTACCAAACAGACAGTTGAAGTGAAGCAGTCAACTTTATGGTTTGGGCTCAAGCTTTAAAAGCCTGAGAATGGAGTGAGAAGATCTCTCTTGTTCTAGGTTGCAAGATCTGCATTGTCTCTGGCCTTCATACCTCAATAAAACACACTAGACATGCGTATTGCAGGGGTGACTGATAAATTTATCAATAACCAAATTTTGTTAAATTTAATCTGCATAGACAGTAAAAATATAAGAAGTCTGGACAACATTGCAACCTTTAAATTTCACTGGCACCAGTACAACTATGGGCCTGTTATTGGACGGTATGGCATAAAGCCCTTTGGAATGATCATTAAATTGATTTGATTACAATTGCCATAAACCAAAATGTCATGGCACTGCCTGTGCAGTGCCATTATAAACTGAATTCTTAAGGTATCAAATACTAAGCAATGTAATGAGGGGGAAATGTAAACAAAAGGCAGGGCTGAGGTCACAAAGAGCAATCCACCAGGCTGACCTCTTCCTCCCTTTTTATGTTTTATTTATATATATATATATATATATATATATATATATATATATATATATATATATATATATATATATATATATAGAGAGAGATAGATATATAGATAGATAGATAGATAGATAGATAGAGAGATTTACACATACAGATATATACATTTATGTTAAAATTGACTGAACCTAATTTGTACTGGGATTAAAATACCAAAATGTTATTACAGGATTGACGTTGCTATGTATGATCAATAGAACAGTAGCTATAATTTCTTGCTGAAACTTGCTAGAAGCCCGTTTGACAGTGTTTGTTTAAAAACAAAGCTAAGTTTACACTGAATAAATCAAAATCTTGACTGATAGGGGGATCCCATCTTTTTTAAACCAAATTGTATCTTTATCATATAGCTCTTCATGTTCAACTATAGACATGCCTAGCAATGGGCCTTTCTTGCTACTCAATGTTTAATCAACCTTCTGGAATTGACTATCGCTTGTTGGTTGAAATCTCCTGACCAGTTTAGTCTGGGTACAATTGCTGACCAAACTGTGGATACAGGCTGTGTCTTACACGAACTCCAAAATGAACTAACCCCTCACCTAAACACACTGTTCAAACTCAGCCTCTCTACAGGCTACATACCCATATAGTGGTACACAGCAACAGTTATCCTGGTCCACAAAGGTGGAGCCACAATGGACCCCGGGAACTATTACCGTATAAGCCTGACTAGCCTGGTCAGCAAGGCTGTGGAGCGCATCATCTTGAACTCATTAACAGATACATTGGGAACCTCCAAACATTGGACTCTATCCAGTTTGGCTTTGTTAAGGGGAGACCATGCCTCCTAAACCTAGTGGACTTCTTTGAGACAGTTACCAAGGCTTTAGATGAGGGAAAGGAGGTCCACACAGCCTATCTAGACCTTGCAAAGGCTTTTGACACCATTCCCCATTCTGGTATTATAGACAAGCTCACCAGCCTGAACATAAACCCCTATGTCACGAGATGGGTTGCCAATTGGCTCATGGATAGAACCCACATAGTGAGAGTTGCAGGCTCTAGGTCTGAATCTAAACCGGTTACAAGTTGCTTCCCCCAGGGCTCTGTCCTGGGACCCCCTCCTGTTTGCTATGTACTTCTCAGAGGTACAGGTAAGCACAGGAGAACTATGGCTGACAAAGTTTGCAGATTTCTTGAATTTGGGGGCCATAATTGACTCTCTGGCTGATACAGACATCCTCCAGAAGGGACTCACTGAGACGGATACCTGGTGTCAAAATCATGGCCTCAAGCTAAATGCTAAAAAGTGCATAGTCATCCCCTTTAGAAATAAGAAAGTACCCACGAACTACCACATATGTGGTAGTCCCCTAAATAGAGAAAATGTAATAAAGGATCTGGGGACCCAAGCAGATAGTAATTTCTCCTTTAATAATCATATTGCCAAGGTGGTTAGAAAATCCTTCAATGTGGCCAACCTAATCACAAAAGGATTTGCATCTAGAACAAAAGAGGTTATTGTGCCCCTCTACTCATCACTCATCAGACCAATCATAGAGTACAATGCCCCATTTGGGATGTACCTTACAAGACACCTGCAACAGCTGGAAAGACCACAGAAGTATCTCACCAAGGGGATTAATGGCCTCAAACAGATACCTTATGCAGCTCAACTGAAGAAACTCCAGCTGTACTCGGTTGAGTACCACTTACTGAGAGGTGATCTCTGCCTGACATACAAGACCATGTCCAACCCAGAAGTGATAGACAAACTCCACCTAAAAAAAAAAAACAAATCCCCGAGAGTCACATGTTCTAGGGATCTAAAACTCACCACAATGATAAATAGGACATGCTGGAGGGATAAATTCCTGTTCTAGAGACTCCCCATGCTTTGGAACAAGATGCCAATCTACATTAGGCAGAGCCCCTCACTAACACTCTTCAAGAGAAACCTTGACGAGTGGATGGGAAACAGAAAATTTACCCTGGGATCACTGCAGTGGCTCTGCTGGACAGAGGCACAGGAACTAATGGCTCTGCTGGACAGAGGCACAGGGAACTAATCTAAGCGGGCGGTGAAAGCCAACACATTCTGGCTAGGCTTACAGATGCCCTCGGACAGATATCCTAGCACTTACCTATGAACCTTTGAAACTATGTAGCATATTAGCTGTCTCCTAGGTATAAAACCCAACTCATTATCCACAGTGTGAAGGATGATTGTATGAAGGGATCTTGTTTGTTGCACAATCTGTGAAAAGCAAATGAAAAGTTGACCCGATCACAAACCGTTGATTCTTTTCACTTCTCTTTAAAACTGGCAAAGTCTAGCCCAAGCTTTGTGCCATTATGATGAACTGAATCTCCAACCTGGGCTTGAGAAATGAAGGACTGTCCCGGGATAAGAATGGTCATTGCATCTGGAAGCAAATTAAATTTATGTGAGATAAGTTGTTGTTGGACTGGCATATGCATCTTAAGTAGGTATTGGAGGACCATCTTCTTAAGCTTTTGAGAGCTTCACTATACTGACTTGACATGGTTATATCAGATGCCAGGCCATTTCTAAATGAATGGGAACTGCATGGCTTAGGGAAAATGCCTAACAGTGTTAAGGCTCACCTAAACTGCATAGAGAGCTCAGTGTTAATGATATTGCAGTCTTCCCAGCTAATAAATCAAATATTATTTGTGTTTTGTAGTGGGAGTAGTTCTCTTAATGTTCTACTGAAAAAACTGGGCAGGTTAGAAGGTCCTTGCTTTTCTGTAAACTTACTTGTGGCCATGACATACATAGCTGGTTTGTTTTACATTTGGTGATCCAGATTAAAACTGCCTCCTTAGTGAAAACTACTTCTGACCATTTAAGCATGCCAGTTAGTTCACCAACTCTAAAAGCACCAAAGTATAACCATGAGGACAACATGGCCCAAAGGCAATAATTATAGTATGAGTCAGATATAGTATGCAAACTAAACAAAGTGGATTTCAGAAATTCTAAACCTATCGGACGTCTTGTCTTTTCTTAAGCTCACCTCTCTTATCCACCCTTTAAGTACTGAATCTGCAAAAATTGCAGTTTCCATTGAGTACAAAAATATTTTTTTCCCTTGTGTTGGTGCCTCCGGGTTCATTCGGGCCCTGTTCTGAAATTGACTTGAATTGGGGTACACTTTTAGTATCTTTATATCAGCATCTTGAGGCAGGGTGTCTCCATCTGCAGACATTGCAAAAATGAGAGAACCTGCAAAGCAGGCCAGTCACAGTTACCAGAATTAAAGACCCAATAAGATTTGTCTTTGGTAGCGGACTGTTCCTCTGGTTGGTTGAAATAACGTCTTTGCTTCTCCACCATGATGCTGAGTCAGGTGTCAGTGTGTCTGGTATTCTAATTTGATTGGCTATAGCTTTTAGCTTTCTGAATCTTTGGTCATAGTTGTACGATTACATATCCCCCTCTAGGGCATGGGAGAAAATAACCTAGCAATGAGGTGGCCATTGAAGGATACTTTTCTACATCAACATCCATGTAGTGTATGAACCCCACTTTCCAGTTATCCCAGGCCTTTACCTTTATGTTTTTCATTTGGTGCCTGCCCAAAGGCACCAGAGCTTCTATAAGATCTTTGGACCCCTTAAGGCTAGTGTCAACGATCCTTTGTATATTATCTGCATCTACCAAATCAAATATGTCTATAAAACTGCCTCTTCAACATTTTCATTTTACCACATAAAATAAATGAGCAGTGATAACTGAGCCTTGCATTTTGTTTTCAAGGTTGCTGTCCATGTTAATGGTATTAGTGTTATTCTGTTTTGGTGTTGATGGAATCTGTCTGTCCTGTGCTGATGGTAACAGTGAGAATGAAAGGGTGCTTGGGTCATCTGAGGTTACTGTGCTGTACCTTTTAAAAGAGAAGGTATTAATGTTCTTACCTGTTACTTTACCTAATCTCTCCCTGGTTTCTGCATTCAGTGCTTCAACAAATGTTTTTAACTATTAATTTATATTTCTCACTTGTTCCTCCCCCTGGTTAAATAGGTATTTCTGATGCCTTCATACCTGATGGGCTTGATAAAAATTTGTTTAGGATCCTGAACTGTTGTCTCCTTCCTGCTCTTCCTCTTTGGCCTTTTAGCAGCAGGACCTTATTCTGAGTTACCTAATGCATTGATTTCCACTGTTAATCTCTGTGTTGAAATGACACAGATCAGACACTAGGACAATCTCTGATGTCAAAAACTATTCAAATAACAGTTTTGATTCTTAAGAAATGTGGTTCAATCTCTGCTTAAGGTCTAAAATTGAGGCCATGATGAAGATCCTTAAAGGATAAAAGATTGTTTACATGTCAGCTTAAATGGTTAATTGCCCTGTATAAGTGGTGGCATCATGGACAACCTGTTGTTGGAGTTCTTGATTTTCTTTGCTCATTTTGTTTATTTTTATATATGTGACCAGGCTGGCCATGGCTAGGCTGCATTGTAACTGCTGTAAGTTGTGAAGTGAATGCTACTCTGGGGTGGGGGGTGGGAGTGAAGGAAGGAAAGGGAGGAGGGTGGATGTCGATAACTAACTTGCATGTCTCATGCTTGAGTTATGAAGGTTTCTTTTCTGTAAAAGCTCACCACAGCCACAGGACTATCAAAGCTTCACAGTGGTACCATAACAAAATCCAAAAAGTATAACAAATATATAAACCCACTGGAACCACCACAACAGGTGAAATAAAACTTTTATTAAAACAGATAAGCACTTCTGAGCCACTGCTCTTCTTCAGATCTACAGTACAATACTAACAACATCTATTTTAAAAGGAAAACAACCAATAAAAATCATTAACGGGGCCTATGCCCCCTTAATAAAGGTTTTAAACGCATACATCTATTCCAACCTGGTTGGCGATCCGCTTGTAAATCAGCTATCCATCTTATTTCATTCAACTCTGTTAGATGTTTAATGTCACCACCCCTTCAATTTTCAAACTGTATTTTAACACCATAAATAAAAAATGCATGTCCTGGGTTTGCCTTAATGTGCTGAGCTAAAGCATTATGTTTCATTTCTAGTCTTAAGTCACTCGTGCTGCAAAATATTCTCTTTGAGCATCCTGCTGGTTTTACTTAAAATTAATTTTTACTAAATATGGAAAGTTGTTATATAGTATTCAGAGAAATCAAGTCCTTAATGGGTGAGCTTAGAGGGTTTAAGGTTGAGTGTTGCAACTCCCTCTGTTCTGCCTCTTGTTTGATTTTCTTGATTTTTGGAACGGTCAGATTTAATGAAGTTCCTTGCTTGTCTGCTAAGGGTGTTGTGTGGCCCCTTTAGTGCATATTACTGAAGGTCTGGTTTTGTCTTTTGGGTAAAATGGTGGCTGAGCTGCTGAAGTATGATTTACAATGCCTGGGCCCTAAACTCTATCTGAGGAGCTGTATTTGTCCTTGATGTGGTGATTTACCATGCCTGAGTCCTAAACTCTACCTGAGGAGCTGTGTATGTCCCTGGATGTGGTGATTTACCATGCCCAAGCCCTCCACTCTGTTTAACGAGTTGTGTATGTCCCTGGATGTGCTGAATTAGAATGCATGAGCCTTAAAATCAATATGTGATGCTGTGTATCACTCTGGATGTGTTGAATTAGAATGTCTAAGCCCAAAACTCTGTCTGTGGAACTGGGGAGCTCTGTAGATGTGCTGATTTTCTATGCCTGAGCCCTAAACTCTATCTGAGGAACTGTGTATATCCCTGGATGTAGAGATTTACCATGCCTGAGCTGTAAACGCTATTTGTGGACCTGTGTATATCCCTGGATATGATGATTTACCATGCCTAAGTCCTAAACTCTGTCTGGGGAGCTGTGTATATCCCTTGAACTGCTGATTTACCATCTCCGAGCCCTAAACTCTATTTGATGAACTGTGTATTTACATAGATGTGGTGATTTGTCATGGTTGAATCCTAAAGTCTATATGAGAAAATCTGTATGTCCCTGGATGTGCTGATTCACCAAACCTGAGCCCTAAACTCTACTTGAGGAGCTGCGTATTTCCCTGGATGGGGTGATTTGTCATGCTTGAACCCCAAACTCTATATGAAGAGCTGTGTATGTCCCAGAATGTGGTTTTTTACCATGCCTGAGCAATGAAATCTATCTGAGGAGCTGAATATGTCCCCGGATATGCTGATTTACCATGCCGGCACCCTAATCTCTATCTGCAGAGCTGTGTAAGTCCCTGGATGTGGTGATATACCATGTCTGAGCCCTAAACTCTATTTGGGGAGCTGTTTATGGCCCTTGAGCCCTAAACTCAATCTGAGGATTTGTATTTGTTCCTGGATGTGGTGATTTAACTTGCCTGATCCCTAAACTCTGTCTGAGGAACTACAGATGTCACTGGATGTGATGATTTACCATGCTTGAGCCCTAAGCTCTATCTGAGGAGCTGGGTATGTGCCTCGATGCACTGATTTACTAAGTCTGAGCCCTAAACTCTATCTGAGAAGCTGTGTATGCCTCTAGATATGCTGATTTACAATGTCTGAGCCCTAAATTCTATCTGCGGAGCTGTGCATTTCCGTGGATGTATTAATTTTCCATGCCTGTGCCCCAAACTCTATCTGAGGACCAGTTTATGTCCCTGGATGTGCTTATTTTTCATGCCTGAGCCATAAACTCTAAATGAGGAGCTATCTATGTTCCTGGATGTGCTGATTTTACATCTCTGAGCATGAAACACTAATTGAGGAGATGTGTATACCCCTGGATGTGGTGATTTACCATGACAGAGCATTAAACTCTATCTGAGTATCTGTATATTTCCCTTGATGTGGTGATTTGCCATGTTTGAACCTTAAACTCTATATGAAGAGCTCTGTATGTCCTGGATGAGGTGACTTACCATGCCTGAACCATGAAATCTATCTGAGGAGCTGTATGCCTCTGGATGTGGTGATTTACCACTCCTGAGTCCTAAACTCTATTTGAGGAACTGTGTATTTCCCTATATGTGGTGATTTCCCTTGCTTGAACTCTAAAATCTATATTAGGAGCTCTGTATGTCCCTGTATATGCACCAGACCTGAGCCCTAAACTTTACCTGAGGAGCTGCGTATTTCCTTGGAAGGGTTGATTTGTCATGCTTAAATCCTAAACTCTATATGAAGCAATCTGTATGTCCTGGATAAGGTGACTTACCATGCCTGAGCCAGGAAATCTATCTGACGAACTGTATGCCCCTGGATGTGGTGATTTACCACTCCTGAGCCTTAAACAACTCTACCTCTATCTAAGGAGCTGTGTATGTTCCTGGATGTGGTGATGTACCATGTCTCAGGCCTAAATTCTATTTGAGGAGCTGTGTATGCCCCTGGATGTGTTGATTTACCATGCCTGATCCCTGAACTCTATCTGATGGGCTGTGTATGTCCTGAGACTTGATGATTTACCATGCCTGAGCCTTAAACTCTATGTGAGGAGCTGTAACTGTCTTTGGATGTGATGATGTGCAATGCCTGAGTCCTAAACTCTATCTAAGGACCTATGCATGTCCCTGGATGCGGTGATTTACCATCCCTGAGTCCTAGACTCTATTTGAGGAACTGTGTATTTCCCTAGATGTGATGATTTGCCTTGCTTGAACTCTAAAATCTATATTAGGAGCTCTGTGTGTCCCTGGATGTGCTGATGTGCACCAAACCTGAGCCCTAAACTCTACCTGAAGAGCTGCGTATTTCCTTGGAAGGGGTGATTTGTCATGCTTAAATCCTTAACTCTATATGAAGCACTCAGTATGTCCCTAAATGTGGTGATTTACCATGCCTTAGCCATGAAATCTATCTGAGAAGCTGTGTATGTCCCTGGATATGCTGAATTACCATACCTGGCCATAAACTCTATCTGATTAGCTGTGTATGTCCATGGATACGCTGATTTACCATACCTTCACCCTAATCTCTATCAGCAGAGCTGTGTATATCCCTGGATGTGGGGATGTACAATGTCTGAGCCCTAAACTCTATTTGAGGAGCTGTGTATGGCCCTGGATGTGATGATTATAGGTTCATAGGTTGGTACTAGGCTATCAGCCCTAGGGCCTATACAAGCCTAGCCATAAGAATTCCCTGGCTATTTCTTCTCACACTATTTACTTCCCTGGACCCCTGTCTATCAGGGCGACTGACATGATCCCCGGGGTGAATTTCCTTTCACCCATCCAATTGACAAGGTTCCTTTTGAAGATGGCCAAAAAGGCACTCTGCTTGGCATGTATGGGCAGTCTATTTCAAAGTCTGAGGAGTCTCTGGGTCAGGAACCTATCCCTCCAGCATGTTTTGTTTATTGTCATGACAAAATTTAGATCCTGGGAGTGTGTGGCTCTGAGGAATTGGGATTTCTTTAAGTGTAGCATGTCCAACAGATCTGGGTTTGACATGGCCTTGTATGTTAAGCAGAGATCGCCTCTGAGTAGACGATATGCAACAGAGTATAGCTGGAATTTTTTAAGGTGGTCAGAATAGGGAATCTGCTTTAGGCCTGTGATTCTTTTAGTGAGGTATTTCTGCGGCCTTTCCAGTTGTTGCAGATGTCTTGAGAGGTACATACCAAATAGGGCATTGTATTCTATAATGGGTCTAATGAGGGATGAGTACAGTGGGACAATGACCTCCTTTTTTCTGGATGAAAAGCCCTTAGTGATGAGGTTTGCCACATAGAAGGATTTCCTGACTGTTGTGGTGATGTGGTTATCGAAGGTGAGACCACTGTCCACCTGTGTCCCTAAGTCTCTTATCACACTTTCGGTGTTTAGTGTACTGCCACCTATGTGGTAATTCATGGGTGCATGTTTTTTCCCAAAGGGGATAACTATACATTTCTTAGCATTGAGCTTGAGCCCATGGCTCTGGCACCAAGAATCTGTTTCTGTAAGGCCCTTTTGTAGAGTATCCACATCATTTGAGGATTCAGTAATGGCTCCCAGTTTGCAGTCATCTGCGAACTTTGTTAGCCAGCATCCCTTATTGTTGGCCTGTACTTCAGACAAGTAGATGCCAAACAAGAGTGGTTCCAGGACTGAACCCTGAGGTACTCCACTTGTCAATTGTCTGGAGCTGGATTTGGAGTTGGCTACTTTTACAGTGTGGGTTCTGTCAGTAAGCCAGTTGGCAACCCATTGGGTGTCACAGAGATTAATGCCCAGCTTAGTAAATTTGTCTATGATTCCAGAGTGGGGGATGGTGTCAAAGGCCTTGGTGATGTCTAGATAGGCTGTGTGGACCACGTTACCCTTGTCCATGGCTCTGGAGATTGATTCGAAGAAGTCAATCAGGTTCAGGAGACAAGATTGGCCCTTCACAAACCCAAACTGGGTGGGGTCCAGTGTTTGAAGGTTGCCAATGTCTTTGTTTATAAGTTCCATGATAATACGCTCCATAGCTTTGCAGATAAGGCTCGTCAGACTGATGGAACGGTAGTTTCCGGGATCCAAGGTGGATCCCCCCTTGTGGAGTGAGATAACTGTAGCTCTGCTCCACTCAGTGGGCATGAACCCTGAAGTGAGGCTATGATTAAACATTACGCTTAGGTGAGGTGCCAGTTCATATTGTAGTTCATGTAGTACACAGCCCGGGATGTCATCTGGTCCCATGGATGCTCTATTCTTAGCTTTGGAGAGTGCGTTTTTTTACCTGTGTGGCCATTATTACCAGAATTTGGCAATCTTCCGGTATTGAGATGGGCCATTTAGGGGATGAGAGGGGGTGAAGTTGGCACTGAATCGATCTGCCAGGATATTGGCAATATCCTTGGGATCAGTATATTTAATGCCATTGTGTTTTAGCTCAGAACAGATCTGAGCATTGTCATTTAGATTCTTGGCATATTTATAGAATGCCTTGTGGTTGTCCTTGGAATCTTTGGCAATTTTATTTCCGTAACTAGCTTTGGAGGATTTTATGAGGGATCTCAGTTTCTTACTGAGGCTAGTAAGGGAGTTTTTTGCATCCTGGGATTTTCCTCTTTTCTGCAACAGTTTCTTCCTTTTGTTGTAAAGTTTGTTTTTGGCAGGGGACCACCAGATTGGCTTACTTTTTTTGGAGGAGAGCATCTTGGTTCTATTTGGGATGGCACGATTCATGGATGAGTGGATGTGCTAGTACAGTGCCTTAGTATAGGATTCAGCAGTCAAACTTTCAGTTCCCGTCTGCATCTGCATGGGTGTCATGAAGTTTTTCACTTCTGACTTGAGTAGCATGAAGTTGGCTTTGGAGAAGTTTTTATATGGAGGTTTCCTTACTGGGGGGTGGGATGTGGATGTTAAGGGTGATTAGCTTATGCTCAGACCTGACTAATGAGGGGGTGGCCATAGGTGTGGGGCATTGATTTCCCATGTTGGTAATGACCAGGTCTAGGATATTGGAGCCCCTAGTGGGACTATGGATTAGTTGATCCAGGGCATTGGAATTTATGAATTCCAAGAACCGTTGGGCAAAGGTGTTGGTACATGAGTAGTTTTCCCAGCTAATGGCAGGGTAATTAAAATCACCCAGTATTAGGGGGTCTGGTTCTATCTTAATATTTTCCAGCATGTTTAGAAAGGTGTAGTGAAAATCTTGGGGCATGGTGGGGGATCTGTAGCAAGCTACAATTTGGATTGCAGTCTTACCTAGTGTTAGTTGCACCTGGAGAATTTCAGATGCATTGTGTTGGGCAACTAGCCTGGTGGTGTGAATATCCTTGGTGAATATGGACACTCCTCCACCTTTAGTGTTTTGGTCCTGGTTTGGTGGCCAAAAAATTTGGTAAGAGTTGTAGCCTGGTATTGCAGGGGTGCTCTCTGGAACCTTGAACCAGGTCTCAGTTACTGCACAGATATCGATGTTTTCCATTTTTAGGATTGCCTCGAGAGAGTGCATTTTGAGGTTTAGACTTCTAGCATTGAGTAGCATTACCTTCAGATTTTGCATGCTTGTACCTGTTACAGTGGTGGTTTTGTCCTTTGAACTTTGCCTAAAAAAGGCACTATAGGAGTGGCAAGAGCCTTAGCCAGTAACATGAATCCCAGGGGTGACAGGTGCAGACCATCTCTGGCAAAGCATCGTGGTTTGTCGATCATGTCATCCCAGGCAGACAGATACTGGATCCCCATTGAATGACACCAGAAGCTTAGCCAATTATTGAAGTCATTCATTTTGTCCTTATATTGTGGTATTATTCTGGGTGAAGGCAGGATGCTACTCATGGCTAGGGTTATACCTGCCTGGGCTACATCAGCTGAGATCTCTTCCATGTCTCTTTTCATGTAGTCCAAGGAGGTATGTCTCAAGTCATGCACTCCAACATGGACAATGACAGAGTCATATTTGTACTTGCTGTGGAGTGACTTGAGTGCATGCATTATGTGGCGGATCCTGGCACCCGACAGGCAGCTGACTGTAATTTTCTCCTTGTTCAACCTGGTAAGTGGGACATCAGTGTGCCGGACTATAGAGTCACCTATGACTAAAGTGTTAGGTACGTTGTCTTGCCTTAGGGGCTGTTGCTGGGTGGCACACTGGTGTTGTGAGCTATGTGACACTTTGGTTGTGATTGGTGTTTGTTTGCGTTTCAGCTTCAGAGGTCCTTGTTGCTTGGGCAGGTTACAGTTAAGGGCCTCCTCATATGTGGATTTTGTGTTGCTATATGTGGGTGTTGGTGGTGTGGGTTTTGAAGGGCTATGTGTTACTTCAGGTGTAGTGTGGATGTTAACCTTCTCCTCTTGACTGTCTAGCACAATCTTGGGTGGAGAGAGCTTTGCTTCCAGTTTGGCTATGTAAGTGCATCTCTCGCAGGTTGTAGTGTTGGGTGGTAGGAGGAGAGAGTTGTCTGTGTACATGAGGCAATTGCTGCATTGCCCCAGTATGCCAAGATTCACCAGGTGGACAGGAAAAATCACCAGAAGCTGACCCTTGGACATGCCTGATTTGGTGCTTTTTTTTTGTAAAGTACAGGAGCTGTTTTCCCTTACCTTAGCAAGGTACTTTGCAATTATAGTCTGTTTAGTGCCTACTATTAATTTCTCCTTATTAACAAGGAGAGTTGAGTGCTTGTATCAGTTTAAGGCTTCCTGGTGCTTTCCAGCAGGTATTAGAGCAAGTGCTAGTCACAGGGATGCTTAAAGGTAAGATGAAAAACATGCACACTGCAGTGTGCACTAGAGAAGTTAGATGTGAAAGTAGGTAACTTAAGTTTTACCTGTTTAAAACGTTAAGGTTTAGTGGAGAGTTACTATTTTTAAAACAGCAAGATTAATTGAAAGGGGTGGTCACTTTTGTATTCTGGTACTATGGAATACAGTAGGATGGACAATACATTTAAATAGTTGAAGGGGAGTGATTTAAAAAATGAGAATTTTGTGATTACTCACACAAGCCAGTGAAAGCAGAGAGGAAATGAGATATATGGTCAAATTAACATAAGAGACAGGCAACTAGAAAGAAAGTGGTATTTAACAAGACAACTGTAACTGGGTGGGAGGGTGAGGGCAAATTTCTGCCTGACTCAGAAGAGGCAGAGCTGTGGTCTCTTTTGAAGTCTTAATATGCAGTTAAATCAGAATGCAAGTAAAACACAAGGTAAAGAAAACAAACCACAGTATTCAAAATATAAAAAGGCAATAAAGTAATACAAAATACAACAAATAAAAGCAAACTAACTTTTCCTTCACAGCAAAGTGTAGCAGAGTCTGGATGAGCCTTTCTGGTAAAGCCTGATCCCTAACCTCTTTCTGAGGAGCATTGTATGTCCCAAGACTTGGGGATTTACTATGCTTGAGCCCTAATCTCAGTCTGAGGAGTTGTGTATGTTCCTGGATGTGGTGATTTAACACGCCTGACCCATAAACTGTATCTGAAGAGATGTGTAAGTCTCTGGAAGTGGTGATATACCATCTATCTGATGAAATGCGTATGCCACTGGATGTGCTGATTTACTATGCTTGAGCCTTAAACTGTATATGATGAGCTGAGTATGTCCCTGGATGTGCTGATTAACTATGCCTGAGCCCTAACCTCTATCTGAGGAGCTGTGTAGGCCTCTGGATGTGCTGATTTACCATGCCTTAGCCCTAAATTCTATCTGCAAAGCTGTGCATTTCCCTGGATGTACTGATTTTCCATGCTTGTATCTGAGGACCTGTTTATGTCCCTGGATGTGCTTATTTTTCATGTCTGAGGCATAAACTCTATATGAGGAGCTATCTATGTCCTTGGATGTGCTGATTTTACATGCCTAAACATGAAACGCTAACTAAGGAGCTATGTATGTCCCTGGATGGGGTGATTTACTATACCTGAGCCTTAAACTCTATCTGAGGAGCTGTGTATTTCCATAGATGTGTTGATTTGCCATGCTTGAACCCTAAACTGTATGTGAGGAGCTGTGTATGTCCCTGGATGAGATAATTTACCATGCCTGAGCCACAAAATCTGACTGAGGAGCTGTGTATGGCCCTGGATGTCGTGATTACCATGTCTAAGGCCTAAATTCTATTTGAGGAGCTATGTATGCCACTGGATGTGTTGATTTACCATACCTGATCCCTGAACTCTGAGTAGCTGTGTATGTACCTAGACTTGGTGATTTACCATGCTTGAGCCCTAAACTCTGTCTGAGAAGCTGTGTTTGTCCCTTGATCTGCTGATTTGCCATCACTGACCCTAAACTATATGTGAGGAACTGTGTATTTCCCTAGATATGGTGATTTGCCATTCCTGAGCCTTAAACTCTATAACAGAAGCATTGTAGTCCCTGGATGTGCTGATTCACCAAACCTAAACCCTAAACTCTACTTGAGAAGCTATGTATTTCCCTGGATGGCATGATTTGTCATGCCTGAAGCCTAAACTGTATATGAAGAGCTCAGTATTTCCCTGCATATGGTGATTTACCATGCTTGAACCCTAAACTGTATATGAGGAGTTGTTTATGTCCCTGGATGGGTTGATTTACCATGCCTGAGCCATAAATTCTATCCAGTTAGCTGTGTATGTCCAAGGATATGCTGATTTACTATGCCTGCATCCTAATCTCTATCTGCAGAGGTGTGTATGCCCCTGGATGTGATGATGTATCATGTCTGAGCCCTAAACTCTATTTGAGAAGCTGTGTATGCCCCTGGATGTGGTAATGTACCATGCCTGATCCCTAAGCACTATCTGAGGAGCTGTGTATGTCCCTGAATGTGGTGATTTGCCATGCCTGAGCCCTAAACTCTATTTGAGAAGCTGTATATGTCCATGAATGTGGAGATTTACCATGACTGAACCCTAAACTCTATCTTAGGAGTTGTGTATGTTCCTGGGTGTGGTGATCTAATGTGCCTCTCCGCTAAACTCTGTCTGAGGAGTTGTGTATGTCTCTGGAAGTGATGATTTACCATGGTAGAGCCCTGACATCTATCTGAGAAGCTTTGTTTGCCACTGGATGTGCTGATTTACTGTGCCTGAGCCCTAAACTATATCTGAGGAGCTGTTTATGTCTCTGGATGTGCTTATTTTACATACCTCAGTCATAAACTCTAAATTAGGACCTATCTATGTTCCTGGATGTGCTGATTTTATATGCCTAAGCATGACAGGCTAACTGAGGCGTATGTCCCTGGATGTGCTTACTTACCATGCTTGAGCCCTGAACTCTATATGAAGAGTTGTGTGTTTCCCTAGACGCAGTGATTTGGCATTCTTGAACCCTAAGCTCTATATGAAGAGCTCTGTATGCCCCTGGATATGGTGATTTACCATTCCTGAGCCCTAAACTCTATCTCTATCTGTGGAGCTTTGTATGTTCCTGGATGTGATGATGTACCATGTGTTAGCTCTAAACTCTATTTGAGAAGCTGCATATACCCCTGGGTGTGGTGGTTTACCAAGCCTGAGCCATGAACTCTATCTGAATGGCTGTTTATCTCCCTAGAATTGTTTATTTACCATGGCAGAGCCTTAACCTCTATCTGGGGAGCTGTATATGTCTCTGGATGTGGTGATTTACCATGCATAAGCCCTACACTCTATCTGAGGAGCAATAAATGTCTCTGGATGTGGTGATTTACAATACCTGAGCCCTAAACTCTATTTGGGAAGCTGTGTATGTCCCTGGATGTGGTAATTTACCATGCCTGAGCACTAAACTCTATCTGAGGAGCTGTGCATGTCCCTTGATCTGCTGAGTTATGATCCCTGAGCCCTAAGCTCAATGTGATGAGCTGTGCATGTCCCCAGATGTGGTGACTTACCATGCTTGAGCCCTAAACTTAGTCTGAGGAACTGTGTATGTCTATAGATGTGCTGATTTACCATGCCTGAGCCATGAAGTCTGTCTGTAGAGCTGTGTATGCCCCTGGATGTGGTGATTTACCATGCCTGAGCCCTAAACTCAGCCCGAGGAACTCTATTTGAGAAGCTGTGTATGCCCCTGGATGTGGTGATTTACCATGCCTGATCCTTGAACTCAGAATGGCTGTGTATGTAGATAGAATTGTTAATTTACCATGGCTGAGCTTGAGCCTTAAACTCTTTCTGAGGAGCTGTATATATCTCTGGATGTGATGATTTACCATGCATAAGCCCTGCACTCCATCTGAGGAGCAGTAAATGTCTCTGCATGTGGTGATTTACAATGCCTGAAACCGAATCTCTATCTGTGTATGTCCCCAGATGCAATAACTTCCCATGCCTGAGCCTTAAACTCAGTCCAAGGAGCTGTGTATGCCCCTAGATGTCATTACTTACCATCCCTGACCCTTAACTCTATCTGAGAAGCTGTGTATGTTCCTGGATGTAGTTATTTACAGTGCCTGAGCCCTGAACTCTATTTGAGGAGCGGTCTGTGCCCCTCGATGTGGTGATTTACCATGCCTGATCTTTGAACTCTATCTAAGGAGCTGTGTTTGTCCCTGGCTGTGCTGATTTACCATTCCTGAGCCCTAAACTCGATCTCTATCTGAGGAGTTGTGCATGTTCCGGGATATGGTGATGTACCATGTCTGAGCATTAAACTATATCTGAGTAGCTGTGTATGCCACAGATGTTGTGATTTCCTATGCCTGATCCCAGAACTCTATCTGAGGAGCTATGTTATGTCCCTAGACTTGGTAATTTACCATGGCTGAGCCATAAACTCTATCTGTGGAGCTGTGTATGTCTCTGGACGTGGGCATTTACTATGTCTGAGCCCTACACTCTATCTGAGGAGTAGTAAGTGTCTCTGAATGTGGTGATTTTTAATGCTTGAGCCCTAAACTCTATCTGAGGAGCTGTGTACATCCCTTGATCTGATGATTTACCATCCCGAGCCCTAAATTATATCTGAGTAGCTGTGTATTTCTCTAGATGTGGTGATTAGCCATGCTTGAACCCTATACCCTATATGAGAAACTCTGTATGCCCGTGGATGTGCTGATTCACCAAACCGGAGCCCTAAACTCTACTTGAGAAGCTCTGTATTTCCCTGAATGGTGTGATTTTTCATGCTTGAACCCTAAACTGTATATGAAGAGCTCAGTATGCCCCTGCATGTGGTGATTTACCATGCCTGAGCAGTGAAATTTATCCAAGAAGCTGTGTATGTCCCTGGATATGCTGACTTACCATGCCTGAGCCCTAAACTCCATCTGAGGAGCTGTGTATGTCCTTGGATATGCTGATTTACGATGCCTGAGCACTAAACTCTATCTGATTAGATGTGTATGTCCATGGATATGCTGATTTACTATGCCTGCACCCTAACCTCTATCTGCAGATGACAGGTGTGTATGTCCCTGGAGGTGGTGACGTAACATGTCTGAGCCCTAAACTCTATTTGAGGAGCTGTGTATGGCCTTGGATGTGGTAATTTACCATGCCTGATCGCTAAGCTCTATCATAGGAGCTTTGTATGTCCCCAGACCTGGTGATTTATCATGCCTGCGACATAAACTCTATCTGAAGAGCTGTATATGTTTCTGTACATAGTGATTTACCATGCCTGAGACCTAAACCTTATCTGACGAGCTGTGTATGTCTCCAGATGTGAAGATTTGCCATGCTTGATCCCTACATTCTATATGAACAACGGGAAAGTTACCGTCAGCTGCCAGTCGGGTGCCAGGATCAGCCACATAAAGCATGCACTCAGGTCACTCCACAACAAGTACAAATATGACTCTGTCATTGTCCATGTTGGTGTGAATGACTTGAGACATACCTCCCTGGACTACATGAAAAGAGACATGGAGGAGCTCTCAGATCTTGTAGCCCAGGCAGGTTTGACCCTAGCCCTGAGTAGCACCCTGCCATCACCCAGAATGATACCACAGAACAAGGACAAAATGATTGACTTCAACAATTGGCTAAGCTTCTGGTGTCATTCTAAGGGGATCCAGTATGCGTCTGCCTGGGATGACATGATAGGCAGACCACAATACTTTGCCAGAGATGACCTGCACCTATCGCCCTTGGGATTCCAGATACTGGCTAAGGCTCTTGCCACCCCTATAGTGCCTTTTTTAGGCAAGGTTCATATGTCAAATTCACCACTGTAACAGGTACAAGCAAGCAAAAATCTGAGGGTAATGATACTCAATGCTAGAAGTCTAAACTTCAAAATGCATTCACTCGAGACACTCCTTAAAATGGAGAACATCAACATCTGAGCAGTGACAGAGACCTGGCTGAAGGCTTCAGAAAGCACCCCTGCATTAACAGGCTATAATTCATACCACACCTTTTGGCCACCTAAACTGGACTGAAACACTAAAGGCGGAGGCATATCCATATTCATTAAGGATATCCAAACCTCCAGGCTAGTTGCTCAGCATAATGCATCTGAGATTATCCAAGTGCAACTAACTCTGGGCAAGACCGCAATCCAAATTGTAATTTCTTGATACACCGGAAAATATTGGGGTACAACCCAACATCCTAATAATAGGCAATTTCAACCCCACCATTAACTGGGGAAACTACTCATATACCAACTCTTTTGCTCAATGTTTTCTAGAATTCATAAATTTCAACACCTTGGATCAACTTATCCACTCCCCCACCAGGGGCAGCAATATCCTAGACCTGGTCATTACCAACATAGGTGACCGGTGTTCCACACCAGAGGTCAATTCCTTGTTAGTCAGATCTGACCACAAGCTAATCACCCTAGACATCCACATCCCACCCCCATCCCCCATTAGGGAAACCACTGTAAAAAATTTCTCCAAAGCCATCTTCACGCTTCTTAAGACAAAAGTGACAAACTTCACGACTCCCATGCAGACAGACAATAGAGGTACGACTGCTGAATCCTACACAAATGCACTTTATAAGCACTTACACGAGTGCATGATCGTGCTATCCCTAATGGAACCAAGATGCTATCCTCCAAAAAAAAGAAGCTAATCTGGTGGTCCCTTGACATAAACAAACTCTACAATAGAGGAAAGAAACTGTTGCAAAAAAAAAAAAAGAGTAAAATCCCATGATCGGAGGAACTCCCTGGTCAGCCTCAGTAAGAAGCTGAGATCCTTCATAAAATCCTCCAAAGCTAGTTACAAAAACAAAATCACCACTGATTCTAAAGACAACCACAAAGCATTCTATAGCTATGTCAAGAATCTCAATGGCAACACTCAGATCTGCTCTGAGTTACAGCACAATGGCACTAAATATACAGAACCAACTGATATTTCCAACATCCTGGCAGGAAGGTTCAGTGCTAACTTTACCCCCCCTCTCACCCCCTAAAGGGCCCATCTCTATACTGGAAGAATGCAAAGTTCCTGAAGTCATGGCTGCACAGGTAAAAAATATATTCTCCAAAGCCAAGAACACAGCATCCATGTGATCCGACTACATCCCAGGCTGCATTCTACATGAACAACAGAATGAACTGGCACCCCACCTAAGCACCATGTTCCATCATAGCCTCACCTCAGACTTTGTGCCCACTGAATGGCACACAGTGACGGTTATCCCACTCCACAAAGGGGGAGCCACCACGGACCCCAGGAACTACCACCCCATTAGCCTAATGAGCCTGGTCTGCAAGGCCATGGAATGTATCTTCATGGAACTTATAAACAAAGACACTGGTAATCTCCAAACTCTGGACCCCACCGAGTTTGGGTTTGTAAAAGGCAGATCACGTCTCCTAAACCTGATAGACTTCTTTGAAGCAGTCACCAAAGCCATAGACGAGGATAAGGTGGTTTACACAGCTTATCTAGATTTTGCAAAGGCTTTTGACACCATCCCCCACTCTGGAATTATAGATAAAATCACTAATCTAGGTATAAATACCTATGTCACAAGATGGGTTGCCAACTGGCTCACTGACAGAATCCACACTGTGAAAGTAGCAAACTCCAAATCCGACTTCATACCAGTGACAAGTGGAGTACCACAGGGTTCAGTCCTGGGTCCTCTCCTGTTTGGTATCTACTTTTCTGAAATACAGGCTAACACAGAAAGCCTTTGGCTAATGAATTTCACAGATGACTGCAAACTAGGAGCAATAATCAAAACTCCTAAGGATGTGGACATCCTACAAAATGGCCTCACTGAGACAGATGCCTGTTGTCAAAGCCATGGCATCAAGCTCAATGTCAAAAAGTGCATTGTCATCCCCTTTGGTAAAAACTCTGTACCCATGAGCTACCACATAGGTGGTAGTCTACTTAATACCAAAAGTGTGATAAGAGACCTTGGGACACAGGTGGACAGTAGTCTCTCCTTTGATAATCATATCACCACAGTAGTCAGGAAATCCTTCTATGTGGTACACCTCATCACAAAAGTTTTCTCATCCAGAAAAAAGAGGTCATTGTTCCCCTCTACTCGTCACTCATTAGACCCATTATAGAGTACAATGCCCCTTTTGGTATGTACCTCATAAGACATCTACAACAACTGGAAAGGCTGCAGAAATACCTCACAAAGAGGATTACCATCCTCAAACAGATGCCCTATGCAGACAGTCTCAAAAAACTCCAGCTTTACTCTGTCGCATATCGCCTACTCAGAGGCAATCTCTGCCTAACATACAAAGCTATGTCAAACCCAGAACTGTTGGACATGCTCCACTTAAAGAAATCCCAATCCCTCTGAGCTACACGCTTTAGAGACTTAACCTTGACACCACAATAAACAGAACATGCTGGAGGGATAGATTCCTGTCCCAGAAACTTCCCATACTCTGGAACAAACTACCTATCTATATCAAACAAAGCTCCTCATTAGCACTCGACGGCAAGACATTCAAGAGCCAGCACTTGGATGTGATAGCTCATCAATCCAAAAAGAGACGCATGTAGTCTCAGACTTAGTTATAAATATTTCTTCTTTTGTGTTAAATAGTGAACAGCTTAGTGTTCTTAATAAAGGTTTATCTTTTATTCCTGCAAGGAGGGCCGACCCAGCAGAAATGTTGAAGGACTTAAGACTACTTGGCAGAAGGCTTTCCCTAAAGTGTTTGTTTCCTACAGATACTACTGCAGGTAATAAAGGACATAATATATACAGAAAACCTAGTACCTTTGTTCCAGCTTTACCAACAGGTATTCAATGATTCATAGATGTATGTGAAATTGCTTTTAGAGAATTAAACAACTCAACTGATACTAGTATGTCATTTTATAACTTGACAGTAGATGAACATAGAGCCCTGCAAGAATTAAAAAATACACATTCACTAGTTATTAAGCAGGCAGATAAAGGAGGTGGTATAGTGTTAATGGACAAGGATTTATATGTCACACAAATGGAGAAACTTTTACTTGACATGCATACATATCAATGCATTTCCAAGCCTACTGTTAACGCTATTAAAAATAAAGTTTCTTTTTTAATTTTTGATTTACTAATCACGAATTTAATAGATGATTCACTTTTTAACTATTTTAATGTGTATAAACCTCTTGTTCCCAGGGTATATGGCTTACCAAAAATACACAAAAATTTGTTATCTCCACCCATGCGTCCTATTGTTTCAGGCACTGGGTGGTGTACTGAACCTCTCTCTATTTATGTAGAGGGATGTTTACATGGTTTGTTGGCAAACTGCCATACAATATTGAAGGATACAAAGATGTTTTTACAAAGGCTTTATGATAGAATGGAAAGTGTTGATGTTAATGAGAATTTTGTCCTTGTTACATTAGACATTGAATCCTTATTCACTAGTATACCTAACACCTGGGGTGTTGACAGTGTTAGGGATTTTCTTTCTGTGAATAAGTGTTTCACCAACACTAAGATACAGTTGATTTGTAGTCTCTTAGAGATTATCCTAGAGAACAACATTGTTATGTTCCAGGAGCAATTCTTTTTGCAGCAAGTTGGCGTGGCCATGGGCACTGCATGTGCAAATAGCTACGCCAGCTTGGCATTGGTCAGCTGGGAAGAGCAAAATGTGTTGTCAAATAATAATCCATTCTTTGGACAAATACTTTGGTACGTCCGTTTTGTGGATGACGTGTTTATGCTGTGGAGAGGCTCTGGTATTGATTTGGCACAGTTTTTGGAATATTTGCATTCAACTACTGATTTTTTAAGGTTCACTTCCCATAGTTCTAACACTGACATCAGTTTCCTTGATCCTTGATGTGCAGGTTGGTAAATCTGTTTTAAATAGTCTTTGCAGTAATATTTATTTTAAACCCACTAGAAAAAATACTCTTTTGTACAAATCTAGTATGCACCCTAGACACATTCCTAGGAACGTGCTCAAGGGTCAGGTTTTTAGAACACTGCAACTGCATAGCAGAGAAGAAGATGCAGTAGTTGCCCTATCTAATTTAAAAACAGAATTTTTACATAGGGGATACTCGCTTGCAGACAATGAACAGACTATCTTTAATGCCTGGAAGCTGAGAAGCAATAGATGTAAACCTTATTTTAATGCTGGTGATGCTGTTGACAATACAAGATATACTAACAGAACTAGTAATGATTTTAGAGTGGTGTTTCAGTTTTCCAGTAACATCAATCAATACTTAGATGTAGTCAAAAAGCATTGGTATTTGCTACAAGAAGTGCCTGGTTTGGTAGACAAGGTCGGACATTCTCCTATTTTAGTTTTAGAAATAATAAATCCCTTAAACAACATCTATGTCATGGTGAATTATCTAGAACTATTATTAGATCCAATCGGCATGGTACTTTTCCATGCAGGAATTGCAGTGCAATTTATATATAGTAAAAATAAATATGTACATCCTACTAGGAAATTTTCTTTGTACACTAATCAATACACTGATTGCAGATCTACAGATGTGGTCTATTATTGTTTTTGTGTACAATGTCCTGCTTTTTATGAAGGAAAAACAAATAGAATGCTTAAAGATCGTATTTTAGACCACCTAAGAGATATTAGTAATAATAAACCATCAAATGCTCTAGCCAATCATGTTATGTCCAAAGGCCATTCTCATTCCTTTAAGTTCTTTGTTCTACAACATATTCATAGAAACCCCAGAGGTGGTGACATTGAGAATATCACAGAGGGATATGAACAGAAGTGGATTTTGAAACTTAATGCTGAAAAGTATCCTGGTTTGAATGCTACTACTTCCTTGGTCCCTTTTTTAAAGGCTAGACATCTCAAGCATTAAGATTAGCTAAGTTCTTTCAAAATTAGTCCATGTATTTAACTAGCTTTTAGTTTCCAAGTATTCTATTTAACTTTTTCCTGCCTAGTATTTTTCCATGTTTTGTAATGATTTTATAAGTTTTTTAAGTGCTTTCTCATGTATAGTATTTGATTCCTTCTTGTACAATGTTTTTAAGCAATGTTTTTAAGCAATGCTTTTTTTAGTTTGAGCATGAGGCTTAATTGTTTTTCACTGCTACTTAATCATTGTGTGATTTTATTGATTAATTGGCATTTTAGAATCTCTATTTAAACCTGTGCATTTTTTACTGTGGTGTCTGATAAAGCAACTTCGGTTGAGAAAGGGCTTACCACTTTGTACTTTGCTGTGATTAAACATTTTGCTATGTGTTATCTTGGTACATTTTTTTTACTTTTTATCTTTCATTTGGAGGTGTATTTGTTCTTGGATGCAGTGATTTACTGTGTCTGAGTCCTAAATTCTATCCTGGAAGTTGTGTATGTCCTTGGAAGTGCAGATTTACCATGCCTGAGCCCTAAACTGTATTGAATGGGCCAAGTATATCCCTGGATATGTTGATTTACCATGACCGAGCCCTAAACTCTATCTGAGAAGCTGTGTTTATCTCAGGATGTGCTGATTTACCATGCCTGAACCATGAAGTCTATCTGGAGTGCTGTGTATGTCCCTGCATGGGGTGATTTACCATACCTAAGACATAAATTCTATTTGAGGTGCTGTGTATGTCCTTGTATGTCCTGACTACCATGCATGAGCCTTAAACTTTATTTCTACCTGAGGAGCTGTGTATGTTCTTGGATGAGTTGATGTACCATGTCAGAGTGCGAAAATCTATCTGAGGAGCTATGCATTTCCCTGGATGTGGTGATTTACAATGGTTGAATGATAAACTCTATATGCGGAGCTCTATTTGACCCTGGATGTGGTGATTTAGCATGCCTAAGCCATAAATTCTATCAGAGGACTTTGTATACGACTGAATGTGCTGATTTTTGCATGCCTGAGCTATAAACTCTAAATGAAGAGCTATCAATGTCCCTGAATGAGCTGTTTTTCCATAATTGTACACAAAACGCTATCTGAGGAGCTCTATATGTCCCTGGATGGGGTGATTTACCATGCCTGAGACATAAATTCTAACAGATGAGCAATGTATGTCCCTGGATGTAATGATGTACAATGACTGAGCCATAAACTCTATCTGATTAGCTGTGTATGTCCCTGGATTTGCTGATTTACCATGCCACAGCCCTAAACTCTATCTCTATCTGAGGAGCTGTTTACATGCCTGGATGTGGTGATGTACCATGTCTGAGCCTTAAACTCTATTTGAGGAGCTGTGTATGCTCCTGGATGTGGTGATTTACCATATCTAACTTCTAATCTCTTTCTGAGGAGCAGTGCATTTTCCTGGATGTGGTGATTTTCCATGCCTGAACTCTAAACTCTATTTGAGGAGCTATGCAAGTCCCTGGAGGTGGTGAGTTGTCATGCCTAAGCCCTATGCTCTGTCAGAGGAGCTGTGCACCTCACTAGCTGTGCATAGCCTTAACCGCTATCGGAGGAGCTGTGCATGTTCCTGGATGTGGTGATTTACCATGCCTGAGCCTAATCTCTATCTCAGGAGCTGTGGACATCCTTGAATGTAGAGATTTACCATGACTGAGCCCTAAACTCTATCTTAGAATTTGTGTAGGTCCCTTGATGTGGTGATTTACCTTGCCTGATCCATGAAGTCTATCTGAGGAGTTGTGTATGTCTCTGGAAGTGGTGATTTACCATGCCAGAGCCCTGATCTCTATCTGAGGAGCAGTGTATGTTCCTGGACATGGTGATTTACACTGCCTGATCCCTAAACACAGCCTTCGGAGTTCTGTATGTCCCTTGATGTGCAGATTTACCATGCTTGAGCCCTAAACTCTATCTGATGAACTGAGTTTTTCCATAGCTGTGTTGATTTACCATGCCTGACCCTAAACTCTACCTAAGAAGTTGTGTATGTCCTTCGATGTGGTGATTTACCATGCCTGAAAACTAAACTCTATCTGAGGAGCCGTGTGTTTGCCTTGGTCTGTTTAGTTACCATCCCTGAGCCCTATGCTATAAGTGATGAGCTGTGCATGTACACAGATGCGGTGATTTACCATGCTTGAGCCGTAAACTCAGTCTGGGGAACTGTGCACATCCCTAGATGTGCTAATTTACCATTCCTAAGCCATAAAGTCTATCTGTAGAGCCAAGTATGTCCCTGGATGTGGTGCTTTACCATGCCTATGTCCTAAACTCTATCTGATGGGCTGTGTATGTCCCCAGACGTCTTGATTTATAATGCCTGAGCCCTAATCTCAGCTTGAGGAATGGTGTACATCCCTAGATGTGCTAATTTACCATCCTTGAGCACAAAACTCTATCTGAGGAGCTGTCTATGTTCCTGATTGTAGTGATTCACCGTGCCTGAGCCCTAAACTCTATTTTAAGAGCTGTGTATGTCCCTGGATGTGGTGATTTACCATGCCTGATTCCTGAACTCTATCTGAGGAGCCATTTATGTCCCTAGACTTGGTGATTTGTCATGGTTGAGCCTTAACCTGTATCTGAGGAGCTGTATATGTCTCTGGATGTGGTGATTTACCAGGCATGAGCCCTGCACTCTATCTGAGGAGCTATAAATGTCTCTGGATGTGGTGATTTACAATACCTAAGCCCTAAACACTAGCTGAGGAACTGTATATGTCTCTGGATGTGGTGAGTTACAATGTCTGAGCTAAGTATGTCCCTTGATTGCTGATTTAATATCCCTGAGCCCTAGGCTCTATTTGAAGAGCAGTGTACGTCACCAGATGTGGTAATTTACCATGGCTAAGCCCTAAATTTTCTCTGAGTACCTGTGTATGTCCCTGGATGTGGTGATTTACCATGCCTGAGTCATGAAATCTATCCGAGGAGCTGTGTATTTTCCTGGATATGGTGATTTTACCACTACAGAGCTCTAAACTGTATCTCTATATGAGGAACTGTGTATGTTCCTGCATGTGGTAATGGATGATATTTGAGCCCGAAACTCTATTTTAGGAGCTGTGTATGCCCATGGATGTGGTGATTTACCATGCCTGATCCCTGAACTCTATATGGAGAATTGTGTATATCCCCTGACTTAGTGATTTACCATGCCTGAGCTCTAAACTCTGTCTGAGGAGATGTGTAAGTCCCTAGATGTGGTGATTTACCATCCCTGAGCCCTAAACTCTATCTCAGGAGCTGTGCATGTCCCTAGATGTGGTGATTTACCATGCCTGAGAACTAATCTCTGTCTTAGGAGTTGTGTAAATCCCTGGATGTGGTGATTTCCCATGACTTAGCCCTAAACTCTATCTGAGGAGTTCACTATCTCCAAGGATGTGGTGATTTACCATGATTGAGCTCTAAGCTCTATCTTAGGAGTTGTATATATCCCAGGATGTGGTGATTTACTATGTCAGAGCCCTGTTTTCTTTCTGAGGATATGCATATTTCCCTGGATGGGGTGATTTACCATGCCTGTGCCCTAGACTCTGTTTAGGGAGGTGTATTTGTTCTTGGATGTGGTGATTTACTGTGTCTGAGTCCTAAACTCTATCTTGGAAGTTGTGTATGTCCTTGGAAGTGCAGATTTACCATGCCTGAGCCCTAAACTGTATTGAATGGGCCAAGTATATCCCTGGATATGTTGATTTACCATGACCGAGCCCTGAACTCCATCTGAGAAGCTGTGTTTATCTCAGGATGTGCTGATTTACCATGCCTGAACCATGAAGTCTATCTGGAGAGCTGTGTATGTCCCTGCATGGGGTGATTTACCATACCTAAGACATAAATTCTATTTGAGGTGCTATGTATGTCCTTGTATGTCCTGACTACCATGCATGAGCCTTAAACTTTATTTCTACCTGAGGAGCTGTGTATGTTCTTGGATGTGTTGATTTACCATGTCAGAGTGCGAAAATCTATCTGAGGAGCTATGTATTTCCCTGGATGTGGTGATTTACAATGGTTGAATGCTAAACTCTATATGAGGAGCTCTGTTTGTCCCTGGATGTGGTGATTTAGCATGCCTAAGCCATAAATTCTATCAGAGGACTTTGTATACGACTGGATGTGCTGATTTTTGCATGCCTGAGCTATAAACTCTAAATGAGGAGCTATCAATGTCCCTGAATGAGCTGTTTTTTCCATAATTGTACACAAAACGCTATCTGAGGAGCTCTATATGTCCCTGGATGGGGTGATTTACCATGCCTGAGACATAAATTCTAACAGATGAGCAATGTATGTCCCTGGATGTAATGATGTACAATGACTGAGCCATAAACTCTATCTGATTAGCTGTGTATGTCCCTGGATTTGCTGATTTACCATGCCACAGCCCTAAACTCTATCTCTATCTGAGGAGCTGTTTACATGCCTGGATGTGGTGATGTACCATGTCTGAGCCTTAAACTCTATTTGAGGAGCTGTGTATGCTCCTGGATGTGGTGATTTACCATACCTAACTTCTAATCTCTATCTGAGGAGCAGTACATGTTCCTGGATGTGGTGATTTTCCATGCCTGAACTCTAAACTCTATTTGAGGAGCTATACAAGTCCCTGGAGGTGGTGAGTTATCATGCCTAAGCCCTATGCTCTGTCAGAGGAGCTGTGCACCTCACTAGCTGTGCATAGCCTTAACCGCTATCTGAGGAGCTGTGCATGTTCCTGGATGTGGTGATTTACCATGCCTGAGCCTAATCTCTATCTCAGGAGCTGTGGACATCCTTGAATGTGGAGATTTACCATGACTGAGCCCTAACCTCTATCTTAGAATTTGTGTAGGTCCCTTGATGTGGTGATTTACCTTGCCTGATCCATGAAGTCTATCTGAGGAGTTGTGTATGTCTCTGGAAGTGGTGATTTACCATGTCAGAGCCCTGATCTCTATCTGAGGAGCAGTGTATGTTCCTGGACGTGGTGATTTACACTGCCTGATCCCTAAACACAGCCTTCGGAGTTCTGTATGTCCCTTGATGTGCAGATTTACCATGCTTGAGCCCTAAACTCTATCTGATGAACTGAGTTTTTCCATAGCTGTGTTGATTTACCATGCCTGACCCTAAACTCTACCTGAGAAGTTGTGTATGTCCTTCGATGTGGTGATTTACCATGCCTGAAAACTAAACTCTATCTGAGGAGCCATGTGTTTGCCTTGGTCTGTTTAGTTACCATCCCTGAGCCCTATGCTATAAGTGATGAGCTGTGCATGTATACAGATGCGGTGATTTACCATGCTTGAGCCGTAAACTCAGTCTGGGGAACTGTGCACATCCCTAGATGTGCTAATTTACCATTCCTAAGCCATAAAGTCTATCTGTAGAGCCAAGTATGTCCCTGGATGTGGTGCTTTACCATGCCTAAGTCCTAAACTCTATCTGATGGGCTGTGTATGTCCCCAGATGTCTTGATTTATAATGCCTGAGCCCTAATCTCAGCTTGAGGAATGGTGTACATCCCTAGATGTGCTAATTTACCATCCTTGAGCACAAAACTCTATCTGAGGAGCTGTCTATGTTCCTGATTGTAGTGATTTACCATGCCTGAGCCCTAAACTCTATTTTAAGAGCTGTGTATGTCCCTGGATGTGGTGATTTACCATGCCTGATTCCTGAACTCTATCTGAGGAGCCATTTATGTCCCTAGACTTGGTGATTTGTCATGGTTGAGCCTTAACCTGTATCTGAGGAGCTGTATATGTCTCTCGATGTGGTGATTTACCATGCATGAGCCCTGCACTCTATCTGAGGAGCTATAAATGTCTCTGGATGTGATGATTTACAATACCTAAGCCCTAAACACTAGCTGAGGAACTGTATATGTCTCTGGATGTGGTGAGTTACAATGTCTGAGCTACGTATGTCCCTTGATTGCTGATTTAATATCCCTGAGCCCTAGGCTCTATTTGAAGAGCAGTGTACGTCACCAGATGTGGTAATTTACCATGTCAAAGCCCTAAATTCTCTCTGAGTACCTGTGTATGTCCCTGGATGTGGTGATTTACCATGCCTGAGTCATGAAATCTATCCGAGCAGCTGTGTATTTTCCTGAATATGGTGATTTTACCACTTCAGAGCTCTAAACTGTATCTCTATATGAGGAACTGTGTATGTTCCTGCATGTGGTAATGGATGATATTTGAGCCCGAAACTCTATTTTAGGAGCTGTGTATGCCCATGGATGTGGTGATTTACCATGCCTGATCCCTGAACTCTATATGGAGAATTGTGTATATCCCCTGACTTGGTGATTTACCATGTCTGAGCCATAAACTCTATCTCAGGAGCTGTGCATGTCCCTAGATGTGGTGATTTACCATGCCTGAGAACTAATCTCTATCTTAGGAGTTGTGTAAATCCCTGGATGTGGTGATTTCCCATTACTTAGCCCTAAACTCTATCTGAGGAGTTCACTATCTCCAAGGATGTGGTGATTTACCATGATTGAGCTCTAAGCTCTATCTTAGGAGTTGTATATATCCCAGGATGTGGTGATTTACTATGTCAGAGCCCTGTTTTCTTTCTGAGGATATGCATATTTCCCTGGATGGGGTGATTTACCATGCCTGAGCCCTAGACTCTGTTTAAGGAGGTGTATTTGTTCTTGGATGTGGTGATTTACTGTGTCTGAGTCCTAAACTCTATCTTGGAAGTTGTGTATGTCCTTGGAAGTGCAGATTTACCATGCCTGAGCCCTAAACTGTATTGAATGGGCCAAGTATATCTCTGGATATGTTGATTTACCATGACCGAGCCCTAAACTCTATCTGAGAAGCTGTGTTTATCTCAGGATGTGCTGATTTACCATGCCTGAACCATGAAGTCTATCTGGAGAGCTGTGTATGTCCCTGCATGGGGTCATTTACCATACCTAAGACATAAATTCTATTTGAGGTGCTGTGTATGTCCTTGTATGTCCTGACTACCATGCATGAGCCTTAAACTTTATTTCTACCTGAGGAGCAGTGTATGTTCTTGGATGTGTTGATGTACCATGTCAGAGTGCGAAAATCTATCTGAGGAGCTATGTATTTCCCTGGATGTGGTGATTTACAATGGTTGAATGCTAAACTCTATATGAGGAGCTCTGTTTGTCCCTGGATGTGGTGATTTACCATGCCTGACCCTAAACTCTATCAGAGAAGCTATGTGTGCCACCGAATATGCTGATTTACAATGGCTGAGCCCTAAACACAGTCGGAGGAGCTGAGTATGCCCCTAGATGTGCTGATTTACCATCCCTGAGCCCTAAACTCTCTCTGAGGACCTGTGTATTTCCCTGAATGAGGTGATTTACCATGTCTGAGCTGTGAAATCTATCTGGGGAGCTGTGTATGTCCCTGGATATGATGATTTACAATTCCTGAGCCCTAAACTCTATCTGTGGAGCTGTGTACGCCCATGGATGTGGTGATTTGCCATGCCTGATCCCTGAACTCTGTCTGGAGAACTCAGTATGTCTCTAGACTTGGTGATTTGCCATGGCTGAGCCTTGAACTCTATCTGATGAGTTGTATATATCTCTGGATGTGGTGATTTACTATACATACGCCCTATACTGTATCTGAGGAGGTGTAAATGTCTTTAGATATGGTGATTTACAATTCCTGAGCCCTTAACTCTATTTGAGGAGCTATGTATGTCCCTTAATCTATTGCTTTACCGTCCCTGAGCCCTAAGTGCAATCTTTTGAGCTGTGTATGTCCCCAGAGATGGTTATTTGCTATATTAAACCACCAAGAAGGAAAAATAGTCCAAGAAACGACTCAGCCAATATAGCTAATGGTTATTTGCTATGTCTGAGCCCTGAACTCTATCTGAGGAGCTGTGTATGCTCCTGGATGTGGTGATTTACCATGCCTGATCCCTAATCTCTATCTTATGAGTTGTTTATATCCCTAGATGTGATGATTTTCCATGCCTGAGCCCTAAGCTCTATCTGAGGAGCTCTTTCTCTCCTTGGATGTGGAGACTTACAATGCTTGAGCCCTGAACTCTATCTTAGGAGTTCTGTATATCCCTGAATGTGGTGATTTACCATGCCAGAGGCCTAACGTCTGTCTGAGGATCTGCATATTTCCCTGGATGGGGTGATTTACCATGTCTGAGCCTAAACTCTGTTTGAGAAGGTGTGTTTGTTCCTGGATGTGGTGATTTACTGTGTCTGAGTCATAAACTCTATGTTGGAAGTTGTGTATGTCCCTGGAAGTGCAGATTTACCATGCTTGAGCCCTGGAGTCTATCTGATGGGCCACGTATATCTCTGGATGTGCTGAGTGACCACGTTTGAGCTCTAAACTCTATCTGAGAAGCTGTGTTTGTCCCGGGATGTGCTGATTTATCATGTCTGAGCCATGAGGTCTATCTGTAGAGCTGTGTATGTCCCTGCATTGGGTGATTTACCATACCTGAGACATTAATTCTATCTGAGGAGCTAAGTATGTCCCCGCATGTGCTGACTACCATGCCTGAGCCTTAAACTTTATCTCTACATGAGGTGCTGTGTATGTTCTTGGATTTGCTGATGTACCATGTCTGATCACTGAATTCTATTTGAGAAGCTGTGTATGTCCCTGGATGTGGTGATTTACCATAGCTGAGATGTGAAATTTATCTGAGGAGCTGTGTATGCCCCTGGGTGTAGTGATTTACCATTCCTGAGTCCTAAACTACATCTCTATCTGAGGAGCTGTGTGTGTTCCTGGATGAGATGATGTACCATGTCTGAGCCCTAAACTCTATTTGAGAAGCTGTGTATGTCCCTGGATGTGGTAATTTACCATACCTGATCCCTGAACTCTATCTGAGGGGCTATGTATGTCCCTAAACTTGGCGATTTACCATGGCTGAGCCTTAAACTCTATCTGAGTTGCTGTATATGTCACTGGATGGTGTGATATACTATGCATAAGCCCTACACTCTATCTGAGGAAAATTAAATATCCCTGGATGTGATGATTTACAATGCCCGAGCCCTAACCTCTATCTGAGAAGCTGTTTATGTCCCTGGATGTGGTGATTTACCATGCCTGAGCACTAAACTCTGTCTGAGGAGCCATTTATGTCCCTTGGTTTGCCTAGTTACCATGCTTCAACCCTATGCTGTAAGTGATGAGCTGTGCATGTCCTCAGATGCAGTGATTTACCATCCCTGAGCCCTAAATTCAGTCTGGAGAATTGAGTACATCCCTAGATGTGATGATTTGCCATTGCTATGCCATAAAGTCTTTCTGTAGAGCAGTGTATGTCCCTGGATGTGGTGATTTATCATGTCTAAGTCCTAAACTCTATCTGATGGGCTGTGTATGTCCTTAGATGTCTTGATTTACAATACCTGAACTCTAAACTCAGTATGAGGATCTGTGTACATCCCTATATGTGATGATTTACCATCCTTGAGCCCAAAACTATCTTGGTCATGGTGAATTACTGTGCCTGAGCCCTAAGCTCTATTTTAGGAGCTGTGTATGCCCCTGGATGTGGTGATTTACAATGCCTGATTCCTGAACTCTATCTGAGGTGCTATGTATGTCCCTATACTTTGTGATTTGCCATGCCTGAGCCCTAAACTCTAGCTTTGAAGCTGTATATGTCTCTGGATGTCATGAGTTACAATGCCTGAGCTATGTATGTCCCCTGATTGCTGATTTACCATCCCTGAGCCCTAGGCTCTATCTCAAGAGCTGTGTATGTCCCCAGATGTGGTGATTTACCATGTCTAAGTAGTAAACCCAGTCTGAGGACTTGTGTATGTCCCTGGATGTGGTGATGTGCCATGCCTGAGCCATGAAATCTATCTTAGGAGCTGTGTATGTTCCTAAATATGGTGATTTACCATTACTGAGCCCTAAACTCTATCTCTATATGAGAAAGCTGTGTATGTTTCTGCATGTGGTGATGTATGATGTCTGAGCCCTAAACTCTTTTTGAGGAGCTGAGTATGCCCATAGATCTGGTGATTTACCATGCCTGATGCTGGAAATCTATCTGGAGAATTGTGTAGATCACTAGACTTGATGATTTACCATGGCTGAGCCTTGAACTCTGAGAAGCTGTATACGTTTCCGGATGTGGTGATTTATAAATCCTGAACCCTAAACTCTATTTGAGGAGGCATGTATGCCCCTTAATCTGCTGATTTATCATCCATGAATCCTAAGCTCAATCTTATGAGCTGTGTATGTCCCATGATATTGTAATTTACCATGGCTGAGCCCTAAACTCAGTCCGAGGAGATGTGTACATCCCTAGATGTGGTGATTTACCTTCCCTGAGTCCTAAACTCTATCTGAGGAGCTGTGTATGTTCCAGGATGTGGTGATTTACCATGACTGCACCCTAAACTCTATCTCAGGAGCTGTCCATGTCCCTGCATGTTGTGACTTACCATGCCTGAGCCATAAATTCTGTCTGAGGACTTCGTATGCCATTGGATGTGCTGATTTTCCATGCCTAAGCCATAAACTCTAAATGAGGAGCTATCAATGTCCCTGGATATGCTGTGTTTCCAGACTTGAGCACGAAACACTATCTGAGTTGCTCTATATGTCCCTGGATGGGGTGATTTACCATGCCTGAGACATAAATTCTATCTTATGAGCAGTGTGTATGTTCATGGATGTGATAATGTACAATGACTGTGCCATAAACTCTATCTGATTAGCTGTGTATGTCTCTGGATGTGCTGATTTACCATGCCTGAGCCCCAAACTCTATCTCTATCTGAGGAGCTCTTTACATTGGTCATGTACCATGTCTGAGCCCAAAACTCTATCTGAGGAGCTGAGTATTTCCCTGGATGTGGTGATTTCCCATGCTTAAATCCTAAAATCTATATGAGGAGCTCTGTATGTCTCTTGATGTGGTCATTTACCATATGTGAGCTGTAAAATCTACCTGAGGAGCTGAGTATATCCTAGGATAGGGTGATTTACCATGCCTGAGCCATAAATTCTATCTGTGGAGCTGTGTATGTCCCTGGATGTACTGATGTACCATGCCTGAGCAATATATTCTATCTATAGAGTTGAATATGTCCCTGTATGTGCTGACTTACTATGCCTGATCCCTGAACTCTATCTGAGGAGCTGTGTATGTTCCTGGATGTGGTGATTTACCATGCCTGATCCCTAATCTCTATCTTATGAGTTGTTTATATCCCTGGATGTGATGATTTTCCATGCCTGAGCCCTAAACTCTATCTGAGGAGCTCTTTCTCTCCTTGGATGTGGAGACTCACAATGCTTGAGCCCTGAACTCTATCTTAGGAGTTCTGTATATCCCTGAATGTGGTGATTTACCATGTCAGAGCCCTAACGTCTGTCTGAGGATCTGCATATTTCCCTGGATGGGTTGATTTACCATGTCTGAGCCTACACTCTGTTTGAGAAGGTGTGCTTGTTCCTGAATGTGGTGATTTACTGTGTCTGAGTCATAAACTCTATGTTGGAAGTTGTGTATGTCACTGGAAGTGCAGATTTACCATGCTTGAGCCCTAAATTCTATCTGATGGGCCAGGTATATCCCTGGATGTGCTGAGTGACCATGTCTGAGCTCTAAACTATCTGAGAAACTGTGTTTGTCCCGGGATGTGCTGATTTACCATGCCTGAGCCATGAGGTCTATCTGTAGAGCTGTGTATGCCCCTGCATGGGGTGATTTCCCATACCTGAGACATTAATTCTATCTGAGGAGCTAAGTATGTCCCTGCATGTGCTGACTACCATGCCTGAGCCTTAAACTTTATCTCTACCTGAGGTGCTGTGTATGTTCTTGGATGTGCTGAAGTACCATGTCTGATCCCTAAATTTTATTTGAAAAGCTGTGTATGTCCCTGGATGTGGCGATTTACCATAGCTGAGATGTGAAATTTATCTGAGGAGCTGTGTATGCCCCTGGGTGTAGTGATTTACCATTCCTGAGTCCTAAACTACATCTCTATCTGAGGAGCTGTGTATGTTCCTAGATGTGATGATGTACCATGTCTGAGCCCTAAACTCTATTTGAGAAGCTGTGTATGTCCCTGGATGTGGTAATTTACCATACCTGATCCATGAACTCTATCTGAGGGGCTATGTATGTCCCTAGACTTGGCGATTTAACATGGCTGAGCCTTAAACTCTATCTGAGTTGCTGTATATGTCGCTGGATGGTGTGATATACTATGCATAAGCCCTACACTCTATCTGAGGAGAATTAAATGTCCCTGGATGTGGTGATTTACAATGCTCGAGCCCTAACCTCTATCTGAGAAGCTGTTTATGTCCCTGAATGTGGTGATTTACCATACCTGAGCACTAAACTCTGTCTGAGGAGCCATGTATGTCCTTTGGTTTGCTTAGTTACCATGCTTCAACCCTATGCTGTAAGTGATGAGCTGTGCATGTTCTCAGATGCAGTGATTTACCATCCCTGAGCCCTAAATTCAGTCTGGGGAACTGAGTACATCCCTATTTGTGATGATTTGCCATTGCTATGCCATAAAGTCTTTATGTAGAGCCGTGTATGTCCCTGGATGTGGTGATTTACCATGTCTAAGTCCTAAACTGTATCTGATGGGCTGTGTATGTCCTTAGATGTCTTGATTTACAATACCTGAACTCTAAACTCAGTATGAGGATCTTTGTACATCCCTATATGTGATGATTTACCATCCTTGAGCCCAAAACTATATCAGAGGAGCTGTGTATGTTCCTGGTCATGGTGAATTACTGTGCCTGAGCCCTAAGCTCTATTTTAGGAGCTGTGTATGCCCCTGGATGTGGTGATTTACAATGCCTGATTCCTGAACTCTATCTGAGGTGCTATGTATGTCCCTATACTTTGTGATTTGCCATGACTGAGCCTTTAACTGTATCTGAGGAGCTGTATATGTCTCTGGATGTGGTGATTTACCATGCATGAGCTCTGCACTCTATCTGAGGAATTATAAATGTCTCTGGATGTGGTGATTTACAATGCCTGAACCCTAAACTCTAGCTGAGAAGCTGTATATGTCTCTGGATGTCGTGAGTTACAATGCCTGAGCTATGTATGTCCCCTGATTGCTGATTTACCATCCCTGAGCCCTAGGCTCTATCTCAAGAACTGTGTATGTCCCCAGATGTGGTGATTTACCATGTCTAAGCAGTAAACCCAGTCTGAGGACCTGTGTATGTCCCTGGATGTGGTGATGTACCATGCCTGAGCCATGAAATCTATCTTAGGAGCTGTGTATGTCCCTAAATATGGGGTTTACCATTACTGAACCCTAAACTCTATCTCTATATGAGAAGCTGTGTATGTTTCTGCATGTGGTGAGTTCAAGGCTCAGCCATGGTAAATCATCAAGTCTAGTGACTTGATGATTTACCATGGCTGAGCCTTGAACTCTGAGAAGCTGTATATGTCTCCAGATGTGGTGATTTACAAATCCTGAACCCTAAAATCTATTTGAGGAGGTATGTATGTCCCTTAATCTGCTGATTTTCCATCCCTGAACCCTAAGCTCAATCTTATGAGCTGTGTATGTCCCATGATATTGTGATTTACCATGCCTGAGCCCTAAACTCAGTCCAAGGAGATGTGTACATCCCTAGATGTGGTGATTTACCATCCCTGAGTCCTAAACTCTATCTGAGGAGCTGTGTATGTTCCAGGATGTGGTGATTTACCATGACTGCACCCTAAACTCTGTCTCAGGAGCTGTCCATGTCCCTGCATGTAGTGACTTACCATGCCTGGGCCATAAATTCTGTCTGAGGACTTTGTATGCCATTGGATGTGCTGATTTTCCATGCCTAAGCCATAAACTCTAAATGAGGAGCTATCAATGTCCCTGGATATGCTGTGTTTCCAGACTTGAGCACGAAACACTATCTGAGTTGCTCTATATGTCCCTGGATGGGGTGATTTACCATGCCTGAGACATAAATTCTATCTTATGAGCAGTGTGTATGTTCATGGATGTGATAATGTACAATGACTGTGCCATAAACTCTATCTGATTAGCAGTGTATGTCCCTGGATGTGCTGATTTACCATGCCTGAGCCCCAAACTCTATCTCTATCTGAGGAGCTCTTTACATTGGTCATGTACCATGTCTGAGCCCAAACTCTATCTGAGGAACTGAGTATTTCCCTGGATGTGGTGATTTCCCCTGCTTAAATCCTAAAATCTATATGAGGAGCTCTGTATGTCTTTAGATGTGGTCATTTACCATATGTGAGCTGTAAAATCTACCTGAGGAGCTGAGTATGTCCCAGGATATGGTGATTTACCATGCCTGAGCCATAAATTCTATCTGTGGAGCTGTGTATAGGTTGGTACTAAGCTATCGGCCCTAGGGCCTATGCAAGCCTAGCCATAACAATTCCCTGGATATTTCTTCCCACAATATTTACTTCTCTAGACCCCTGTCAAACAGGGTGGCTGACATGATCCCCGGGGTGAATTTCCTATCTCCCATCCAATAATCAAGGTTCCTTTTGAAGAAGGCCAATGAGGCACTCTGCTTGACATGTATGGGCAGTCTTTTCCAGAGTATGGGGAGTCTCTGAGTGAGGAACCTATCCCTCCAGCATGTTTTGTTCATTGCGATGACAAGGTTTAGATCCCTGGAGCATGTGGCTCTGAGGGATTGGGATTTCTTTAAGTGGAGCATGTCCAACAGCTCATGGTTTGACATGGCCTTGTATGTTACTCAGAGATCGCCTCTGAGTAGACGATATGCCACAGAGTATAGTTGGAGTTTTTTTAGATGGTCAGCATATGGCATCTGCTTTAGGCCTGTGATTCTTTTAGTGAGGTATTTCTGTGGCCTTTCCAGCTGTTGCAGATCTCTTGTGAGGTACATACCAAACAGGGCATTATACTCTATAATGGGTCTAATGAGTGATGAGTACAGTGGGACAATGACCTCCTTTTTTCTGGATGAAAAGCCCTTAGTGATGAGGTGTGCCACATAGAAGGATTTCCTGACTGTTGTGGCAATGTGGTTATCGAAAGTGAGACCACTGTCCACCTGTGTCCCTAAATCTCTCATCACACTTTCAATGTTTAGTATCCTGCCACCTATGTGGTAATTCATGGGTACATTTTTTTCCAGAGGGGATAACTATACATTTCTTGGCATTAAGCTTCAGCCCATGGCTCTGGCACCAAACAAATGTTTCTGTAAGGCCCTTTTGTAGAATATCCACATCATTTGGGGATTCAATAATGGCTCCCAGTTTGCAGTCATCTGCAAACTTTGTTAGCCAGAGTCCCTTAGTGTTGGCCTGTTCTTCAGAGAAGTAGATGCCAAACAAGAATTGTCCCAGGACTGAACCCTGAGGTACTCTAATTGTCACTTGTCTGGAGCTGGATTTGGAGTCGGCTACTTTTACAGTCTGGGTTCTGTCAGTAAGCCAGTCGGCAACCCATCGAGTGATGTAGGGATTTATGCCCAGCTTAGTAAGTTTATCTATGATTCCAGAGTATGTCCCTGGATGTACTGATTTACCATGCCTGAGCAATATATTCTATCTTTAGAGCTGAAAATGTCCCTGTATGTGCTGACTTACTATGCCTGATCCCTGAACTCTGTCTGATTTGCTGTGTATGTTCCTGGATGTGGTGATTTACCATGCCTTAGCCCTAAACTCTATCTCTATCTGAGGAGCTGTGTATGTTCCTGGATATGGTGATTTACTATGCCTAAGTCCTAAACTCTACCTAAGGCACTGTGTGTGTCCCTGGATCTGCTGATTTCCCATGCCTAATCCCTAAATTCTATCTGATTAGCTGTATCTATCCATGGATATGGTGATTTACCTTGCCTGAGTCTCAATCTATGAGAAGCAGTATATTTCCTGGATGTGACAATTACCATTTTTGAGCCATAAACTCTATCTGAGGAGCTGTATATGTCCCTGGATGTGGAGATTTGCCATGACTCAGCCCTAAACTCTACCTTAGGGCTTGTGTATGTTCCTGGATGTGGTGATTTAATGTGCCTGTCTGCTAAACGCTGTCTGAGGAGTTGTGTATGTCTCTGGAAGTGGTGATTTACCATGCCAGAGCCCTGACATCTATCTGAAGAGGTGTATTTGTCACTGGATGTGCTGATTTACCATGCCTGAGCCTAAATTTTATTGGAGGAGCTGTGCATATCCCTTGATTGCTGATTTACCATCCATAAGTACTAGGATCTATCTGATGAGCTGTGTATGTCCCCAAAGTGGTGATTTACCATGTCTGAGCACTAAACTCAGTCTGAGGAGCTGTGTATGTCCCTAGATGTGCTGATTTACCATCCCTCAGCCATAAACTTTCTCTGGGGACCTGTGTATTTCCCTGGATGAGATGATTTGCCATACCTGAGCCATGAAATCTGTCTGAGGAGCTGTGTATGTCTATGTCCCTGGATATGGTGATTTACCATTCCTAAGCCTGAAACTCTATCTCTATCTGAGGAGCTGTGTATGTTCCTGCGTGTGGTGATGTACCATGTCTGATCCCTAAATTCTATTTTTGGAGCTGTGAATGTAGTGATATACTATGGCTGATTCCTCACCTCTATCTGGGGAATTGTGTATGTCCCTAGACTTGGTGATTTACCACGGGTGAGCCTTGAACTCTATCTGAGGAGTTGTATATATCTCTGCATTTGGTGATTTACCATGCATGACCCCTACACTGTATGTAAGGAGGTGTAAATGTCTTTGGATATGGTGATTTACAATTCCTGAACCCTAACCTCTATATGACGAGCTGTGTATATCCCTTAATCTGTTAATTTACCACCCCTGAGTCCTAAGTGCAATCTTGTGAGCTGTGTATGTCCCCAGATATGGTGGTTTACCATGCCTGAACCCTAAACTCAGTGTGAGGAGCTGTGTACATCCCTAGATGTGGTGATTTACCATCCCTGAATCATAAACTCTATTTGAGGAGCTGTGTATGTTCCTGGATGTGGTGATTTACCATCCCTGAGCCCTAAACTCTATCTGAGGAGCTGTGCTTGTCCCTGGATGTGGTGATTTACAATGCATGAGCCCTAATCGCTATCTTAGGAGTTGTGTAAATCCCTGGATGTGGTGATTTCCCATGACTTAGCCCTAAACTCTATCTAAGGAGCTCTCTGTCTCCTTGGATGTAGAGATTTACAATGCTTGAGTCGTAAACTCTATCTTAGGAGTTCTCTATATCCCTGGATGTGGGAATTTACCATGCCAGAGCCCTGACTTCCTTCTAAGGATTTGCATATTTCCCTGGATGGGGTGATTTACCATGCCTGAGCCCTAAACATTGATTGAAGAGGTGTGTTTGTTCCTGGATGTAGTGATTTACTGTGTCCGAGTCCTAAACTCTTTCTTGGAAGTTGTGTATATCCCTGGAAGTGCAGATTTACCATGCTTGAGCCCTAAATTCTGTCTGATTAGCCAGGTATATCCCTGGATGTGCTGATTGACCATGCCTGAGCCATGAAGTCTATCTGTAGAGCTGTGTATGTCCCTGCATGTGGTGATTTACCATACACGAGACATAAATTCTATCTGAGGAGCTATGCATTTCCCTGTATGTGCTGACTACCATGCCTGAGCCTTAAAATTTATTTCTACCTGAGGAGCTGTGTATGTACTCGGATGGGGTGCTGTACCATGTCTGTGCCCTAAACTCTATTTGAGGAGCTGTGTATGCCTCTGGAAGTGATGATTTACCATGCCTGATTGCTAAACTCTATCTGTGGGGCTATGTATTTCCTTGTAGGTGGTGATTTACAATGCTTGAATGCTGAACTCTATATGAGGAGCTTTGTTTGTCCTTGGATGTGGTGATTTAGCATGCCTGAGCCATAAATTCTATCTGAGGAACTTTGTTTGTCACTGGATGTGCTGATTTTCCATGCCTGAGCTCTAAACTCTAAATGAGGAGCTATCAATGTCTCTGGATGTGCTGATTTTCCATGCTTGAGCATGAAACGCTATCTGAAGAGCTCTATATGTCCCTGGATGGGGTGATTTACCATGCTTGAGTTCTAATCTTTGTCTGAGGAACTGTGTATTTCCCTAGATGTAGTGATTTACAGTGCTTGAACACTGAACTCTGTATGAGGAGCTTTGTTTGTCCCTGGATGTCATGATTTAGCATGGCTGAGCCATAAATTATATCTGAGGAACTGTGTATGTCCCTTGATATGCTGAGTTTCCACACATGAGCATGAAACATTATCTGAGGAGCTCTATATGTCCCTGGATGAGGTGACTGTCCATGCCTGAGACATAAATTCTATCTGATGAGCAGAGTATGTCCCAGGATGTGATGCTGTACAATGCCTGAGCCATAAACTCTATCTGATTATCTGTGTATGTCCCTGGATATGTGATTTACCATGCCTGAGCCCTTAACTCTATCTCTATCTGAGGAGCTGTGTACGTTCCTGGATGTGGTAATGTACCATGTTAGAGCCTTAAACTCTATTTGAGGAGCTGTGTATGCTCCTGGATGTGCGGATATACCATGGCTGATTCCTAAACTCTACCTGAGGTTATGTGTATGTCCCTAGACTTGGTGATTTACCATGCCTGAGCCTTAAACACTATCTGAGGAGCTATATATATGTCTCTGGATGTGGTGATGTTCCATGTCTGAGCCATAAACTCTATCTGAGGAGCTGTGTATTTCTCTGTATATGGTGATTTATCATGCCTGATTCCTAATCTCTATCTGAGGAGCAGTGTATTTTTCTGGATGTAGTGATTTTTCATGCCTGAGTTCTAAACTCTATTTAAGGAGCTGTATGTGTCCCTTGATGTGGTGATTTTCTATGCCTGAGCTCAAAACTCTATACGAAGAGCTGTGGATGCCCCTGGATGTGCTGACTTATAAGGCCTGAGTATGAAAATCTGTCTGTAGAGGTATGTCTGTCCTTGTATGTGCTGACTTACCATGCCTAAGTCCTAAACTCATTTTGAGGATCTGTGTATGTCCCTGGATGTGGTGATGTATCCTGCCTAAGCCCAAAACTCTTCCAGAGGAGCTGTGTACCTCCCTAGAAGTGGTGATCTCTCATGCCAAAGCTGTGTATGTTCCTGGACGTGTTGATTTACAATGCTTAAGCCCTAAACTCAATCTGATGAACTGAGTATTTTGATGGATGTGTTGATTTACCATGCCTGACCCCTAAACTCTATTAGAGAAACTATGTATGTCCCAGGATGTGCTGATTTATGATGCCCAAGCCCTAAACTCAATCTGAAAAGCTGTGTGTGCCCCGGATACGCTAGTTTACCATACCTGAACCATAAACTATAAATGAGCAGTTATCTATGTTTTTGGATGTGCTGATTTTTCATACTTGAGTATGAAACACAAACCAAGGTGCTGTGTATGTCCCTGGTTGTGCTGATTTATCATGACTGAGCTCTAAAGTCTGTCTGAGGAGCTTTGTATTTCCCTGGATGTGTTGATTTCCTATGCTTGAATCCTAAAATCTATATAAGGAGCTCTATATTTTTCTAGATGTGGTCATTTACCATGCCTGAGCTGTGAAATCTACCTGAGGAGGTGTGTATTTCCCTGAATTGGGAGATTTACCATGCCTGGGCCATAAATTCTATCTGAGGAACTGTGTATGTCCCTGGATGTACAGATGTACCATGCCTGAGCAATAAATTTTGTCTGAGGAGTTGTGTATGTCCCTGTACATGCTGACTTACTACACCTGATCCCTTAACTCTATCCGATTAGCTGTGTATGTCCCTAGATGTGCTAATTTACCATGTCTGAGCCCTAAACTCTATCTCTATCTGAGAAGCTGGTTCCTGGATATGGTGATTTACCATGCTTGAGTCCTAAACTCTATCTGAGGAGCTGTGTATGTTCCTTGATCTGCTGATTTACCATGCCTGAGCCCTGAACTCTATCTGAGGAGCTGAATCTGTCCATGGATATGGTGATTTACCTTGCCTGAGTCCTAATCTCTGAAAAGCAGTGTATTTTCTGTATGTGGCAATTTACCATGTCTGAGCGGTAAACTCTACTCAGGAGCCATGTAAGTCTCTGGATGTGGTGATTTACCATGCGTGAGCCTTGAACTCCATCTGAGGAGCTGTGTAAGTCCCTGGATGTGGTGATTTAACATTCCTGAGCTTAAACTCTACTTGATCAGCTGTGTGTGTCCCTGGATGTGGTGATTTACCATGCCTGAGTCCTAAACTCTGTCTGAGATGCTATGTATATCTCTGGATATGCTGATTTACCATGCTTGAGCCCTAAACTCTATCTGGGGAAGTGTGCATGTCCCTGAATGAGGTGATTTACTATGTCTGAGCCCTAAACTCTATCTGAAGAGCAGTTTCTTTCCTTGTATGTGCTGATTTACTATGCCTGAACCCTAAAGTCTATCTGTGGAGCTATGCTTGTCTCTGGATGTGATGATTTACCATGCCTGAGCCCTATATTCTATCTGAGTAGCTGTGTATGTCTCTGGATATGCTGATTTACCATGCTAGAGCCCTAAACTCTATCTGAGGTGCTGTGTTATGTTGCTCAATGTAGTGATTTTCCATGCCTTAGCCCTAAACACAATCTGAGGAGATGTGTAAGTCCCTGGATGTGGTAATTTACCATGACTGAGCCCTAAACTCTATCTGAGAAGCTGTATATGTTCTTTGATGTGGTGATTTACCATAACTGAGGCTTAAAATCTATCTGAGGAGATTTGCATTACACTGGATGGGGCGATTTACCATGCCTGAGCCCTAAAATCTACCTGAGGAACTATCTATGTCCCTGGATGTGATGATTTACCATGCTTGAGCCCTAAACGCTATCTGAGAAGCTGTGTATATCCCTGGATGTGGTGATTTACCATGCCTGAGCCCTAAACTCTATCTCTATCTGACTAGCTATTTATGTCCCTGGATGTGGTGATTTACCATTTCTGAGTCCTAATCTCTATCTGAGGAGGTTGTATGCTTGTCTCTATACTTATTATGACCATCCTTATTGAAAAGCAACCTCCCGAGCTTTGACGTTACTCAAGTACTTTTTAAATGTCAGGGAAGCCCATTGTTTGAGAGTGGAGATTTTCTGGTTATGGTATGATCATCAATTTAAAAAGCTGAAAAAAAATAAACAAGGATCTCATTTGGGATGAATAGCACCCCAACATGTGGTTTGGTGTTATGATAAAGAAGCCAATAACTCCTTTCCATAGTAGTGAAGACTTAGGAACTAGTAAAGTTAAGGTGTGTTGAGCTTTTGACACCAGAAATTGTGCCTGGCCCTCGTGCAGATGACCACTACTTTGTTCTCATTAGACAGATTTTTACCCATCTGTAAAATGTTGGGTTAAGATGTAGAGAGATAGTGCCTCATCACAGAAGGGACGAAACTGAGGTAAATCAGATTCATCTGTATTTTGTGGTAAATCCCATTTTCATGGAGACAAGAGCAGTATTTCCTTTTGTACCTTCAAAGAAGATTTTGTATCATTCTCCCATTAAGACTGACGTACTTTCCAAGTTTTTAAAACATTACCATGGTCATCATTCCAAGAAGGTTTTAGTGCAATGGTACACAGTTGCCTTTATCAAATCATAAGCATCTGCTATGCCTTCATCTGTGTAAATATCAGTTCTATCAAAGAAAAATAGCACATAGTGAGGGATTTATCTAAGCAGGTGTCCCCACTTTTGATGCTTTTAGAATAACCCCTTTATGCTTTATGCCAAAAAGGTCTGATTGGGACTTTTATTTAATTCACCATTTATTATAACCAGAGAAATCATCAGTCAATCTTGGTATCGACAAGCGGGATGCCAAAGTTCAGTATTTCTCTCTGCATGATGCTGTACATGTTATTTCCCAGTTCAACGATCTCTGAATAGCAAAATGGGACATGGAATCCATTTTCAGGTTTATTCTAATTTCCACATTGTATTGACTGTTGACACCTTCTGGGAATGCAGTTTGAGGGTTTTCACTTCTTTGACATATTCATGCCATTGGTGTGCGCAGTGGCTTGCATCATGTTTGAGAAATTTGGAACAGCTGTTCACAGGTTGTGGTAGCAGATGTCCTCTGCACAATGTGCAGTCCATTATTTGATTGATATTTTGATTGTATGTGAGGGTGAACAAGGTTCTAGGTCAGGTTTTACTTCCTTTCAGGACCTGTGTCACCAGTTGAGGGTCTCATTGTCCCAAGAGAAGATCAAGGGCTTTTTAAAGACTGCTACATTTTTAGGCATTGAGATTAATGCCATTTCAGCATCTTGTAGATTGCCCTGAGATAATGTGGAAGGTCTGAATTGTCCTATCTCATCATTTTTATTAGCCAAAAAAGTAAACATTAGCCAGGTGACTGAATTGGGCAGTCTTTTAAACTTTGCTTGTAGGGCAGTGACCCTGGTTGGACTTTTATGAGATCAATAACAAATCTGCCATGAGGTATATACAAGAAGCATAAAGGGGTCTAGGTAAAAAAGAAAGTAAAAGTAAACCTTCAGTTGTTGTCTTTAGTTTTCAGTTACATTAATAGTCTGTCACTGTAGCAACAGGAATGGATGACGAGTAATGCATTAAACATGCTTACTAATGCTGCTGGTGGGGGGTAGGGATGGGAGCATGAGTGATGGTTCTCAGCTCCTCGGTCTCCTTCTTGATCTCCAGAAAGGAAAATGGACATCACTTTCCTTGAACTAATGCCCATCAGGGTTGCCATGGGTCAAAGTGACCTGAAAAAAAATGATTTTCTTATCTGATAATCAGGTGGTGCAAATACTGAACAAAGAAAAATTCAAGTTAATGTGGATGTAGTCTTTTCTAAGACAGCTTGAACAACATCTCTAGCACATTATCTTATTGTTTTATATTGAGCATATCACATAGATTCATAATTTATTGGCTGATAATATTTCTCACCTGCAGGATGGCATATTTTAACAACTGATCCCAAAAGCAGCAACTTTGCCCACAGGGATACCAGATGAATTGTTGTAGCCTGCAGACTGATAGCTGAGCTACAATGGAATTCCTAGACTTTTGACATCAGGATGGCTTATGTAGCAGATACTGGGGCATTGAGATATTTATGGAGTAACTTGCCAAAATGTAGGTTGTGGTCAGCCCACCTTTTAGTGCCTTATCTAACATTTGTTTGGGCAAGAGGTGATATACCTGGTAGAGTGAGACTACACTTATCTGCATTAAACCTATTTGCTAGAGTTTGCAGTAACCAAGATTTTGCAAAGTGTTGGTTAATTGACAAGATCTTAAAAGGCAGAATCAGAATTCAGGGCATGTAATCTAATTCTCTATTAGAAAATAAATAATAAAATAAATTGCAGTATTTGTAGAATAACCAGCACACTTTATTTTATAAAACAACTCAAGTAAGTGCTTTTGTCTCATCTTACTCATACAGAAACTTCTTCAGACTGAGGTTAAACAATCATACAAGTTAATACAATCTTTAAACATCTCATGATGCATTTCCCTGTCATATGATAAAAACTTAAACATTGCATAAAATATCGTCAAATAATATAATAAGCTCAAGGACAACCACACGCAGATGACTGTAGTCAGCATGCAAATATCTGTTCAGACCAAGCATAAATGATGTATATAATCCATAGGAGTAAGCAACTGCTGAAAGCTCTTGAAAAAATAATTATTTTACTATATAACAAATATCTGGTAAGCGCTTTCGCCAAGGTGGCTTCTTTAGACCTTAAGAATACAAACTAATTCAATACACACCTTTATATAGGTGTGTAGACTTTATTAATTAATGACATCATAATTAATTAATAAGCAAACTCAGCAATTAATTGATAGTATTGCATGCTTAAGCAAAAACATTTCATGGATTCATGTCAAATAAAAACTGAAGATATACATATATGTTTTACCAAAAAGAAGACCAAAGGCCGGATTCAGGAAGGCTTACACGGAGTTCAAGAGTAGTGTAAGCCTCCGTGTAAGCCTCCCGATTCAGGAACAGCCCAAATCTCCGTGTAAGAGACAGCTAACACGTCTCTTACACGGACTGGGCGTGGAAATGCTCAATACCTCATTTTCAGCTGAAAGATATGCAAATGAGGTATCTGAGCAATCCGATCCACGGCAGAAACCAGTCCGTGTAATGGGCGTGTTAGCAGAAATGTACTCAGCTGACAACTGAGTACATTTCTGCAATTAAAACGGAGCTATGTCAGCTCCAAATAAAGGGTGCATTTGTGTCATTAAGCATGCCAATGGCCAAATATGTGGCCATTGGCATGAAAAAGTGTTGCAAAAATATGTAATATAACTTTTTTTTTTCACGGGATTTTGAGGTTTAACTGCAGCGCAAACCCGCGCAAACGGCGTGCGCTACCTAAAACTAAAAACCGAAGCTTCTAAACCCACAATTGTGGGATTTATGTATTACATGTAATGGCAATGGAGGGACCTGCAGACCAAAAACAATATGGCCTCCGTTTAGTGGTTGTCAAGGGGGGGAAGCTCCGTGTAAGACATGTAACTAGTCATTACTAGGCAATCCTATGTAAATGAGGGTTACAATACTGAATCACACTGCCACATAGGTAATGAGCTCTTTCTGAGTAGTGGAAGAGTTAGAGAAGGGGGAGGAACAGAGTAAGAGGTAGGTGACATCATGGGGGGGAAGGATAGATACAAATGTACCAGATTGGAGGGTAATGTAAGGTGAAAGATGACAGACAGACTTCAGGGAGGGAGGTGTGTCCCAACAGAACACTAGGAAAGTCAAGAAACTGAAGGCTTATGCTATCCCTACACTCAAAGTTTCTTGATATACGTGCATGCTGCAGCGTGTCTTGTAAGGCAGGCTCAACATATGGGAGCGTGTTGCAAACCGTTCACAACGGTTTGCGTGAGCGTGCACATGTTTAAGGCAGTGTGCGCGCGTTTTAACATGAATCAGCCTAGTTCACACCGTGTAAGGATGTGTGCATGCGTGTAACACCGTGTAGGGATGTGTGCGCGCGTTTAAGTGACTGTGAGTGTGTTTAAGCTGGTGTGCACATTGCTCCCCCTCAGGAAACAGAGAGGAAACAGGAAACAACTAAATTACACGAAAACTGCCAGAGGATACTGCTGCAGTTAATTGTTGGAAACAATTGGAAGCAGGCAATTATGCAGGCAGACTAGAAGCCCAACCCAGCACTTAAAACACTCCAAAGAGCAGTGCAGGGTGTTTCTCACAAGAGATACTGCAAGAAAGTAAGCTATCAGAATTGAAAACTGAAAAAGCTGAACTCAGAGCAGAAATGCTAGGGGCTGCCATAGCTGTTATAATCAGGCAAAGGCAAATTGCTGAGGGTGGTGTCAATGCAGATGCTGACAGACAACCCAGAGTGAGGAGAAGGAGAAGAGTATACTGGCCCAGGGTCACCTACCATGGGTTACATGAGCTGGAGATAGTAGAGCGCTACAGAGTGGACAGAGACCTTCTGCAGCAGATTGTTGAGCTGTGCAGGCCACATCTCACACACAGAACCAACAGAGGGGAACCCATCCCAGTGGAAACCAAGGTATGTGTTGGCCTAAGAATACTAGCAACAGGTACGTTCCAGAGATCAACTGGTGATATGATGGGGATATCACAGGCATCAGCCTCCAGGGTACTGCACCAGTTCCTGGATGCCATGTCAGCACATGTCGGTGATCATATATATGTCCCTAATGACCGTGAGGTTGTGGCCAGCAATATGCGTCTCTTCCAGCAAATAGCGGGATACCCTGAGGTGCTGGGTGCAATAGACTGCACGCACGTACGCATCAAAGCACCAGCTGGTGAGTGGGGTAGTGTCTACATTAACCGCAAGGGATACCACTCCATCAACTGCCAGGTCATGTGTGATGCCCAGGGCATAATAATGAATGTGTGTGCTGGCTGCCCTGGGAGCTACCACGATTCCCACATCTGGCATCTGACGCAGCTGTACCAATCATTTGCCAGTGGGGACTTCCCACACGGACACCTAGTGGGGGATGTAGGTTATGCACTTGAGCCGTGGCTGATGACACCCATCAGAAATGCACACACACCTGAACAGGAACGCCATAATGAGGCACACGCACAAACACGTAATGTCATAGAGCGTGTGTTTGGGCTGCTCAAGTCATGGTTCCGTGTCTGGACACATCTGGTGGAGCCTTGCAGTACACACCAACTACATGTACCCAAATGGTCATGATATGTGCTATGCTACACAATATGATCCTGCGGAAACAGCTGCAGCAGGACCAGCACAGGGCTGGGCCTAACATCCCCCCACCATTGCCAAGGCCACCACAGGCAGAGGGTGACTCGGAGGAGGAACAACCTGACCTTGTCCCAGTAGGCAGAAGGAGGCGTGCCCAGTATGCCCTGGCCTTGGCAAAGAGGCAACACATAGCACATACACTTGGTAAGTAGGAACACTGGGACTGATACCCGCTCTGACTCACTCATATAGTAACAGGGATGCCTAACATGACACAACCTGCTTCCAAACATGTACAGGGAGTGTAGTATGTGCATCCGACAGAGGCAGTCCTGCAGCACCACCTGAGGCATGAATGCCATGTGTTAAGTAATGTAATGCCATGTACCATATGCACACCTGAGGACCCGACTAACATCCGCCCACACCAATCATAAACCACAAAAAACACAAACCTCCCTCATAGGTACCACAAGCGATAGTAACCTAGATGTAATGTTACCCAATGCCAGAAGTATAAATGCGTGCAGTGTAAACGAACACAGTATAGAGAATGTAGATATCAGTGCTGTAATAGAAAACAGGGTCAAAGCCCACATCAGCACCCTGACACTACCAGGTCACACCTCTGTCCTAATAGCAGGAACTGCCCCAGGCCTACTCTGGCAATGTGAGTGTCAAACGAAATATTACTGCCAACCTGGGTGCCCAGGAACCTGATAACCTCTTCTGTGCTTAGAGGATTACCACCTAGATGGGAACTAGGGGTAACCCTGTTGTTCCCGAAGGGTATGACTATGCATTGTTTAGCGTTTAACGTAAGGCCATGGCTCTGGCACCAGTTATCTGTGTCTATGAGACCCTTCTGAAGGATGTCTGTGTCGGATAGGTTTCCAACTATGCTTCCCAGTTTGCAGTCATCTTCAAACTTTGTCAGCCATAATCCTCCTGTGTTTGCTCGTACTTCTGTAAAGTAGATGCTGAACAAATGTGGGCCCAGGACTGAGCCCTGTGGGACACCACTTGTGACAGCTCTGGAGTGTGAAATGGCACCAGCAACTTTGACCCTGTGTGTTCCGTCACTTAGCCAGTTTGCAACCCATGCTGTGATGTATGGTTTCACAATTAAGCTGGTGATATTTTCAATGATACCTGAGTGGGGTATTGTGTCGAAAGCCTTTGCCAGGTCAAGGTAGGCTGTGTGGACTGCCTTGCCCACGTCAATGGCCTGGGTGACTGTCTTGAAAAAGTCAACCAAGTTTAAAAGGCATGATCTGCCCTTGGCAAAGCCAAACTGGATTGGATCCAATGTCTGCAAGTCCCCTATGTCTTCATTTATAATTCCCATTATGATCCTCTCCATAGCTTAGCAGAACAGGCTTGTCAAGCTGATGGGATGATAGTTTCCGGGGTTGGTGGAGGCACCTCCTTTGTGAAGTGGGTCCACCATTGCCGTATACCATTCCTTGGGCACATATCCTGAGGTGAGGCTAAGATTAAACAGCTGCCCTAACTGCGGGTGTAATTACTCATTGAGTTCATGGAGCACACAACTGGGGACACCATCTGGTCCCATGGATAAAGTATTTTCCGCCTTGGATAGAGCAGTTCCCACCCCAGCACTGGAGATGTTTGGGGGGCTACAATCCTCTGGTGTAGATACCCCTCCAGTTGGGGGGAGGGGGGTGGAGAAATCTGCACTGAAACTGTCAGCCAGTATGTTGGCAATGACTGTAGGTTCAGTGATATTTACATCATTCCAAACTAATTCTGAGCATATCTGAGAGTTCCCTCCCAGGTTTCAAACATAGGTAAAAAAGGCCTCATGATTGTCCCTTGTGTCCTGAGTGGGTTTACTCTCAAAACTCGCCTCGGATGATTGTATGGGGGAACCCAGTGTTGTACTCACAATGAGCAGGGGTGTCCTCCCTTCTACGGATTTCACTCTATCTCGTAGTAGCTCCTTCCTTGTGTTGTAGAGCTTGTTTATGGCTAGGGTCTACCAGACTGGATGCTTGCCTGTGGTACAAAGAGTCTTTGTTTTGTTTGGGATTGCCTGATCCATGCAGTCCTGGAGGTGCTGGTAGAAGGCATGTGTGATACAGTGGCTTGGGTAATGGTGTCCGCTGGCTTGGGGGCCTTGAAAGAGACCACACCAGTCCTTAGAAATGTGAAGTCGGCATTTGAGAAGGTCTTCACTGTTTGTTTTTCTATCTGGGGTGTGGGTGGGATGTGGACTCCCACTGAGATTAGTCCATGATCTGATCTCACCAATGATGGGTATACTTCTGGTGTTGAACAGTGTGACCCCATGTTCGTGATGATGAGTTCTAGTATGTTGCCTCCACTTGTGGGGATTGGGACCAGTTGTTCCATGGCATTTGAGTGTATGAACTCTTGGAACCTTTGTGTTAGAGTGTTGTGGCTTGATTAGTGATCCCACTCTATATGTGGATAGTTGGAATCACCCAGTAGGATGGTGTTTGGAGATACATTTATCCCCTTCAGTGTTTGCAGGACAGCTGTGTGAGGTACCTGAGTTTGAGAGGGTGGCATGTAACATGCTACAAACTGCAGAGCAGTCTTGCCTACAGTCACTGGCACCTGGATGGTCTCCAATGCATCCTGTGTTGCCACCAACCATGAGGTGAGAGTGTCCTTGATGAATATGGACACCAACCCTCCTTTCTTGGTGTTGTCCGGATTCTGGTGCCGGAACGCATGATATGAGGTAACACCCGATAGTGCCGGGGTGCTGTCAGAAGCTGTGAACCAGGTTTCAGGCACAGCACAGACATCAATGTGCTACATACTGAGAAGGGCATAGAGTGTGTGCAGCTTGAGGTTGAGACCTCTGGCATTGAGCAGCATTACCCTTACTGTCCTTCCTTTACTGTGTTCTAGGGTGGTAGGTGTAGAATCTGAATCTTGCATAAAAAAGGCACAATGGGGGTGGCAAGAGCATCAGCCGAAATCCGGAAGCCCAGGGGTGACAGGTGCAAGCCGTCCCTTGCAAATCAGTGTGGCCTGTCCAGCATGTCATCCCAGGCAGACAGACATTGGACCCCCTTTGAATGACACCATAGTTTAAGCAAATTATTACAGCTGATCATCTTGTCTCTGTTTATGTGGCATCATACTTGGTGAAGGTAGGATACTGCTGAAGGTCAGGGTCATACCTGCCTGGCCTACATAATCAGAGGGATCCTCTATGTCTCTTTCTGTGTAGACCAGGGAGGTACATCTCAGGTCGTTCACACCAGCATGGATAATGACTGGGTCAGACTTGTACTTGCAGTTGAGTGACCTGAGTGCTTGCATTATGTGGTGGATTCCAGTGCCCGATAGGCAGCTTACTGTGACCTCCTCCATACTCGATCTGGTGAGCGGGACGTCAGTGTGTCTGACTATGGAGTCACCTATGACAAGTGTGTCTGGCATTGTGTTCGGCCTTAAGGGCTGTGGCTGTTTGGCACACTGACTCTGTGGTCAATGTGTTGCATGTGCTGTGCCCTGTGGAGGCAGTTGTGTGAGTGTCTGCTGTGGTGGCCACTGCCGTTTTGGTAGAATTCTGATCAGAGCCTCTGAGTATGTCTCTGTGTGTCTATGTGTATGATCTTAAGTTGTGATAGTGCCATGTGAGACTGGATTTGTGATGTGTGTGGTTACCTTCACCTTCTCTCTGGTCTTGCTAGTCCTATGTTGAGAGAGCTCAGCCTCCACTTTGGCTATATAGTTGCATCTCTCACATGTATGTGTGTTTTATGGGAGAAGGAGAGGGTTGTCAGTGTACATGAGGCAAGTGTAACATTGCCTCAATATTCCCAGGTTCACCAGCTGAGCAGGAGAGGACACTAGCAACTGATCCCTAGACATGCTAGAAGGAATAGACAAAACAATGTTGGAATACAGGGAGATATCAAGCCCCCCAAACCACATCATAGTTTTTGACTGACAATACCTACACATACACCAGTGTTTCATAGTGTCATAGTCTACTACTAGGCTATCTGCCCTAGTGCATGTATAAGCCTAGCCATAGTGATGTGGCTATTGCCACCCCTTATAGTGGTAATAAGTGTACAGAATAGATTCTGAATATTGTGCCTCTGACTTAGTAGTGACACAGTATGACCCCCTTACGTAATTGAATAACATGACTGTGCCTCTGTCTAGTCTGTGCCTCCATCTCATATGCAGTTGTCCAGATGTCTCCTGAGGAGAGTCAGTGAGGGACTCTGTCAAACATGAACTGGGATACTCTGCTAGAGTGTGAGATGCCTCTGAGTTATGACTCTGTCCCTCCAGCATGTCCTATACATGTATGTGCTGAGGTTCAAATCCTCAGCTCTCATGGCTCTGGTGGATTTGGATTGCTTGCAGTGGAGCATGTCCACCAAATCCTGATTGGACATGGTCTTGTATGTCAGGCATAGGTCACCTGTAAGTATGCGGTATGACACTGAACAAAGCTGGATTTCCTCTATTCTGGAAGCATATGACATGTGTTGAAGAACCCTGATCTTCATGCTAGGTACTTTTGGGGTGTCTCCAGCTGTTGCAAGTGCTGGGCGAGGTACATACCATATGGGGCTTTGTATTCAATCATGGGCCTGATAAGGGAGAAGGATAGTGGAACAATGACCTCCTATGATCTGGATGGAAAACCCTCCATGATAAGGTGGGCAAGATAGAAAGTCTTCCTAACCACTTTGGCAACAGGGGTGTCAAAAGAGATGTCACTATCTACATGTGTCCCCAGGTTTCTGATTTGTTGTCTGTGCTCAGTGGGTTGCTGTCTATGTATTGATCTGTGGGTACTTTGTTCCTCCCAAAGGGGATGAATACACATCAGTTGCATTCAGTTTCAGGCCATGCGTCTGGCACCAGCTATCCGCCTTTGTGACGGCATTCTGTAGTATGTGTGTGCAGCTGATGTATTCACTATGGTGCCTAGGTTGCAGTCATCTGCAAACTTTGTCAGCCACAACACCCCTATGTTTGCTTTCACATCTGAAAAGTAAATACCAATTAAGAGGGGTCCCAGGACACATCCTTGTGGGACACCACCTGTGACTGGCTTCGAATCTGACAAGGCACCTGCAATGTTGACTTTATGGGTTCTGTTTCTTAGCCATTTTGCAACCTATCCTGTGATATATGCTGTTATATGTCAGCTGTTGAGCTTGGCTATGATGCCTGAGTGTGGTATTGTGTCACAGGCCTTAGCCAAGTGCAGGTAGGCTGTGTGGACTGCGTAGCCCTCATTGATGGCCCTACTGACAGTTTCATAGTAGTCAACTAGGTGCAAAAGGCAGGATCTGCCCTGTACAAAGCTGAACAAGGTGGGAACAAGGGTCCATAGGTCAGCAATGTGTCTGTGTAAGAGCTCCATAATGACTCTTCCCATAGCTTTGCAGACAAGGCTGGTTAAGCTTGTGTGGTGGTAGTTGCCATGGTCTGTGGAGGCATCTCCTTTGTGGAGTGGGACCACTGTTGCCGTATGCCAGTGTTCAGGTACATATCCTGTAGCAAGACTAAGGTTAAATAGCAGTTGTATATACGGGTCCAGCCCCTTCTGGAGTTCACATAGCATGCAACCGGGGATACCAGCAGGTCCCATGGATGCTGTGTACTTGTCTTTGCTGAGTGCAGCTCTCACATGGACATCCAAGATGACAGTGAGGTTACATACAGCAGTGATAACTATCTTCTTTGGGGGTGAGGGAGGGTAAATGCACTGAAGCTGTCCGCCGGAATGTTGCCAATATCTGTCAGGTCACTGGAATATATGTTGTTGTGTACCAACTCGGAGCATATCTGAGGGTTCACAACCAGGTGTCTGACATAACTGAAGAAAGCAGTGTGGTTACCTTCATTGTCTTTGGTGATTTATGTCCCCAAGTTGACCTTGCATGTCTTTATGAGATAATGTAGCTTTCTACTAGTGCTGATCACAGCTGTCTTCCCTTTTGGAGATGTAGCTCTGTCTTGCATTGGTAACCCTCATCTGTCATACAGTTTGTTTATGGCTGGGGTCCACCAGACAGGACACTTTACCTTTGTGGAGAGGGTCCTGTTTTTATTTGTGATTGCATGGTCCATGCTGTCTGACATCTAGCTAAGGGGAGGTCATTGTGGTTCTGCAGTTATCTTTCATCAGCATTAGAAATTACCACAACAGCCCCTGTGGGGTGTACCTCATGCAGACACATCCAGCACCTGTAAAGTCCACAACAGTACCTCACCAGGAGTATGAAAGAGCTGGAACACATGTAATGTGTAGCCTGATTAAACAGAGTGCAGCTCCACACACTGCCATGCTGTCCACCCAGATGCAAGCTGTGCCTGATGTAGAAAGCCATGTCCAAGCTGGAATCAATGCACTTGCTGCACCTTGTACAATCTGAATGGCAGGGAGCTATGCACATGAGGGACCTGAACCCCAGCACTGACATACATAGGACAGGCTGTACTGCATTATCCATAACACAGAAGCCACCCCCACGCATGAGTAAGCTACCAGTACAGGTTGTCCGTAGAGACACTCGTTGAGTCCCCTCAACAGGAATCCTAATGAGTGGATGGGAGATGGGAGTTTTACCCTGGGTATCAATGTTATGTCACAGGTAGACAGAGGCACTGTATACTAAACAAGACATATGTCATGGCAAACTACACTTACAATGTGTTGATGGACAAACACACTCTCCGACTAGTATTAGAAATGGCCTAGGGCACATCGGTAGTGTTTGCCAATGTACACCCATGTTGTGGAATATACAACTGATGTTGGATGAGGCTGTTGTAAGTAGTTCACATCTGAACATAATGCAACATGGTCAGATAGGTTCATAGGTACATAGGTTTATACTAGGCTATCTTCCCTAAGGCAGGTATAAGCCTAGCACAGAGTTCATTGGTGTACACCACCCCTTATATGGAAACAGTACTGTGCCCATTATTTTGTCATGCCTCTCTCCAGCAGTGACACAGTGACGATCCCCGGGTTAAATGTATGACCTTCCATCCACAGGTCAAGATACCTCTTGAACACAGCCAGCAAGGTGCTCTGCCTCACATGGACCGGGATTGTATTCCACAGCATAGGGAATCTCCGGGTGATAACTGCATCCCTCCAACATGTCCAACGTACATCCCTGCTAAGGTGTAAGTCACCTGCACTAGTGGTTCAGGTGGATCTGCCGATTCTGAGGTGGAGCATGTCCATTAATCCCTGTTTGGACATGGCCTTGCATGTCAGGCACATGTCACCTCTAAGCAGACGGTATGTGAGTGAATAGAGTGGGAGTGTCTTCAATCTGGCAGCATATGACAGCTGTTGGGGTTCCTTGATCCTTTAGGTGGGGGACATTCAGGGTGTCTCCAATTGCTGCAGATGTTGAGTGAGATACATCCAGAATAGGGCATTCTACTTGATCACCGTTCTGATAAGTGAAGAGTACAGGGGAACAATCACCCACTAGATCTTGATGTGAATCCCATCCTGATCAGGTGGACAATGTAGAAGGTCTTTCTAGCCACATGTTGAGCACTTTGACTTCCGGCCATGGCTCTGGCACCAGCTATCAGTTACCATGAGTCCCTTGTGAAGGATATCCGTGTCTGATGCACTGTCCACTATGGCGCCCAGTGTGCAGTCATCTGCAAACATTGTCAGCCAAAGTCCTCCCATGTTGGCCTGTACTTCTGGGAAGTACATGACAAACAATGGGGGCCAAGGACTGAGCCCTGTGCGACACCACCTATGACCAGCCTGGAGTCTAACATAGTGCCAGCAACTCTAACCCTGTGGGTCCCGTCCTTAAGCCAGTTTGCAACCCATCTTGTGACATATGGGTTTACATTTCAGTTGTTAGGGTTTTCCACAATACCTGAGTGGGGTATTGTGTTGAAAGTGTTTGCAAGGCCAAGGTAGGCTGTATGGACTGCCTTTCCCCAACAATGGCCTAAGTGACCGTTTTGAAGATGTCAACCCAGTACAAAAGGCATGATCTGCCCTTGACCAAGCCAAAATGGGATGGGTACAATGTCTGTATGTCCCCCATATCTTTGTTTATGAGCTCAATTATGATCCTCTCCATAGCTTTGCAGACTAGACTTGTTAAGCTTATGGGGCAGTAATTACCATGGTCTGCAGAGGCACCGCCTTTGTGCAGATGTGCACAACTGGACCCTTACCAGGCTGTTGTGCACACTTGGAAATGTAAAGCAGTGATAGGACTAAAGCCCAGGATACTGACCACCACGGTGAAAGCACTGAACCACTACACTATACAGTACTACAGTGTTAGGTCAGTATGAACGGATGTTGACAATTGTGTGCAAAGTATCCCATGCAAAACCTGCAGGCACAGTATACTCCCTGTTGTGTTCACACAAAAAGCATCTGGACAGTAACTACACAACATGGCACAGAACACACAACCATAAACTGGAGGTATTTGTTGAAGGTCACACTCATCCACAAATGTGATGTGCTGCAGAGTTCAACATATGGAAAGCCCACACTGGGCATGCTCACACACTTAGATAAATGAGACATCTTTCACACAACATGCCATGGGAAGGCTGAACTGGGCATGCTCACACACTTGGTCCAAATGTTACTCCTAGCAACTGTGAAAACACACCGGAGGATGCTCATTCCCCTTTCTAGACACTGATCATGTAAGCACCCTATAAGTAAATCAGGAGAAAAGGAAGCTCTCAGTAATCCGAATAGCGCGCTCTGCTAATGCGTCTGTTTCTAGTGTCATAACGTAGTTAGGTAGGGGTTTGAATCCAGCAAGTGTGTGTGCAGCGGGGTGTGTGTGCCAGTGTGTATGGAAAGAACATCCCTTTTGGCAACTGGGAAAGCACACCACAGGATGCTCATTCCACTTTCTAAACTCTGATGATGTCAGCACCCTATAAGTATATCATGTGAAAGGGAATCTCCCAGTAATGCATATAGCGCGCTGCGCTAATGCGTCCGTCTCTAGTATCATAACATAGTTAGGTAGGGGTTTGAATCTGGCAAGTGTGTGTGCAGGGGGGTCAGTGTGTATGGAAAGAACATCCCTTTTGGCAACTGGGAAAACACACCACAAGATGCTCATTCCACTTTCTAAACTCTGATGATGTCAGCACCCTATAAGTATATCATGTGAAAGGGAATCTCCCAGTAATGCAAATAGCGCGCTGCGCTAATGCGTCCGTCTCTAGTGTCATAACGTAGTTAGATAGGGGTTTGGATCCAGCAAGTGTGTGTGCAGGGGGGGGTAAGTATATATGACTAAAATCACCCTTTTGGCAACTGGGAGAACACACTACAGGATGCACATACCCCTTTCTAAACGATATCACAATTATGTATGGCTTTTGAGTACAGACATGCCACGTGTTTTGCCCACACAGAATGCCCATGTGTGCGGGTTGTCCCTCACAATAATGCATGACATTGATTAAACCAGTTATGGCAATGCACACATGATGTATGTGTGTGCCAAATACACATATGTACCTGTGACCTTCAATAGTTACCATGTGTGATGCCTGACACATGTGAATACATGGTATTTGCACAGGGTAACATTATGACTGTGGTCTTCTGTGCAGGTGCTGCATGTGGGATGTGTATATACAGTGTGAGATGTAGATGCTATCAGCCAAGTAGTGAGGGATACACACCTGGTCTGGGGCATATAGTCTACATGTTGCTGATGTACAGGTGCTGCATGTTTTCACCTGTTGTGGGAGTGGTAAGACGTTACTCCACAGCAATGCAGTGACAGCATGCTAAGAACCGTTCAGCCAGGGTGTCGTAGCTACACTAATTCATTAGCATTCAGTAATATGTCAGAATCCCTGGTGAGGGTCTGATGCCAACCAAGGTCAGGGGTCTACCAGCCTGTGTCACTTGCTCAGTGATCCCTTCCATGTTCCCTATCATGTATCCCAGTGAGGGACATCCCACATCAGCTGTGTTGGCATGGACAATGACTGAGTCATATGTGTCCATGCATCTGACTGACCTGTATGTTTGTGTTATTTGGTGGACCACAGTGCTCCATGAGCATATCACTGTGACCTACACATTGTCCAGCCTGGTGAGCATGTTCTCACTGTACTTGACAATAAGTGTACCTAACACAACTGCGGCAGTAGTGTTGTATAGCTGTACAGACTGTGCTTGTTTGACACACAGGATTTGTGTGCTATGTGTTATGCGTGCTGTGTGCAGGCCTAATGTATGCCTGTGTGCCAGCTGCAGAGATGTCTGCCAGTCATGCAGGATGCTATCCTTAGGCTCCACAACTGACCTGGTGTGTTTCCATGCTTGTATTGCTGTCCGTGTAGGTCCACATCAGATTGGTATTGCTGTCACTGTAGTATTTCATGCCACCAGACAGGTTCTGCCAGTACTGGGTTCAGAGTGCTTAGTCCACAGTTCGGCCATGTGTTTCCATCTCATACATGTGTTGTACATCCATGGGCAGGGGATAGGGTTTACTGTGTACATGTGGCAGCTGTGACAGTACTACATGACACACATATCCCACAACTGTACCATAGAGGTGACTGACAACTGACCTTTGCACATGCTACCATAGTATTGAGATTGCATTGGTGATTAACAGCACATAGGGCCAATGGTGAACGAGATACATAGGTCCATAGGTTCATACAGGGATGTCTGCCCAGGGCATGTATCCCCTATGCAGAATGTGTGTGGCTTTCAACATGCATTGTAAATCTGTCTTGCTATGCCCTTTTCCAAGGTTAGTATACTGTGCCTCTGTCTCACAGTGACACATAAGTGATACCCAGGGTAACCCTACAATGTCACATCCAGTCATTAATATCACTCTTGAAGACAGTCACTGAGTCAGTCTGCCTAACCTCTATTGGGATAATATTCAAGAATGAAGGAGCCTCCAGAGTTGTGAATGCCCCTCCAGCATGTCCTATGCATATCACTCCTGAGGTTCAAGTCGTTCCAGCATGTATCCTGATGGGATCTGGATATTCTGAGGTGCAGCATGGCCATTAAGTGAGGGTTTGACATGGCTTTATATGTCAGGCACAGATTGCCTATGAAGAGGCAGTATGCCACCAAGTAGGGTTTGCAGTCCCCTGCGACTTGCTCAGCCACAGTACTTCCATGTTGGCCTGTACCTATGGTAAATATATGATGAACATGACAGCTCCCAGGGCTGAGCCTTGTGGGACACCACTTGTACCAGGTTGGAGGCTGACATGGCTCCAACAAGTCTAGTCATGTGTGTTCTGCCCTTGACCCAGTGTGCAATAACCATAGTGACATAGGGGTTAATATGTACACTGGTGAGCTTCCCTATAATGCACAAGTGGGGTATTGTATCAAAGGCTTATGCAAGGTCCAGGTAGGCTGTGTAGACCTCCTTCCCCTTGACAGTGGCCTTGGTGACTGTTTCAAAGAAATCAAACAGGTTTGAGAGGCAGGATCTGCCATTAACAAAGCCAAACTGTGTATGGTGACATGTCTGTAGGTACACAATATCTAGATATGTGAGATTCTTGTTGATCCTTGCCATAGCTTTGCAGACAAAGCTAGTCAGACATATGGGGCGAATAGTGTCCAGGATCCGTGAAGGCACCACCTGAATGTAGAGGGACCACTGTTGCTGTACGCCACTCTCTGGCCACATATCGTGTAGTAAGTCCGGGATTGAACAGTGGTGTTATGTCTGGGTGTAGCTCTTCTTGTGGTTCATGTAGGACACAGCCTGGGACACTGTCTGGTCCCATTGATGTAGTGTTTATTGCTTTGGGAAGGGCATCTCTTACCTGAGCATCTGTGATGTCAGGGGGGGGGCGGCACTCTGCCGCAAGACATATTTGCCCTTTCGGTGTGGTGGGGGGGAGGCAGCAGTGAACCTGTCCACTAGGATGATGGCAATGTCTGTGTGTTTTGTATTTGTGTGACATCTTGGATTACCTCTGAGCATATCTGGGTAGTACCACCCGGGTTCCTAACATAACTACAGACAGCCTTGTGATTATCCTCAGTGGCTTGTGGAATCTTCTCTCAAAGATGGCCTTAGACAATTGTATGGGTGCCTGTAGTTGTCTTCCAATAACCATCAGTGGTGCCTTCACATTTTGGGAGGTTGTTGTAACATGTGGTGGCGTCATCCTTCTATTGTATAGTGTGTTTATGGCTGGTGTCCGGCACCCAGGACATCTGCCTTTGGAGAATTGGGTCATGCTTTCATATGTGGTGTCATGATCCATGCATTCCTGAATGTGTCCATAGAATGCCTTTATACAGGTATCTGCAGTCTGGTCCATATTTTCAACAGGCCTGGGGCCTTTGAAGGTTTCCACATCATTTATGAGGGGTGTGAACTTGCTTGACATGAGCTGTTGACAGACGTGCCGCCCCCCAGACAGAGCAAGGTGAGGGTCACATTTAGCTACCTGTCGGGTGATAGAATGTGCTACATAACACAGGCACACAGGTCACTCCACAGCAGGTACAACTATGAGGCAGTCATTGTCCATGCTGGTGCAAACAACCTGAGATGTACCTCCCTGGACCACATGGAAAGAGACACAGAGGAGTTCTTACAGCACCCTCTCAAACTCAGGACTCCCACACAGCCTTCATGCTGACACAGGAGAGTATAGATTTCTCTGCAAACACCATCATACTGGGTGACATCAGATACCCAAACATAGACTGTGAACATTACACAAGCCACAATACCCAAGCTCTAGGGTTCACATAGATCAGACATTCTTCAGCTATGGAACAGGTAACCAACCTTCCCACAAGAGGGGCAGATATACTAGACCTGATCATCACAAACATGAGTACCAAATGCTCACCACTGGGAGTATATCCCTCATTGTTGCAATCAAACCATATACAAATCACACTGGAGTACTGGATACCCCACATATGCAAACCTCGAACACATCAATATGTGTGTGTGGGAAATGCCCCTATTAGCAGCTGTGACAGTACAGTACAGGATGCAGATCCCCCTTTTGAAACACTGATGATGTCAGGACTCTATAACTATATTACCTGTATTAAAGTCCTCTAGTAATTCGCATAGCGTGCTCTGCTAATGCATCTTTCTCCAGTGTCATAACATAGTTAGGTAGGGGTTTGAATCCTGCATAGGGAATGTATGTGTGTTAGTATGAGTGGGGTTTATGTGTCTGCACTATGCTGGGAGAGATAAGTGCCTTTTGCCAACTGGGAGAACACACTACAGGGTGCACATCCCTCCTCCTACACACAGATGATGTCAGCACCCTCTAAGTACAGCATTAGAAAGGATTTCCACAACTACTGCATATAGCACACTCTGCTAATGTGTCTGTTTCTACTGACATAACACAGTTAGGTATGGGTTTGAATCTTGCAAATGGAAAGTATGTGTTTTACTGTGGGTGGGGTTAGTGTGTGTGCACAATGATGGGGTGGGATGTGGCTTTTGCCACATGGGGCTATGCACTGCAGGGTGCTCATTACCCTTAACAAGCAGTGATGTTGACAGCACCCTATACAAACAAAACTACAAAAGAGAAGGTGGTGGTACCAATAACACATGTAAGGTAACACTTCTTCAAGTAATGTCCACAAAACAAAGTAGGATAATCAAACAATTCTTTTATTCTATACAAACAACATGACAACAGACAACATGACAACAGACAACTGCCAGTACTCAGTATAGTGTTACATGCTACTGTAACATGCACATGTACCAGAATATACCTAGATAGTGTTTTGAAGCCTGTATGTGGCAAGTGTGTGGATGTGGGAAGTGTCTGTGTGTACATTTCCGTATGGGAAACATGTTTGATGTAGCAATCAGGGCACCACAGTACCTGATGCACATTACATCTCTGAACTGATGATATTGGATATTTCTGCACAGGCGACACGTCTGACACATTCTGGGTGTTCATCCCTACATACTGGATGTGTGTTGCCATCCAACCCTGTGATGTGGACACACATTACTCAGCCTGGATATGCATATCCAAACAACACCACAAGCACAGTACACTACCTTGCTATGTATGCATGTAATTACACAGTTATTCACTAGTTATGACAGTGATGCTATCCATGCAGCCCATTGGGCCAGTGGAAGCCACAACACACACCGCCAGCACCTTTGCATATGCTTACCACAGACATCCCACATACTGCATGTACTGTGCACACACATATCTAACCCAGAACAACTGCACACCACTTATTAATCCTGTCCAGTGGACTACAGATACAGGCATATTGTATAACAATAGTAGGAGGCTACTGCAGCACAGGGCAGATTCACATGACAAGGCATCTGTGGTCAGCAGTGGTAAGATGCTTCACATTCACCCAAAGCACAGATATTTGCAACATTGTTGCAGACAGTTTAGGTGCAGGTACCCCCATTCTCCTACACATGTGGTATTAGTTATCCCAGATGACTGTAACCTCCCTATCCTCTCACATGTCCAGGTGAGAGCCACCCTCATCATTGCAGAACACATAGCATCACTGTTACGAAATGGTATCCCTGGATGTGTGCTACATTCACCCTGGAGGACATAGCACCACATGACAGACTAATATTAATCCCTGCCCATACTACGGGATATGTACCTGAACAGTGCCATACATACACAGTGGTCCCGCACCAATGAGGAGTAACCTCTACTGACCCTGGTAACTACTGCATCAAATGCACAACTGGCCTTGTGTTCTCAGCTATAGAAGTTTTAAGTATGGGCAACATGTACAGCAATATTACATATGTATATATTTCAGGACTATGTACACACAACCTATCTCATGGACATACCTATAGATAGTGAACTATGATACATTTGGAGGTGTCACAGTAAACACAGTATTAACCTGCTACTTTGCATTACCTTTGTTTGTGGCAGCTGTTGCTGTATCAGTGATGCTGCTTGCTGCTTGCAGTTTTCTGCTGCTGCTACTGGTTTTGCTGCTGTCAGTCTGTTTATTTTTGTATTTCTGTTTCTCTCTCTCTCTCTCTCTTTCTCAGGTTTGTGCAATGATTGTATTGCATATGTGGAGTGTGGGTACTGAATGCTTTTGTAGGTATCTGCATAGGCCCATGTGATGGCCTCTGCACCAATTGTAAGGCAGCATTGGCTAATTGCATACTGCCAGTTGTGTACTGCTTGCATGTCTCACTGTGATTTCAGGACAGTGCTATAAAAAGGTATGTGAGATAGGCGTTGCCCTTTCAGATTGTAAGGGCGTGGACCATGCTGGTATGCTGTTGGAAAATGTTCTGTGAGTGTGAAGGTTAGTACATCTCTCATGCTTCATGCTGTGTTGTGAATTCAGGTTGCTGCATTTCTCCCACCTGTTCCCTGTAGTGAGTGTGTATGCATACTGACACCCACAACTATATTTATTATGTATTGCTATATATACATATGTGTACATATACATACTGGCATATATGTACATTAGCTGACAATATTGGGTACAAGCTGACAATTTTCAGGGCTGTTTCTGTTAACACAGACTAGTATGGGAATCCAGTAATTGGGACAGTGAAGGTCTGTCTGACATGCTTAGGGTAGTACACATAGGTAAATCCAAAAAGCAATGCAAACTGTACGACCACAATTCCAAAAGCCACAGAAGTCACGCAAACCACCAAGAGCCTTAACGCAGGTTTATTTATAAGATAAAAAGCGTTTTCGCTTCACTATACAGAGAAGCTTCTTCAGAGTAAAAAAGATGCTCACAAGGCGCCAAAACTTGTAAGACATTTAAATAACAAGCATATTACATCACTTCCTGTAAGTTAAAATCAACAATAATAGTAAAAAGTGATCGTCAGTTGTCAAACTTAATAGACCATGCATCTACAAAATGCTAGAAATGTTTAAAACCACATAAAAGGAAATCGCACCCTTAGTAATATTCCATAAGTGCATATATTTACAAATAAAAGATAAATATGCCTAAGGAGAAGCGATATATGTACACATGAACAAGTATAGAAATTGTAAGAAAGCATGTATATTTATACATCAATTATCTAAAAAAATATAAATGCTTCCACATTCGAACAATGTGTCCATAAGGTATAATAAAAATATAATGACTGTAAGTAACAACCTAATCTTTCATAAACACCTACCTACAAATCTGTACACTGTGCTTTCATGGTTGCGCTGTAACAGTGTAATTCGGTTTGAAATATAAACCAAATGAAAATACTCAATGAGTTTAGTAGTAACCCAAAACATCATGTGCCTAAAATAAGTGTAACAATTAACGTCTAAGGTAAGATTTGTATTTCAAAACAGGAGCGATGTTACAGCTCTCGTTCAAACCGGGAATGTTGAAGGCATCCAACCTCAGTTGCCACTCTAATTCCCGGTTTTCTAGTAAGAGAGGGATGGGACCACCTCTTATAGTAGGTTGTAGATTGTCAATGCCCATGAAAAGAAAACTGTGCCCTGGATTTTTTATCACATGTTTAGCCAGGGCATTTTCAGTTTTACTGTTTTTGATCGCATAACAATGCTGATAAATGCGATCTCTCAGTTTTCTGTCGGTTTTCCCAACATAAAAACTAGGGCAGTAGACACAAAAAGCTATATAGATAACCGACTTGGTTTCACAATTAATTTTATGAAATACAAATCTTACCTTAGACGTTAATTGTTACACTTATTTTAGGCACATGATGTTTTGGGTTACTACTAAACTCATTGAGTATTTTCATTTGGTTTATATTTCAAACCGAATTACACTGTTACACTTAGAGTGGGCGCAACCATTTAGCACAGTGTACAGATTTGTAGGTAGGTGTTTATGAAAGATTAGGTTGTTACTTACAGTCATTATATTTTTATTATACCTTATGGACACATTGTTCGAATGTGGAAGCATTTATATTTTTTTAGATAATTGATGTATAAATATACATGCTTTCTTACAATTTCTATACTTGTTCATGTGTACATATATCGCTTCTCCTTAGGCATATTTATCTTTTATTTGTAAATATATGCACTTATGGAATATTACTAAGGGTGCGATTTCCTTTTATGTGGTTTTAAACATTTCTAGCATTTTGTAGATGCATGGTCTATTAAGTTTGACAACTGACGATCACTTTTTACTATTATTGTTGATTTTAACTTACAGGAAGTGATGTAATATGCTTGTTATTTAAATGTCTTACAAGTTTTTTCAGAGCATCTTTTTTATGAAGAAGCTTCTGTATAGTGAAGCAAAAACGCTTTTATCTTATAAATACCATGTTAAGGCTCTTGGTGGTTTGCGTGACTTCTGTGGCTTTTGGAATTGTGGTCGTAGGGTAGTACACATACTATATTGCCTTTATCTTCATTCCTACTATTACATGTTCCACTTATTTAGCACTATATTCCTGTATGAGAGTCATGTCTTGCTGGTAGGTCATACAGACTAGTGTTACAATGGTCTTGTGGTAGGGCCTACTAGTATGCTTGTATTTTGCTTTCAAATTGAGTACAGGGTCTATCAATCAAAGTGCTGGAGGCACCTTCCAGCAGTTAAGGGGTTAGTAGGTCTCACAGGAGTCAGGCTGTGTTGCAGATTCTGGATGCTGCATTTATCTTCACTGTTTCCTGTAGTGAGTGTGTATGGATACTGATACCTACGACTATATTTCTATGTATTACTATATATTTATATATATGTATGTGTACATTTACATATCTTCTTATGTGTACATTACCTTACATTATTATGTACAAGCGAACAATTAGTAGGGCTCTTTCTGCTAACACTGAACTAGTGTGGGAATCCAGTAATTCGGACATTAAAACTCTACCTGAGATGTATTGGGTAGTACACCTCCTATATTGCCTTTATATTGATTCCTACTATTACATGTTATATTTATTTTAGCACTATGTTCTTGTATGGCAGTCATGGCTTAGTGGTAGGTCATACAAACTAATGTTACCAAAGTCCTGGGTTCGAGACTGGCAGTGGGAATTTATTTTTCTTTCCAGACTTTCAAAATGAGTACAGGACCTGTCAATCAAAGTGCCATAAAGGCACTTTTAAGCACTTAAACCAGGTCTGCGCTCGTTTGCGCGGAGCTCATGCATGCGCACTGACGGTGAGCTCCGCTAACACAAGCGCACACCCACGCTAATTTCTTTGAAAGAAAAGAAAAAGGGGTGACAGGAAAATGGTGAAAAAGGGGTCACAAAGAGGGTAAGACAGTAGGGAAACAAGCGTGGGATTTGCAGGAGGGATGTAGGTAAGGCCCATAGATGCCCATGTCTTTAGCAGCAACAGCTGTGCATTTCCATGTATTTTGGTGAGACATTTGAAACCTTCCACCTCTGAGAGAGGTGTCAGGACAACATTAATGTTTGTTGTAAAGCCAATTGTAATTAACAGTTTCAATGTCAAGTGGACATGTGTGCGACATGGACAGCTATGTATGGGGCATAATTTTTTTGTGGGTACAGAGTGCCCTTTTTTTTTTTTTTCAGGGGAGAGTAGTATGTCAGGTGAAGGAAGTCGGTATAGCTGGGGAGGTAGGTTGGGTAGGTTAACAGACAAGACAGACAAGACGCATACAGGGGCGGTGTATGACACATGTGGGGGGGTTACACAATTGACGGGGACGGAGGTTGGGATATCCAAGATGCATGAGCCCACAGATGGCAAAAGTGGAACTGATATTCCCACCCATAGGCAGTTGCCACTGTTCCTTCACATCCCAGGACGGGGCTGTGCTGGGGGCTGTGTAGGCGGGGCAACAGCCGGGGCCATTAGCTGTGCCACATGAGCCTCGAGCTGACGTAGGGGCCCAAGAACGGAGTCTTGGATCTCCCTTCGCACCACAGACCGGACACCTTGGAGGGTGAGTGGACGAACTCCTCCAGCCACGCTTGCAGAGGGGGGACGGGCCCCATTCCCTGCAGTGCTTCCACCTGCAGGTGGCACAGGGCCACCGGAGGAGGGTCCGGCCTGGGCACTAGTGCCAGGTGCAGTCGCCAGCTGAGGTGGGAGAGGTGGGTCCGCTGGGACCTGCCTTCCCAAGCGTTCTAGGTTTGTGAGTAGTTATGTTAGTTTGGGTTAGTGGCATATTATTCCATTCAGATTAGTTGTAACAGCATGCATTGGTATTCCCATTAAACAAACACCCAGATATTAACACCATTGAGCAAGGGACATATCAATATCACATGCATTATTTGAACGGAAATACATAATCAAACAACATGCAGGGTTGATTAATGGCAACAGGCCATCAGATTTGCAGGTATGAACAGGGCACATGCACAAACAGACATGCATATATGTTTGGAACGGACAGATGTCCATGGTTAATGAAATGTTCACATACCAATATTTATTGAGTGTTGTTATATGGAATTATAGGGTTGGGTGGAGATAGAAAGTGATGACACATTCATAAGTTACACATTGATATACATTTGTAATAGGTACACAATTAAGTTGAGGCTGATGTTTCAAAATGATTTTTATTTGACTGTCATGCTACACCTGTTACAAATACATCACTATCCTACTTATTTTTAATTTGATCAGATACATCATACTGCTACACTTTGATGACAGGACAGGGAACAACTATGGCTGTGTAGTCTGTCAGATAATCATTCATTCTATCTGCAAATTGTTTACTGTTATCACCATATACAGATTTTGGCCTTGACATTCCAGATTCAGACACACTGAAATCAGTTTGGGATGTTAATTTGTACTTCCCACATGCATTTATTTCTGTGGAAACACACTGGGGCTAATATATTCAGGGGTTATTACTACTTTATTTATTCATACATGACCCTTTCTGTCACTCTCACACATCCTGCAACTTCACAGTTCAGGTTGGTACTTCTAGGCTTTGTTCACATATTAGACCTGTGGTGATTCAAACACTTTCCAACAGCCTCACTTCTGTCATGATTCAGCATTTCAACAGGGGATAAATCACACATGTGACTACCTCAGATTCTGAAGCTGTACTCTGGAGACTACTGCAGGTTATACTACATTTAATTAATGGTGGGACATCTGTATTACAGCACTATTTATTTCTATAAATTATTTTTCCAGTCACACTTGCATACTGATGAACTTGTTGCAGCCATACCTGCAAACTTTCAATTCTTGCTTGCACATTAGATTACTTTTAATCAATACACTGCAGTGTTCTGATACATGCTACACTATAATATTTATTTACAAGTACTAGATGGGGTTACTAACCTGCATGGTGGCGCAGCCGCCAGTCTACAGTCATGCTCTCACGGTTCGCAGAGCGGACACCTGCAGCTGTAATACAAAGGAAGTAATATTGGACTACACATCTCCATGGTATCAGCTAGTTGAAATCCTTACATACATGAGTAAAATGTAACTTACTCAGTAGTGGGCGTTGGGCATATCCCGGCCTCCTGGATCCATTGTCAACTGGTCTTGCTTACGCCGCTTCAGGTCCGCATGGTGGTGACGGACCTGCTCACCAGTGCGTGGAATGCCAGTAGCACTGGTCAGATCACGAGCCAACTGGTCCCATGCCTCCCCTGTACCGGCCCCATGAGACCTGGCCCTGCATGAGTTGGGCCTCGTGATGATGGACAAGGAGCCAGACCATGTATCTGGACTCCTCAATGCCCCAACGCTGTGCTCGAAAGTAACGTCCCTCACCTACTCCACTCATTCTGACTGCAGGTCTGTTCTACAATAGGTTATAGTGTGTATTCCCGCCTATGGGGCTTATACATGCTGCTTTTCCCGCACATTTCTCTGATTGGCCATTTTGGAATTGTATCTACTTCACTGAAAATGCTTTAACATGCTCCATTCTGTATTTTATCCCATATATATGCTATTTCTGCATTTCTAAGTATTGCTGTCATGGCTTAGTGGTTTAGTACCTTGACTCTAGTGCATGGTATCCTGAGTTCGAATCTAACCACTGATTTTTAATTTTCCTGACAGAAATGAGTTGAGGACCTGTCAATCAAACATGCCATATGCATTTTTAAGCACTTAAAAGCAGATCTAATGGGAATATTCTCATTAAAACCAGGGTGGATATGTGCCTGGAATCTAATAATCCGGTTCGTTTCATTTCTTTCAGTGAAGTTTCTTACATCTCCACCTCTCAAACTAGGTAAATTAACATATACAACCATGAACTTGAACATGTGTGAATTATTAGTTTCTAAAATATTAACATTTATTTTCCTGTGGTGCTAGTTGTTATTTTGGTTATTATTGCATAAAATATAATAAACAATAAAACCTAACTTAGTTTCCCTTTTCTTAATGTTTCAATCCCTTTCTTTTTAAATACATGACAAAATCTTACCTATTGTGTAAACCTGGTGGGAAACAATCCTTCTATATAGCTCTTGCGTGGTTCTACCTACATAGAAGGATTTACATTCCAAACATACTATTAAGTAAACTACATTCTTAGTTTTACACATGAACATTCCTAGCACTTTTACCTTGTAGTTTCCCACTACTAATTCAATGGATTCAGTATATTAATAATTATACATGTTACAATTAAAACACTTAATCATTCCACTTTTATATATTTTGTTTTATATTTTGTATATCATTTTTGAATAAAGAAGTACAGGAGAGTATACAGAGAAAGAGACTGGTGAAGAAGAAGTGGGATCGTCAGAGAGATGAAGAAAGTAGACAGGAGTATAAGGGATGAGGTGCATGGCAAAGAGAGAGGTGGCAAAGACTAACGATAAGGTGTATGAAGAGTTGTATGAAAGGTTGGACACTAAGGAGGGAGAAAAGGACCTGTACCAATTGGCTAGACAGAGGGACCGAGCTAGTAAAGATGTGCAGCAGATAAGGGTGATAAAGGATAATGAGGGAAACGTACTCACAAGCAAAGAGAGTGTGTTGAGAAGATGGAAAGAGTACTTTGAGGGGCTGTTGAATGAAGAGAGTGAGGGGGAGAATAGGCTAGATGATGTGCAGATAGTGAATCATGAAGTGCAGTGGATTAGCAAGGAGGAAGTAAGGACAGCTATGAAGAGGATGAAGAATGGAAAGGTTGTTGGTCCCGATGACATACCTGTGGAAGCATGGAGGTGTTTAGGTGAAATGGCAGTGGAGTTTTTAACTAGATTGTTTAATGAAATCTTGGAAAGTGAAAGGATGCCTGAGGAATGGAGAAAAATTGTTTTGCTACAGATTTTTAAGAATAAGGGTGATGTGCAGAGCTGCAGTAACTACAGAGGGATTAAATTGATCAGTCACAGCATGAAGTTATGGGAAAGAGTAGTAGAAACTGTGCTAAGAAGGGAAGTGATGATTAGTGATCAGCAGTACGGTTTCATGCCAGGAAAGAGTACTACAGATGTGATGTTTGCTCTGAGAGTGTTGATGGAGAATTACATAGAAGGTCAGAAGGAGTTGAATTGTGTCTTTGTGGACTTAGAGAAAGCATATGACAGGGTGCCTAGAGAGGAGTTGTGGTATTGTATGAGGAAGTCTGGAGTGACAGAGAAGTATGTAAGAGTGGTGCAGGATATATACGAGGGTAGTGTGACAGCAGTGAGGTCTGCGGTGGGAGTGACGGATGCGTTTAACGCGGAGGTCTGATTACATCAATGATCGGCTCTGAGCCCTTTCTTATTTGCGATAGTGATGGACAGGTTGACAGATGAGATCAGACAGGAGTCCCCGTGGACTATGATGTTTGCAGATGACATTGTGATCTGTAGTGAGAGTAGGAAACAGGTGGAAGAGACCCTGGAGAGGTGGAGATATGCTCTAGAGAGAAGAGGAATGAAGGTCAGCAGAGCTATGACAGAATATATGGGCGTGAATGAGAGGAGGATAGATGAATGGTGAGGATGCAGGGAGTAGAGGTAATGAAGGTGGATGAGTTTAAATACTTGGGATCAACAGTTCAGAGTAATGAGGAGTGTGGAAGAGAGGTGAATAAGAGAGTACAGGCAGGATGAAGTGGGTGGAGAAGAGTGTCAGGAGTGATTTGTGACAGACGATTACCAGTAAGAGTGAAAGGGATGGTCTACAAGAGGATAGTGAGACCAGCTATGTTATATGGGTTGGAGACAGTGGCACTGACAAAAAGGCAGGAGTTAGAGCTTGACGTGGCAGAGTTGAAGATATTAAGATTTGCACTGGGTGTGACGAGGATAGACAGGATTAGGAATAAGTATATTAGAGGATCAGCCCAGTTTGGAAGGTTTGGAGACAAAGCCAGAGAGGCAAGATTACATTGGTTTAGACATGTGCTGAGGAGGGATGCAGAGTATATTGGGAAAAAGATGCTAAGGATGAAGCTGCCAGGTAACAGGAAAAGAGGAAGGCCTAAGATAAGGTTTATGAATGTGGTGAGAGAGGATATGCACGTGGTTGGTGTGACAGAGCAAGATGCAGAGGACAGGAAGAAATGGAAACTGTTGATCCACTGTGGTGACCCATAACGGGAGCACCTGAAAGAAGAAGAGTGTTCAGTCCTAGGTCCTCTCTTGTTTGGTATCTACTTCTCTGAAGTACAGGCTAACACAGAAGGTCTTTGGCTAACAAAGTTCGCAGATGACTGCAAACTAGGAGCCATAATCAAAACTCCTAATGATGTGGCCATCCTACAAAAGGGCCTCATTGAGACAGGTGCCTGGTGTCAAAGCCATGGCCTCAAACTCAATGCCAAAAAGTGCATTGTCATCCCCTTTGGTAAAAACTCTGTACCCATGAATTACAACATAGGCGGTAGTATACTTAACACCGAAAGTGTGATAAGAGACCTTGGGACACAGGTGGCTACTAGTCTCTCCTTTGATAATCACATTGCCACAGTAGTCAGGAAATCCTTCTACGTGGCACACCTCATTACAAAAGGTTTCTCATTCAGAAAAAAAGAGGTGTTTGTTCCCATCTACTCATCACTCATTAGACCCATTATAGAGTACAACGCCCCTTTTGGTATGTACCTCACAAGACATCTACAACAACTGGAAAGGCCGCAGAAATACCTCACAGAGAGGATTACCAGCCTCAAACTGATGCCCTACGCAGACCATCTCAAAAAACTCCAGCTTTACTCCATCGCATATCGCCTACTCAGAGGTGATCTCTGCCTAACATACAAAGCTATGTCAAACCCAGAGCTGTTGGACATGCTCCACCTAAAAAAATCCCATCCCTCCAAGCTACACACTCTAGGGATCTAAACCTTGTCACCACAATAAACAGAACATGCTGGAGGGATAGACTCCTGTCCCAGAGTCTTCCCATTCTCTGTAATAAACTATCTATCTATATCAAACAAAGCTCCTCATTAGCACTCTTCAAGAAAAATCTTGATGATTGGATGGGAAATAGGAAATTCACCCTGGGGATCACCTCTGTGGCTCTGCTTGACAGTGGCACAGGAAAATAATTTTCTTGGGTGGCAAAAGCCAGGGTACCTTTTTGGCTGGGCTTGTATAGGCCCCAGGGCCGATAGCCTAGTACCTATCTATGAACCTATAAGAAGAAGAAGAAGAATTTCACTTTTACTTTCCACTGATTTAGACTTATTTAGCTTATTTTGAAAAAAATCGTTATACTTTTTTGCTCTTTTTTTGAGCAAACCTAGGTTCCACACCAATCTTGTTTATAAATTCACTATTAGCTTTAAGTATTCTCCAGTTTCTACTAATAATAATTTTAATAGCCTTAGAGTCAACACTATTTTGGACTGCCATTGCTGTCTTATAATAATTTTCTTTCTTTGTTTCTTCGACTTCTTTAATTGTACCTCTACTATCAACTTCTCTATGTAATAAGTTACTTATTTCTTCTTCAGGGCACCCTCTTTTCTCCATCCTCATACAAAATTTTTTGCTTCTTCTAAAAATCTGTCATCATTTTAAGTTAAGTTATTTATTCTTTTAACTGGCCTTTTACTATGTTCATTTTTCTTTTGGGGTGGAGACTTGCATAATGTAAATACATGTTATTATGAAAGTGCTTTTTGTATATTTTAGATATTAATTTATTGTTTTGTTTATAAATAGTAAGGTCCAAAAAATGTATTTTGTTCATATCATAACAATGCGTACATTTCAAGTATGAACAAACATTGTTGATATATTTAATACACTCTTTTAGTTCTTTAACTTACCCCCTCCATATTAAGAAAACATCATCAATAAAATGGACCATTTTAACTATATATTTCTTAAAATCACTAGCCAATATATTTACTGTCTCTCACCCCTGCATAAAAAACATTTGCATAACTTGGGGCTAGAGCAGCACCCATAGCCACCCCATTTATTTGAACATAAATTTGCTTGTAAAACTCCAGATAATTATAACTTAATACCAAATCAATCATTTCCATCAATAATCCTATAGTGCTACCAGAAAACATTTTTGATCTTAAAAGTTCAATTCTTACAGACTCCATACCTTCCTCATTAGGGATCATAGTGTACAGAGAATTAATATCTAATGCTACCAATAAATCCATTCCATTGACTTCTATTCTTTCTATCTTATTCAGAATGTCAAAACTGTCCTTGATATATGTAACATTGTTAGAAAACATTTTTTTGTAGATGCTTGTCCACAAACACTGATAAGCCTTCAGTTTTACTATTTGCACTGGGAACTATAGGTCTTAATGGTGGCTTATTTAAAATATTATGGCTCTTTGGTATACCAAAGATCCTACTTATTTTGGGATTGGTATTAATTAAATTCCTTCTAGTACTTTCATCTATTCTTCCTGTATAGAACCATTCTTCTATACAGGAATCAATATGGGTATACCCTTTTTTGACTTATTTCATTGTTACTTTCTTATAATATTTTTCATCTAGTAACATCTTACATTTTTCTTTCATAATCTTTCATATCTAATGCCACAATAGATCCCCTTTGTCAGCTTTAAAAAGTAATACTTCCTCATTTTTATTCAACTTATCAAAACATTCTTTTTCACTTTTTGTTAAATTAAAATAATTGAATCCAGCTTTTTTGTCTAATATTTCAACCATTTGTGCTTCACAGGCATTCAAAACATCTCTAGTTCTTAACACAATGGAGGGTTGAAATAACTTGGTTTGTAAAATTCTACCTTAACTTCATTGTGTTTATCAAGCATAATACCAAAGTTCAAATGTCTTTTATAGTCCCTTAGCCCATTAATCATTGAAAGCTTATTAGCTCTTTGAGCAGGGGCAAAATTCCATCCCTTGCTCAATACACAACATTCTTCTTTCGAAAAAACACGGTTAGAAAAATTAATGATTTTAAAAATTAATGATTTAAAAAATTAATGATTTTAATTATCTGGAGTTTTATGAGCAAATTTATGTTCAAATAAACAGGGTTAATATTTTTCTTCTTTTGGGGTGGAGACTTGAATAATGTAAAGACATGTTATTCTGAACGTCCTTTTTATAATATAAAGACATGTTATTCTGAAAGCCCTAGCCCCAAGTTATGCTAATGTTTTTATGCAGTGGTGAGAGACAGTAAATATATTGGCTAGTGATTTTAAGAAATATATAGTTAAAATGGTCCATTTTATTGATGAAATTTTCTTAATATGGAGTGGGTCAGTTAAAGACCTAGAAGAGTTTATTAAATATATCAACAATGTTTGTTCATACTTGAAATCTATGCATTGTTATGATATAAACAGAATTCATTTTTTGGACCTTACTATTTATAAACAAAACAATAAATTAATATATAAAATATATAAAAAGGACTTTCAGAATAATGTCTTTACATTATTCAAGTCTCCACCTCAAAAGAAGAAAAATGAACATAGTAAAAGGCCAGTTAAAAAGAATAAGTAACTTAACTAAAAATGACAATGAATTTTTAGAAGAAGGAAAACATTTTTGTATGAGGATGGAAAAAAGAGGGTACCCTGAAGAAGGAATAACTGACTTATTACATAGAGAAGTTGATAGTAGAGGAACAATTAAAGAAGTTGAAGAAACAAAGAAAGAAAATTATTATAAGACAGCAATGGCAGTCCAAAATAGTGTTGGTTCTAAAGCTATAAAAAATTATTATTATTAGAAACTGGGGAATACTTAAAGCTAATAGAGAGATTATAAACAAGATTGGTGTGGAACCTAGGTTAGTTTAAAAAAGAGCAAAAAATTATAAAGATTTTTTTTCAAAAGAAGCTTAATAAGTTTAAACCAGTGGAAAGTAAAAGTGGAATGATTAAGTGTTTTAGTTGTAACATGTGTAATTATTTATATACTGAATCCAGTGAATTTGTAGTGGGAAACTACAAGGTAAAAGTGCCAGGAATGTTCACGTGTAAAACTAAGAATGCAGTTTACTTAATAATATGTTTGGAATTTAAATCCTTCTATCTAGGTAGAACCACGTGAGAACTATATAGAAGGATGTACAAACATAAATATGCCATCACTAGTGGAGTTGAGAAAAATGCAATGAGTAAGCACTATAAAGAGAATAAATGTAAGTTTAATTTCAACTGTTTAGTGTTAGAAGTATTGAACAATACTAGTAATATAATAAATATAGAAGAAGAGTTAGAATGGCTAGAATATTGCTGCCAAGTTAGGTTAAATGCATGTTTCTCACCAGGATTAAACACTAGAGAAGAATTTGTCATGCATTTAAAAAGAAAGGTGTGGAAACATTAAAAAAAGGGGAAAATAAGTTAGGTTTTATTGTTTATTTTATTTTATGCTATGTTGAAGTTTTTATCATGTGACAGGGAAATGCATCATGTGATGTTTAAAAATTGTATTTAACTTGTATGATTAATTGTTTAAGCTCAGTCTGAAAGAATTCTCTGTATGAGTAAGAGGAGACGAAAGCACTTACTTGAAGTGATTTATCAAATAAAGTGTGTCGGTTATTCTACAGATGCTGCAATTTATTTTATTTTTTTCTATTAGTTATTGTTTTTACGCTGCTTTTTGGGGGAGTAATTTTCTATTAGATCATTGTTCAGAGTCAGATTAGTAAGTTTCCATACAATTTCTCCTGATTATCATATGTATGAGCTTTGGTCCACCCTCATTTCTTGGTTGTATGCTGAGGATTTTCAGACAGTGAAATTCCTGTGGGTTTAAATGCTTTCATGTCCCAGTGGTTCAGGATGCAGTGCTGACTTGGATGGGGCATTATATGTCTAATCATTCAGGTAGAGGCCAGCAAGTGAATTTGTACAGAGCTGATATCCCCTTACTCTATCTATTGTGAGGGTTTATTATATTTCATACGCTTTCTTCCCTTATAATTTGGACAGTTTAATATTTTCATTTCTAAATGGTGCTGAGTTACACCCTAGGATCTTAACACACATTTACATAGATAGACCTTTTTCTCTTATGGTTTACCATGTGAAAGTTCTTCATCTCATTCTTTTAGGATAGGGCATGCCTCGGACTTAGCCATTGAAGACAGATGAGCAAAGCTAGTTAAGGGACTGGGTGATAGTCCTCCCGTGTATTACTATTTTGTATTAGATAGTGGATATTGTGGTTGTTCTCATTCTCATGATTATTTGTCTTTGATTCAGTTGGCATGCAAATGATAATTATAGAACACGTGGTTATAAACCAGAGGATGGGGATCACGTCAGTCGCCCTGCTAGACAGGGTCCAGGGAAGAAAATATTGTGGGAAGAAATAGCCAGGGAATTGTTATGGCTAAGCTTGTATAAGCCCTAGGGCTGTTAGCCTAGTACCAACCTGTGAACCTATGAAAATATGAACCAGTTCTGCGAGGAGGATTGTACCTAGATCGTCATCCTAGTATTTCTGAAATACGCTGGAAAGGTTCTGCTGTTTTTAATGGGATATTTCACTTCTGATGTTACATCAGGTTTTAAGGAAGTGGATCAGCCACATACTATTATTATCTTTTTTGGGGAAATTATATTGGAAAGATCCCCAAGTGCAGATATTTCTTGTATTTTGAGAGACATTGTGAATATAGGATCATAGGATCATAGAATCATAGGACATTACTAGGCTGTTGACCCAGAGGTCATTTTAAGCCTAGCCATTGATCTCAATGTAATACCATAGAAAACCTAGTCAATAACCAAGATTGCATTTCGTGATGACTACCCATGTCCAGGAGAGTTGTGGGCTCTATGCCCAGTAAGAATTTAGAGTGACCAATCCACTCATCAAGATTCCTCTTGAACTGTTTCATAGAGGTTCTCTGTTTCACATTAATTGGTAGCCTCTTCCAAAGATGCAGCAGTTGCTGGGAGATAAATCTGTCCTTCTAGCATGTCCTATTTAAGTCGTAGGCCATATTTAGGTCCCCGGCACAGCCCTATCCTGTTTGATTTATGGATATGCAGGAAGTATATTAAGTTTGGGTCTTAGATTGCGCTGTAGGCCAGGCATAAGTCTCCCCTAAGAAGTCTATACAGAACATAATAGAGTGACATGGACTTTAGTCGGTCTGTGTAAGGCACATGCTGGATCCCCTTCATCTTCATAGTTAAAACCCTCTGTGGTCCCTCTAATTGCTGCAGGTGCTTAGTACAGTACATGCCAAACAGAGCTTTATACTCAATTATGGGCTGTATAAGTGCGGAGTATAAGAGGGTTATAACTTCTTTTGCTGTCAAGGTGATGCCTTTACAAATCAAGTGTGCTATGTAGAAAGTTTTCCTTATTACAGCAGACACATGGTGGTCGAAGTTAAGGTCACAGTCAGCTTGTGATCCCAGGTCCCTCACCACTTCAGGTGTACTTAGCATATTGTTGTTGATTTGATAGTGTGAGGGGACATTGTTTGCGCAAAAGAGAATGATGATGCATTTCTTTGCATTCAGTTTGAGACTGTGACTTATGCACCAGTCGTTGGTCTGCATGAGACTTTCTTGGAGTATACTGACATAGTTTGGGGATTCAGTGATTGCACCTAGTTTGTAGTCATCTGCAAACATGGTCAGCCACAACCCCTTACATTTTACCTGAACTTCTGAGAAATATATACCAGCAATAAGGGGCACAGCACTGACCCCTGTAGCACTCCACTGGTAACAGGTCTGCTGGATGATGTGGAGTCACCCACTTTGTTAGTGTGTGTCCAATTTTTGAGCCATTTGCCAACACATCTTACAAAGAAGGGGTTTACATTCAGTTTGCTAAGTTTATCAGTAATGAATGAATGTGGGATTGCATCAAAAACCTTTGCCAGGTCAAGGTATGCTGTGTGCACAGATTTGCCCTCTTGAATGGCCTTGGTCACATTTTCAAAGAAATACACCAAATTTATCAGGCAGGAACTTCACAAAGTTGAACTGGCTAGGATCCAGGGTTTGGAGGTAATTAATATCTGTATTTATGAGTTCCATAATGATAAATTCCATGGCCTTACAGATGAAGCTGGTCAAGCTTCTAGATCTGTAATTCCCCAAGTCTGTTGCTAGGCTACCTTTGTGGAGTGGAATAACCGTTGCTGTTCTCCAGTCCACAGGAACAAAGCCTGTGGTTAGGCTATGACTGAAAAGGGCACTTAGTGGTGATGCTAGTTCATGTTTTAGCCTGTTTAGAAGACAGCTGGGAATGTCTTCTGGTTCCATAGAGGCTGTTTTTTGGCCTTGGACATGGGTTTGAGAACTTGCTCTTCAGATATGTAGGGTGGGTTGGATGTTTGGAGGAAGGTTTGTTGTAAGTTAAGAGGGGAATAAGGGAGTGAAATATTTGCCAGACCTGTCCACTAGCAGGTTTGCTATCTCTGTGGTGTCAGTGTGTGTGATACCATTGGCCGCTAGTTCTGCACATGCTTGAGTTCTACCCTTTAGGTCATGTACGTAGCTGTAAAAAGCCTTATGGTTATCCTTGGCTGTACTTTATAAGCATCTCTCAAAGGATTTGACAAGTTGCCTTATTTGCATGTTAAAGCTGAGGAGGCTGCTTTTCCATTGTTGGGGCCTTGTATTTGTTTTGTTGGACAGCAACTTTTTGCATTTATTGTAAAGTTTGTTGATGCTGGATGTCCACCATGGCAGCTTGTTTTTACTTGGGGCTCTAGCTTTGATTCTTTCTGGTATGGTCGAGTTTATACACTTTTGCAAGTAATTGCACAGGGCTTTAGTGTAAGCCTCATCATAGTTACCACTTCCAGCTTTGGGTGGGACTTGGAATGCATTTACATCTTCACCTAGGAGGGTATAGTTTGCCTTGATGAAAGTTTTAAGTCTGATTTCACCCTTTGTGAGTTCTGTTGTTAGTGCTAGCTCAAAGGTGACTGATTTGGTCAGTTTTAACTAATGAGGGTCCGACAGCTGTGGCATTGTATCTGTTTGACATGTTGGTAAGGACAAGATCCAGAATGTTTGTTCCCCTTTTCGGGGTATAGATAATTTGTTCCAGGACATTTGAATTAACAAAGTCAAAGAACTTTTGTGGTAGCGAGTTAGGGCCAGAATCAGTTTCCCATTTGATGGCGGGATAACTGAAATTCCCCATAACCAGTGTGTTCGGTAAAATTTGGGTTGTCTCCAGTTTGGTCAAGTAGGCTTTGTGGGCATTGTGACCCATGGAGAGGGATCTATAACTGACTATGACTTGAATGGGGGTCTTACCCACAGTAACCTGGACCTGGAGTAACTCCATGGAGTTGTCCAGTCTAACTATATGGGAGGTGAATTTATCTCTAATATAAATTGAAACACCACCTCCATTTGGTTTTTCATGTTTGTCTTGTGGTCTAAAGGTGTGGAAGGCACTGTAGCATTGCAAGGCCGGGGTACCCTTTGAGGTCTTGAGCCAGGTTTCTGTGACTGCACAGATATCTACATTTTCTAGTGAGAGAAGTGTTTCCAGGGAGTGCAGTTTTTGGTTTAAGCTGCTTGCATTTAGCAGCATGACCCTTATTGTGTTCTGATTTTTTAATTTCACGTCAGTTATGTTGCTTTTACAATCTTGCCTAAAATAGGCACTATTGGAACAAGGGATCGTGTGAAACAACACGTAAAAGATACAAAATAAATCCTCACGAAATGTTCATCCAAATAGGCACTATGGGGGAGGCAAGAGCCTTTGCTAGCAGATGAAAGCGTTGATGTGCTAGGTGGAAACCATCTCTGGCAAAGCAGAGGTTTGTTTGCCATGGCTTCCCAGGCCAACAGGAACTGGATCCCCTTTGAAAGACACCAAAAAACTGAGCCAATTATTGAAATCAATAATTTTTTATCTATTCTTTGTTATCATTCTTGGTGAGGGTAGTATGCTGCTCAAGGCTAAGGACATATCTGCCTGGGACACATACTCAGAGAGCTAACCATGTCTATCTTCATATAGTCCAGTGTGGTACATCTCAGGTCATTCACCCCAACATGAACTATAACAGAGTCATAACGGTATTTGTTGCTGAAAGACCTGAGTGCATGCATGATCTGATGAATCCTGGCACTGGACAGGCAGCTGATCGTGGCTTTCTCCTTGTCCAACCTGGTGAGTGGGACATTGTGTGCCTCACTAGTGAGTCTCCAATGACAAGAACATTTTGGTTTGAGTGTTACACCTTACTGGCTAGGTGGATGAGACATTGGTGTTGCTATGTGTCATAGGTGCTGTGGGGACTGTTAGTTGTAGCAGTCTTGTGTTTTGGTGATCTCTTGTGTTTCAGTATGTTGCTTGAGAGAGCCTCTGTGTTTGTGGATTGACATATTTGACACATACTATGTGTATGAGCAGTGGAATGCGTATGAGTAGTGGTACTATGAGCATATGTAGTGGTGGTTGAGGTGACAACCGTCTCCGTGTTACTGTTTTGAGTGAGAGAGAGCATGGATTCTAGATTCTTGATGTAAATACATCTCTCTCTTAGTACTAGAGTGTGTAATTAATAGAGGGTTGTCTGTGTATATGAGGCAATTGCTACGCTACCTCAAGAGTCCCAAGTCAACAAGGTTGGCAGGAGAAACAATGCTAGTCCAACTGTCCATAATGCTAGGCAGAAGACTGTTGTCATTAGGGGTGGCTATTCAGAATTGATCATGAAGGAGCTCAGTGGATGGATATTTCTGCCTGGATTTTAGGGAAAATTTGTTGAATTTAACTGTCCGACTTTGGTGCACAACTGCACAACAGTGTGTGGTGCTGTGCAATGTGCAAACAAGCAGAAACCTGCTCAAATCCAGGGCCTAAATACCACAAGTTAAAAACTTGAAAAAAAATGTAAAAGGATTCAAAAAGACCAATGAGGATGTTTATTCCAAGCCCTATACCAGCCTCCCTTTACCAGACATGTCCCAATCATGACAATTTTCTCACAAAAGTGCAGCTAGGCCCCTTTCAATCCAAGATGGTCTGAAAAATGTGCTCAGAACAAACATACCACTAGAAGCAGTTCCAAACAGCAAGCCTGTATCTCAACTATGCTACAGCTACTTGCTACCTTAGTTTCAGTGGGAAACACCAGAGAATGTTTAAAACAGTAGAAAAAGGGAGGCTCTAAGGAAGTTGTCATTATTAAGTCTTGTTTCTTAAAAAAAAAAGAGAATTAATGTAAACAATAAGACAAATATGGCTATAATTACTAAAAAATACACATCAAAATTAAAAGCTATTACTCTATCAGTATACATTATAAGCAGTTGTTTTTGGTTTATGGTGGTTTCTTGTGACCAGAAAAGTTAGAGTGAGGCAGATTGCTTGGTTGCAGCTTGGTGGGTGGTTGCTGTGTACCCTCCCCCCTTTTTTCATTTCATAATCCCTTTCTTAGGTGACTATAACAACAAGAACGGCTTCACAAAACCCGGGTTGTATTCTTGATCAGATAGCTTTAAAAAAAACGAGCTAAAAAGCTTTCACAAACTGCTTAATCAGGTCTAATGCAAACTAATTCAAATGCTGCAATTTAAAAGTTTTCAGAGTCACGTGTCCAGATGACATCACATTCACACTTAAAAAGGGATAACATCATTTACACTTCTTTTGTAGTAATTTCAAAATAAGTTTAAAATTCACTTTTTCACTTAAGGCAGGTAATGCATCAGTGTGTAATTCATTAATTCACTTATATTCCAAATTTCATGTTTTAGTAACTAAATCACTTCCTCTGTCCAGCTGATGTACTATCTCAGTGCTCATAAAAGTAAAAGAGTGCCCTTGACCTGCAGCAACTAGACATTTAAACATAGCATTAGTATGGACCTTTCTACTTACCTCAGATAAATGATTACATATTCTATCTGGTGTATACAATTATTGATTGTTCCCTTTTTTATATATTTACCAAAACTACAATTAAAACAGGGAAATGTAACTCTATTAGTCAAATTATGTCTATGACCTTTCTTCTGTTCTTTATAGCATAACCTGTTTTTCAGAATCAGTGCCTTTCTATATCCAAAATATAATACATCCAGATACTCCTATAAAGTTTATTTATTTATTTATTGACATTTGTTGACAGGGAAAGTCCACTAGGCCAATGACACATTGTCAGTGGAGTCCCGGGGAGAAAAACTCCATACAATCACAGAAATTTTTACATAACATCAGCTTAACTTTGAAAGTCAAGAAAGTTTTTACACAATACAAACTGAAGAAGATATACAAGACAAACACGTATTTTAGAGGTATACAATACTAGAAAATAAACACAGTGTGTTAGATTTTTAGTAATTCTGTTTGTATATTCTCATAAATAAGAATACTGTTTAATCAATTCTGTTTATTCAGCCACAGAAATAAAGAAAGCAAGAGAGCTTGGATATGAAGACAGATAGTGTAAATTGCAACTATATTAAGTAAGTAAAAGTATATGTAGTGTATAGTGGCCAAAACATTTAAGGTGGTTTAATTATATGACTACAAGAACAGACAAGGTTATTGAGATAGTATTCTTTTTAGTGCAAATTTAAATGTTTTTAAAGAGTCTAGTTGAGTAAGAGAGAGAGGGAGTGCATTCCAAAGTTTGGCAATGCCATGGGAATAGATACACTGTCCAGCTCTTTTGTTGGGTTTAGTTATGGTTAATTATTGTTTGTTAGAGGACCTAAGATGCCAAGTAGGGGTGTGTGTTTGTATTATAGTTTGAAGGGATGGGCAGAAGCTTGGATTATTTAGTAGTTTGTGGGTGAGAGTAAGTTGGGAGTGATGTAGGTAATGAGGGAACTCAAACCAGTTTATAGATTTAATGGCCAGGCAATGATGTGTGCGAGATGGCATGTTGGAGACAAACGTGGCTATTTTATAGTAGCACGACTGCAGTTTGTTATGGAGAGATGTGTGTAGGTTAGTGAAAATGGGGCAACCATAGAGGAGGGAGGGTAGAAGTAGACTATTAGCCAGTTTCAACTTGGTAGACTTGTCCAAATAGAGTTAATCCCTACAGAGTTTGCCAAGCATAAAATGGATCTTTTTGACTGAGTTGAATATATGATTCTCAAAGGATAATTTGTCATCAATTGTGATGCCAAGAAGTTTGGCTGGTTTTACAATTTCAATCTGCCTTGTAAAATAAAACAGTTTTCCTTAATGATCTCCTAACTGAATAGGAATGATGAAATTATGAGCAATCAATTAGTTGAGATCAAGGAGCACATTTTTATCTAGGGGATGTCATAATGAAGAGGTTGAAAGGCAATATAAATTAATCAAAGAAAAAAAAGCTGATAGCACCCAACTGTTTGTAAGTAATAGGGGAACAGGAGCAGGACAAGCAAGAAGAACCAATAATCATGTCAGATTTATGCATACATACATTCCTTGTTCTACGGGAATACAGGAGACCATTGTTACTTTTTAACAAAAGTGAATGACAGATAGTTTTCTACACCCAGTGAGCAGAAAGACAGATTTGGTAAACGGGGCCGCAACTTGTAACATGAAGAATATGATATATCTTGTCCTGTGTAAGGACTGTGAAGTTTTTTATGCGAGTAAAACTAACTGTGGGTTGAAGGACAGACTATGTATTAATGTATCTGATATAAGGAGACAGGTCCAAACTAATTGCCTGTTTAAACATCTACATATTGCAGGTCAAGGATCCTCTTTTACTTTTATGAGCATTGAGATAGTACATCATTTGGACAGAGGAGGTGATTTAGTAATTACACCAGAAAATTTGGAATATATGAGGATTAATGAGTTACACACTGATGTATTACCAGGTTTAAATGAAGGAGTGAATTTGAAACCCACTTTGAAATTACTACAACAAAAGTGCAGATGATTTTATCTCTTTAGGTGTAAATGTAATGTCATCTGGACATGTTACCCTGAAAATTTTTCATTTGTAACATTTAAATTTGTTTTTATTAGACATGATGAAGCAGTCTGTGAAAGCTTTTTAACTTGTCTTTATTAAGAATATCTGATCAAGAATACAATCCTTGTTTGGTGAAGCCATTCTTGTCACATTCCTTGTGTTTTGAGACTGACTACACATTTACCTGCTGTGGATCTTCTTTTTTGGGCTATTATCTTAGGTTACTTCAACTTCTGAACAATGAAGTGTAAGCTGTTTACAAAGTGCACATGGCAAATGGCAAATTTGCAGAGGATATTAGGCTACCTCAACCATAAGGCATAGGCCGGACTGGCAGAGCAGTCTGTTTCATGATCTGGTTTATGGGGCCTTGGTATTAAAAGGAATTCTATGCTTTTCATAAGATATTTGGCTTACTGGTTTATAATTATACATTATACTTAGAGAATAAGTGTATTATAACAATGAACCTGTTGCAAAGTTCATCAATTCTTTTGGTATTTTATGGGGAAAATGCAGGGAGGGAGAAAGGGGACAAATGACCAAATAGAATGGAAGTCCAACACCCAAAGTGGTAGCCGAAAATTTAATTTATTGTAACATAAAATATGAGCGCTTTCATCTTGGTAACCAAGACTTCATCAGATGAACACAATCCACAATACTTAGTCCTTATATATATTGTGCAATTAAGAACAATCAAAGTTTTAAAGACATACTGTCACTAAAAATCCTTCCATAACAAGCATTAACCTCTTTTTTGTTGTATGTTATATATTTTATACACAATCACATAAACTGTGTTGTTAAATCTAACTAACCATTAATTTAATAAACAACCATGCTAAACATGTTCATGTTGAAGTCAAAAATAAGAATAAAAATGAAAAAAATTAAAAAATAAAACAAAATAAAAGAATAAAAAATTATTTAAAAATGAAAAATAATAAAAAATAACAAACCCAAGCCATCAGTGACACTAGCCAAGAACCCGTAAATATTTAACAAAATGTCACACTAGATACCTATACATCCCCTGCTCTTGCAATTAATACAGGTTTGATAGTAATATATTCATTTAAACCTGGGGGAAAGTTAGATCTCAGTCTTAACTGCCATTTGAGTTCTTTATTTAATAATACATTGTTAACATCTCCCCCCTAAAATTCATTCAAACCATGTCAATGATGCCAAATTTAAAACCTTTAAAATCTGCACATATCACGGAATGCTTGTAAAGTGCACTAGTTTCTTTTTTGATTTTAATATCATGCCTACAAGGGGGGCAAGTGCATTGTCCCCTCATTTTTCATTTCATCATACCTTTCCTGGGCCACTCCAACTTCAGAACAATGACGTGTGAGATGTCTTCAAAGCTCATTTGCCAATGGCATGTTTCATTAGGGCATAGTTAGGAAGCCATTCTGCTGGAAGAGATAGGCCAAACCTGCAGAATAGTCTATCATGTAACTTAGTCACTAGACCCTTGAGGTTAACATGTATTTTATGCTGTTATGAATTTTGTGGTTTACTGGTTTATAATGAGTTCTCCTTCTTGTTGATTTGATGTCTTTTTATAATAATAAACTGGTTGCAAAATTCCTTTGTTGTCTTTGGTATTTTGGGGTGGGGGTAGGTGAGAGGCAGAAGGGAACAACTTTTTTACATATACATCTAACTGTTGCAGAGAAGACGAGTTATATTTCTTTTTATTTCTGAACATCCAGAGGACTTTTAACTGTAATTAAAATGTAGAGTTTAAAAAAGCATTCTTATCCAGTATACCTTCACAATAATATGAAATAACATTTGAAGAAAAATGTGTGTGCATTAAACTCATTCCTTTTTCTACCCTGACTAAACTAAATGCTGTCTTCATACAGATCTGAGAGGTCAGTTTTATTTTGTTGATGGTTTCAAATGATTTTTGAAACATTCCTAGTGAACACATATGAATGAATAAAGTGAACCCATGTAGTCACTGTTTAAATACATCCATGTGCCAATGTATTTCACAAGTAGAAAACACCCATAAAAATGTTGGCACCCCCCTCCCACACACATACATGGGCTCACACACCCACACACACACACACACACACACACACACACACACACACACACACAAGAAAAATATCTTAAATGTTAGTATTTGCATATAGTATCAGCTGAATGACATAACATTAATGATGTTACTGATAAAATGAATAATTACGTTTAATTGTCTCTACTGTATGGAGAACTCTTCTTTTTTGTGATTACATGTACACAAGGATGGGTTGTGTAGTTAATCACCTGAATAGAAGCAATGGAAGTGTTATATAGCATTTTTCTAACCTAAGTTGCTGCATAATATTAGCTCAGATATACTTTTGTTTGAAGTCGCCTTTGAATCTTTCTAACTGATTGATAGGAGACAGTTTTTTGGCTACTGTCAGTGGGATATAATTGTTTTGACATTTAACTTTGAATAAAAATGTACAGGTTTGCATGCTTCAATGTCAGTTGGGTATTGAGGTCATTGCTGAGCTCCTGAGGCAAAGTAAAATAAATGTAGAATGTGGGAGACGTGTTGTACTGATGAGGTGCATTATGCTTTAGACAAGGAAAAAAAATCAAAGTCTCCACTATTCTTTCAAGTACTTTGCCTGCCATATGTATCTCAAATTAGAATAACTCATAGCATAATTTAAAACAAGAAGAAAACTGTCAGCAGTGGCTTGCTCTGTATTTCCATTCTCAGTGAATCAGTACTTTACATGTAACATCTAAGCATGGAGGCGGGAGCGACTCTGTTCCTACTTTACTGCTGATTTCTATTCATTCAATTTAAAATGATCCTGACAAGTTTTGTGCAGAGTGACTTGGTAGGTATTGTTAGAAAACTGCTGTAGAATTACACCATAGGATTCAGAAAGGGTGAGGCTGCAGTTCCTGCCAGCCCTCTCAGTGTGAGTTGGTTACCTTAGTAAATAAGCCTCTCATTGCTGCACCAAGGGTCTGCATGAAAACCATGCAGTACTAAGGTGTGGCTGCAAAGAAGGCTGAGCACAAGCAGTGCTTGTCTGTTATGCACATGTATCTATGAGACTCTGTGCAATCACGTGTGCACAGTACTGGCGAGAAGGAGAAGTGATTTGGAAGTTTAAAAGGGTCATGATTCAGGTGTGTTCATCTATTGTTTACCAGATTAATGAGTGGAGATGAAAATATAGAAAAGTGTTAAACAAGGAGGAAAAAAAGGAGAGGGTAGAACATACGGTGAAAACATAATGAATGAGCAAGATGGAGGGGAGAAATGTGAGGTAAATGTTCTTTTTTATTAGGTGCCAAATTTTCATATATGAAGAGAAGGTAAGTTTTGGAAAGAAGTAAGAGAATTAAGAGGAATGTAAGAGGTTTAGGGCAGGTAGCAGAGGAATGCAAATAAACACAGAAGATAAACAACACTGATAAGAGGTGTGCTACAATGCAAAAGGTAGACCACAATGGTGAAGGAGTCATCAGACAAAAAGGGGGGAAACAAGGGTGATGGTGAGGACTGGACAACAAACAAAGGTGTGCATAGACACAAAAGGAAGGGGAACACCAGGATACGAGATAGTATGGGGTTATGCAGGTGTTGTCCTTGTCAACTGCAATCCAGTAAGAGCTTACTCGTTACTCTCAGTTCTGCCACCATTGTGTCTCATCTCAGATATTGGAACCAATGCAGGCAGGCAAGTGATTTAATGAGGCAATGGAGGAAGATCCCCATGTAGCCAATGCAGGCATCTAACCTCCACGCCAATGACCTTCGTCACTATGTCTTTAGCTGATGGGTGGCAAAGCTGTCATCTCCACTGGCACTGCTACTGGTGGGTACATCAGTACCAACATCTGGTGCAGGGCTACCTGTACTGGGTGGTGCATGTAAGGCAGGAGGTATGGAGATGACTCTGGCATGCTAGGACCCAGATGTTATCTGTGCTGTTGGTGTTGGTGATGGTGCTACTGCTGCCACCTGTGGGAGCTATCAAGCATTGCCCGAAGGATGCTCATAGGTTTAGATGCAGCTGTATATAATAGTAAAATAAATGTAGAGAAACAAAATGATAAGGCAAATTAATGTATGAAATAGAAAAGATAATGACAAAGAGGGTGGAGGAGGCAGACATAGGGATAAAAATGAAAAACAAAACTAAAACTGATATATATTTTTACTATAATGTTATAGGTACTACAATCAAAAGAACAAGAGATGTACTTCTTAATTTGCCAAGACTGTTAGCCTACAGATCTAAGAGGGTTAATCAAACCACAGCCATCATCACCAGCATTCTGAAAGATAAAGTTTTAATGTGCTGAGCTACTTGAAGGACCAAATGAACTCTGTAGCATAAGACACTGTAATGGGATGACTGAGACAAATGTGCATATACAAAGAAAAAATGCTATTCAGATAATACATTCCCTTACAGATTCTATAATCTGAAACTACAAAAATGCTTCACAAATTATCAAGGTTCTAAGTATACATAGCTAAGAGGGGATTCAAACCTATAGCTATCATCACATGTATTTTGAAAGACAAAACTGTAATGTGCTGAGCTTCTTGGACATTCTAAATAAAGGTCTATAGTTCAATACACAACAATGGGATGCCCGAGACAAATGTACATATGTATTGACTGAGACAAATGTGCATATGTAAATAAAAAATGTTACTTGGACATAACATTCCTCATACATGTTTTATAACTGAATCTAATACAAACATTCTTCCTAAATGACCAAGGATAGTACACAAGCAGGTTTGGGAACCAAACACAGACACATGCTGACATACAATCCACAACGAAAAAGCCTTAATATGTCGACAGTATTCAGGAAATAAGGAACACTGAAAATCAATGAATCAAAAGGACTCACAGAACCCCAAAAATGTATTCAATAAATACTGAGTGCTTTTGTCAGATTATAACTTAGACTTCATCAGAATATGCAAGATACATGCACACTAAATTTAAAATGCCCTCACTCCCTCACATTAAAATAAATACTTGATCATTTCCTTCTCTCAGAACTTCTTTTCTAATACGTGACCAAGTTCAAGAGACAATGTATATATATATATATATATATATATATATATATATATATATATATATATATATATATAAATCACACTAAAATCACTTTGAGATAAATAGTCCTCTCTAAAAAATGTATTGAATGGTTTTAAAGATTATATAAAAGGAGCCTTAAACCACTCACTATTGATAGTCAGTCATTCAAACCAGGAGAAGTGTGCACATTAAGTTTGACCTGCCAAACAAGTTTCTTAAAATTAGTAAGATCAGCCCACGGACACCCCCCCTCCCCGGGATCCTTATCAACCATTTTAACAATAAAAAGAAAAAAAACATGCATATGAAATTTACAGATATGTTTAAACAAAGAATTATTGGCATTCTTATTTTTAATGTCCAACATGTGTTTGTAAATACGAAGTCTGCATTTTCTCTGCATTTTTCCTACATAAAAAACACTGCATAGTCAGCAGAAAGCCAAATAAATGACCCCAATAGAGTTACATGTATAATGACAATGAGAGCCAAGAATGTAATTATCGAGTGCACTGTTATAATAATTACACTATTAGGTCTCATTGTCATTGTACATTTAACTCTATGGGGTTTATTTATTTGGCTTTCTGCGTACAATGCAGCAGTTTTTATGTAGGAAAAATGCAGAGAAAACGTAAAGATCATATTTACAAACACATGTTGGATATTAAAAATATGAATATCACTAATTCTTTGTATAAACATATCGACAAATTTCCAAAGCATTTTTTTTAATTGTTGTTGAAATGGTTGATAATGATCCTGGGGTGGGGGGGGCTGATCTTATTGAATTTAAGGAACTTGATTGGCAAGGCAGACTTAATATGCATATTTCATCTGGTTTTAATGACTACCTATCAATAGCAAGTGTTTTAAGACTCAATTCATATAATCTTTAAAACCAATCAATACATTTTTTAAGAGCGTGAATATTTATCTAAAATCATTTTTAGTCTGATTTTCTATATACATTTTTGTCACTTGAACTTGGTCACCTATTAGAAAGGAAGTTGTGAGAGTAGGAAATGATGAATTATTTATTTATATGTGAGGGGAGTGAATTCCTGTTTGTCATTGGGTCTTTTATAACATGTGACTTGGAAAGAAGGTATTTAAAATTTAGTGTGACTGTATCTTGTATATTCTAATGAAGTCTAAGTTATAATCTGATGAAAGCACTCAGTATTTATTCAATAATATATATTTTTTGGTTCTGTGAGTCTATTTAATTAGTTGATGTTCTGTGTGTCTCATGTTCTAGTTTATTGTTTGTGCAGTTGCCAAGTATTCAGGACATCTACAGTCAAACAGGCATTGTCATCAGACCAAGTATGTTGACAATGTGAGTTAGTGAAACAATTTCCACAATTAAAAAAAATGTGCCTTGTATATCTTCCTTCTAATATTGTATGCAATATAAGGAAACAGACACCCCAAATAGCAAATTATATCATAATACACACTGGGGTGGGCACTTGAAACTTGAGGCATCATCATAATGTGAAACCTAAGCCTTAATGTGTCAAGCCACTTCTTTAGTTATATGAAAGCATACATGCCCAAAGAAAGCACTACCATCCAACAATCATACTACTACCTCTGAATGGTGAAAGTTACCATAAAAGTGCAATATATAAAACCTATACTGTAAAAAACTCCTTGTGTACTACATGAATAGACTGTCAACATTAAAACCTGTTCGGTGTGAAGTGTTTCCTCACTCTAGCACTCTCTTAGGGGCAGTAGCATAGCTAGTGCAGGGAGGGATGGGCAACTGCCTCAGGAGCAAAGTCTTGGGGGGCACAATCTGATGATGCTGATCTTTGTTTGCTGTATCGCTCTGTGTATGGTCTAAACTGTAGCAGCTGCTTGCTACATCGCAGCAAGCAGTTTACTACAGTTTAAAGGTAAAAAAATAAATAAATAAGAAAAATAAAAATAAAACATTCTTCTTTTATTAACTAACACCCAAGTATTTTAATGTTTCTTGCACATATGGTATAAACTGCAGTAACTGTTTACTACATTTATAACAATGCTCCAGTTTATTAAGAATTTTTTTTCAACTAAAACATGAGCACTGTAGTATTCCCTACAGGCAGGGCATACATTTCTAGTAACAGTTTGCTACAGTTTAAAAGAAGAAATTATTATTTTTTTGATAAAATCTGTTGGATGAGGGTTGTGGGCAGGGCACAAAGTGAATGGCTAGGACAGGAGGGAGGGGAAACATGTCGTGCATCTGGTTTGTATGCCAGTAGAAATATTTTTCTGCTTTTCAATGGAGGAGCTGGATAGGGGGCATAAATGTAACTGTAATAAGTTGATCACTGACAATGTAACAAATGACTTAATACAGTGAAGTCCTTTTTTTTTCCCTTGATATGTATGTCTCTGAATCAAACACACCCTGGACGTGGCAGCTCAGAGTGCAGATTTGTTTACCTTGATGATGCAAAGGTATCTGAATCTGGTCCACATAGTTTTACAGTTCTTTATTTTATTATTATTATTATTATTATTATTAGAGACGCACTTTTATATCTAATTTTGAGAGGAGTCATACATTTTCCATTTTCTTGATCTGTGTTGATTTTGTATTTGGATAACTGTTATTAAGTTTATTTAGGAAACCGTGTTGTTATTTACTGATTAATATGTTAATATTGGGATGTTTTATTATTTGCTGATAAAATAAGTAAATGAAATCAATCAATCAATAAATAAATATTATATTTTGAAGAAAATAAGAAAGAAGTCTTATCTTAATAAAATATGAGTTGAGAAAAAATGGCACAGGCAGTATCTTTCCTCCAGAAAGAATTGATCATTTATGTCCAGATTCTTTAGATACTGTAGTAATTTGTTCCAATTAGATGTAGTTCATTTTTTAAAACTTAATAAAGAGATCAAACAGAAAACTGTAAACTGTTATAAAATAGAAATATATGACATTGGAAATGCTCCTGCCATGCATTTATTTTCATATACTGGATTTTTCGATACAGATTTAACAAGTCATACCCATTAGGAATACATATTAAAGCAAATTAATTAGATGTATCATGACCAACATAAGCTGCTTACTACATAGATAATTTAATTTTCAAATTTCATAATGCTAGATTAATGAACTTATACAGATAATATTTCACATATTCCTGGCTGAGTCAAGAGCCATGTCTAGATTCTAAATTCCAAATATCAATATCTATCTATCTGTGTGTATGTATAAAGATATATGTATATATATATATATATATATATATATATATATATATATATATATATATGTATATATATTTATATATACACACACACACACACACACACACACACACACACACATGGCTGTTAGGCTTGAGGAAGTGTGAACAGAATATCAAAAGGAAATACATAGTGTATTTTTTAATTATTTGTAACAATGCTTGATTCATGCAGTATGATTTCTGTTGTAAGTTAAGAAATAAAATTGTACACTTTTATAAAACTGCATCTTCCTGTTGATTGTACTACAAACTCTGCTTGCATGATTTGAATAGTTTGACAGCATGTTTTATGTGGTTAACGTCTGATTTTAATCTGTCTATGAGTTACTGATGTTAACTGCATATGTTGCACTTTAAAGGTGAAGTAGATGTAACATTCATGTATATTTTTGTATTACCAGCAAACAAGCTGATATTGATTATTGCAACATGCTGCCAATTTACATATGAATCAATATTCCCTTGAATGCAAACAGAAGTTGTGGTACAGCAATGCACCTGAAAGTAAGTGTAATGCATAGCCATCAGAAAGTTCAATGGACAATGTTTCTGGATGATGACTAAGCATGAACCTAAAAGCAGGCTACAAATGTAATTGTTTGTACAATTCACGATACACAGCAGAGAAAAATGGAAACGTACTGCAGAATGACCACCTGATGATCATAATGGACTTTGTTTTAGAAAGATAGGATTAAAGACTTCTGTGGTGCTTGTAACTAATATTATGCTCTCTAGGCTTTGAAACTAGATTGGGAGGTGGTTCAATGCTCACCATGGGGGACTTGCAGTACGTGTGTGTGTTTAGTGGTGTGTGTAGTGACAGGTAAGTAATGCTTCAATGTCAAGTGTGCTACGCCCACTTCAACTGATGACTTTTGGATTTTCTACATATAAGGTTTGGATATTTCCATTACTTTTTTATTTTGGTATTATTATATTACAGACTGCTGTATTTTAAACTTTGTTTTACTTCATTTTTTTTTCTCTTGAAGGCTTAAAAGTTGTTGGCTAGGGTTAACTCATTACAGCTGAGCTGAGTGATCATTACAGCTGAGCTGAGTGATAATGATCAACAGGGGATGGTAACAAATAATGTAAATGGTACGACATATACAACCTACATGCCTCGAAGAAATGCTACGAACAATAAAGGTAGGCGCCCCACCTCCTTCGTGACCAACTGTACTAGCAATAATAAGACTGTAAGAGATATAATACAGAAACATTGGCATCTTCTAACACTAGATAACACAATTGACAATTTTGTTGAACAACACCCGTTTTTTCATATAGAAATAGTCAGAATTTAAAACAACTATTATGTAATGACAAGAAAGTAATGAAGAACAAAGACCAAACGCTAGGGACATGCCCTTGTAGGCATTGTTATGTATGTAAAGCGTTGAGCAAGGAGCAGGTATTTGAACATCCTACCCTAGATTTTGATTTTCAATCCAGATTCTATGCTGACTGCACTACTACGCATTTGGTATATTTGGCTACATGTCACACTTGCCCATGTTTTTACGTGGGCAAAACTATCCACAAATTAAGAGATAGAGTACTTAAACATCTCTCAGATATAAGGAAGGGAGACATTAAAAATGCACTAGCCAAGCATCAGCTAGAGTTTCCTAAACATCAATTTACATTTAGGGTGTTACCGTGCATACATAAAACACTGAGAGGAGGTGATGTGAACAACTACTTGGAACAGAATGAGTTAAAATGGATTTTAAGGATGCAAGCACACAGATTTCCTGGTCTTAACAATTGTGTTAGGATTAAACCCGCCCTTAAGGGGCAGAAGTTAAAGAATCACAAGCATAAATGATTTGAGATGTAATATCCTTCTACTAATGGTGATGTCATTTTGGCTCCATTTTTCATTATTGTGATTGGTCAGTTTGTATTATAAATATAATATGCACTGTTTTTGTTAAATATGAGTATCTGAGGAAGCATTTGTTTTATGCGAAAGTGCTTGGTCCTATATGTTTTCGAAGTACTGTTTTTATTAAAGTGGAGTAAATTCAGCCATGGTTATCCAGCTGTTTTTTTTATGAAGACCTTCTACTGATGGCTCTAATCATCAAATATTGCTTGTTCATATTATTTATTTATTTATTTATTTCAGTTTGGTGACCAGGGGGTCCACTGGGCTTGAAAGCCCATTTTCAGTGGAGGCCCAGGGAGAACAGCTCCAACATTACATAGTAAAACATTAGATATTGGATAAAGTTACAATTCATGATACAGATACATAAGCTAAGCAAAATACAATTAATATGGAAGGTATAGACAAAATAGAGACATAAACAGGTAAATTGGTAAGGCTTCACATTTCATAGTAGACATTGAGTTTGTGGATTAAGTAACTATTCAAAATTCAGACATGAACTGGTACATTGGTAAAGCTATACTTTACATAGTAAGCATTAAGCATTCAGATAAATTACCCCTCAGGATGCAGATACATAAGATAAGCAAGTTATAGTAGCAATTGAGGGTGCAGACACTTTTGAGAACAGAGACATGAACTGGTGCAGATACTTTGTAGAATAGAGACATGAACTGGTACATTAGTAATTTAGCAAACAGGTCATATGTTGCAAGGAAAAAATTCCAAAGTTTGTATAGAAAGTGTGTTGTTTGGGTGCCAGAACAGGTACAAATGAAGGGAGAGGAGAACAGGGAAAGAAAACTAGATACAATATGTATGAAATGTACAAGAAATAATGCTGAAGAGAGAGTCATTTCTAGAGGTGATAAGAAGTCATTTCTAGAGGAGTTAAGTAGTAGGCAAAGGGGAAGTAGGGAAAATATGATTTAAAGTGAGAAGAGAAGAAGGCTAGGTGGGTAAAGTTCAAATGCACTTACACTTAGAGAATAAGTATGAATGGAGATGTGATTTGAAGTTGATAGTGTTTTCAATAGTTTGTAGAGAAGGAGGGAGAGAGTTCCATTTTTGGCTAGGGAGAAGGACAGGAGGTGCCATCCACCAGAGTGGGTTGGTTTGTAGACAGTCAGAAGGTTTAGGTGGGAAGATCTAAGTGGCCTTTTAGGAGTGTAAGGTTGTAGGAAGTTGGAAAGAGCAGGGCATATGGTAGGGTTAAAGAATAGCTTATGGACAGTAGTAAGTTGGAGGTAGTCCAGATGGTTGGGAAGTTCTAGCCAGTTAAGAATGTGGAGGGCAGAGAAATGGTGGGAGGTGTGTTTGGCTTTTATGGCAAACTTGGAGATTTTATTGTAACAACTTTCCATTTTGGAAGAGATTGAGGCAGATAGGTTAGTTAGTATGGGTGCACCATCCATTAGAGTGGGGAGAAGGTAGGTGGTGGCAAGGGTTTGTCTAGTAGAAGGAGTGAGATGGTGGATGTTTCTATATAGTTGGTCAAGTTTTTGATGTTTTTTTATGTTTAGTTGAATATGTTTGTCAAATTTTAGGTGTTCGTCTATGGTGACCCCAAGTAGTTTAGCAAAGGGAATGATTTCTATAGTAGAATTGTTGTGGCTTCTGATTTGGAAAGAATTATTATCAAGTGGGCAGGATTGTGAAGGCGTGAAGAGTAGTATTTTAGATTTGTTAGCATTTAGAGATAAATGGTTTTACCGCATCCAGTCCTCAGTGGCAGAAAAGGCGGTTTGTATGTAAGATTGAATTTCTGGGAGGTTGGTGGCTTTGCAGATTAAAGTAGAGTCATCGGCATATTGTACTATTTTAGTATTTGGGATTGCTGAGTGGAAATCATTGACAAAGATGTTAAAGAGCATAGGGCCGAGAATAGATCCTTGGGGAACTCCAGTAGGGGTGAGAAAGAAGTCAAAGGTGTCTTTCTTCCATTTTACAGCTTGAGATGTATCAGATAACTTGAAAACCAGGACAGGGGGTTGTGAGAAAAGTTAAGATTAGCCAAATGGCTGAGGAGATGGGTATGGGAGATAGTGTCGAAAGCTTTGGAGACGTCTAGTAGAACTGTAGAAACGATATTTCCGGAGTCACGGGCATGGTTGACTATCTCTAAGAATGAGAGAAGAGCAGTAATAGTACTATGGCCAGGGCGGAAGCCATGTTGGGTTTGAGAGCTTAGATGGTTTGTTGTTAGGAAGGGCATTAGTTGGGTGTGAAGGCATTTTTTCCAGTATTTTAGATATTGGAGAGAGGATGGCTATGGGGCAAAAGTTAGAGGTATTATTATTTTTACTGCCTTTGTGAAGAGGATGTATAAAGGCAGAATGCCAGAGCTTGGGGACATAAGATTCTTGTATGGATCTGTTTATTAAGATGCTAATGGGGAGGGTGATGCCGTCTGCATCAATTTTTAAGAACTTAGAGGGAATGTTATCTGGGGCATTGGAGCATGGTTTCAGCTGAGGAGTTTTTTTATGTAGGAAGCTGGAATTGGATTAAGTTCAAAGGTGGGGGGGTTGGGTTTAGAGGCTGGGGTAGAATGACTAGCTTGTAAGGGTGGGGTGTTTGGGAAGGATTTAGTTAGTTTAGCAATAGAATTAATAAAGAAGGAGTTGAAAAGAGAGGCGATTTCTGCATTGGTCTTAGTAGTATCAGGGCAAGGGTTGTTTTTAGTGCCTGGGTGAAGCAGTGAGTTGATGGAGTTCCAGAATGGTTCGGGGTTTATGGAGTGGTTGGTCTGGAGTTTCATATAGTAGGATTGGTTATCCTTGATTATGTGTCTTTTGGTGAGGTTGCAGAGTTGCTTATATTTAGGAAGGGTTTCAGGAAGTTTATTGCGCTGGGAAAGTTTCCAGCATTTATCTCGCTGTTGCATAGGTTTTTTGGTTTCCTTGGTTTGCCATGGTGCGGGGTTGGGTTTGACTCTAATAGATCATGGAAGTGCTTGGGTATTAAGTATTAAGTACATTTAGGAAGGTGGAATTGAAGTGATCAACAGCGTTATCTAGAGGGAGTGTTTTTAGAATGTTCCAGTTTGTTTGTTTGAGGGTGTTAGAGAAGGTTGTAGGGTTGAAGTTAGTAAGCTTATGAGCATGAATATAATGGTGCTGGTGAGGGGAGGAATGGGTTGCTCGAAGGTTAAAGGCAGGCAGGTGGTCACTAATAGAATCAGGAAGGATGCCCGAGTCTAAAATGTTGTTAGATTGGATAGTTAGTATCCAGTCCAGAGTGGATCCTGGGGGATTGGTTTTGTTGGGTCTGGTGATAGAATTAGTAAATTGGGTGAAGTTGAAGAGATTGACAGATATAGTGGGATTTTGGTTGTTAATTTTATTCCAGTTTAGGTTGACGTCACCTAAAATGTAGTTCTCTAAGTGGATATTAGTTGAGGCCCATTGGATGATATCTTCTAAAGTAATAGTGTTGTTACCTGGGGGAATATAGAGGGATATGATGCAGATACTTTTATGAGTATTCATTTGTAGTACGCCTATGACAAGTTCTGCATTGTTAAACTGAGGAGTGGGATTTGGGTAAGGAATAATAGGGAGTGTATTAGAGAATACTAAGGCTACTCCTCCACCTCTTCTATTCATACAGTCATATCTAATGGTTTGGTAACCAGGTGGAAGAATTTCTGAGTCCGAGATGTATGGTTTTAACCAAGTCTCGGAGATGGATACTATGTCTGGTTGGTTCTGGTTAAGCCAGGCATGGAAGTTAGTTACTTTATTTCATAAACTTTGGGCATTTAGAGTAACTAATTTAAGACTTTTGAGGCTGGCAGTTGTGATGTTTTTTGGAGGGATGGTATTGTTGATGGAACTAGGTCCAGGGTTAGGGTGTATATCACCTGCTAGAAGTAGGTGGATGAAGAGAGAAGGTAGTAAGTGGTTAAGTTTTCCTTTTGAGTGCAAGGGATGATATGGAAGAGGTTTAGGGAAGTTGTGTTTTGCTACTGTGGGTAAGATCTTTGGTCTGAAGTAGTAGATGTGGTTGGGCTGGACTAATGAGGCTGAGATGGTGTGGAAGTGAGGTATTGTAAGGGTGAGATGGGGGCAGGGAGAGGTGCAGTGGGATGTGAGAGAAGGGGAAAGAGGAGTGGAGAAATAGGAGGTAGTATGGAAAAGTAGAGTTAAAGTTAGCAAGATATTAGTGGGGGTTAGAAGGGTAGGTGATGAAGAGGAGTTCATAGTGAGATGGCATAGGTGTAGAAGATGGAGTAAAGAAGGAGTAATAATGAAGGGGAGGTAGAAGGTATGGAGTGAACAAGGGAAGAGGAGTAGAGAGATTTGTATAAGGGGTGTGGTTATTAATTGAGGGGTGGGGTGAGAGGAGGAGGGGTAGAGAGAGGAGGATTATGAGTGGAGGGGAAGAGGAGGGGAGGTGACTTCTGGCAAGAATAAATGTAGGAGTACTGGGGGCGGGTGGCATATTGGGGCAGGGTAGGGGAGTGGAGTGAGCCCACAGGGCGAACGGAGCAGGTAGAGCCAAGAGAGGATAATCCTGCTGGAGAAAAACAATTTGTGAGAGAGGCTATGGACAAGGGCTAGTCCTGCTGAACTGGGTAAGTGTCAATCTAGGGGAAACACTAAGGGCAGGGCCAGAGAATAACTGGTTGGGAAATAGAATAATTAGATTAGTAGCTCATGCAATGCAATTTAGGAAAGTAGCATAAGTAGAATATATATCCTGGGGAGTGCTGACATCTAGTGGTGGAAATGGGGTAGTGCTTCGGTGCTAAAGACTGTGATATACCTATGGGATGCAGGGTGCTTTGCAGGAGGGATGTGGGGGCTTATGGCTGTGGGAGGCAGCAAGCACACACACATGAGAGGTCAGGTTAGAAGGGGATAATTGTATGCATACAGTTCCAAGGTATGATTAAACTACCTACACTGTGGGTTTTTGACTGGGTTCCCAAGGCAGATATGTCACAGTTTAAACACAAACGGGTAGTACAGGGCATCCATTCAGAGTTGGCAGGAAAGCTTTCTTTGAAGTTTAGTAGCAGGGATGGCACCTGGGTAGAATGGCTGTAAAAAAGAGAGAATAGAGTTAGAAATTGTTAGGGGAAAGGGGAGGGAATTTCAGGAGAAAGAGAGCGAGGGGGTATACTGCTGAGAGGAGGAGAAGGAGTGGGGCAGGGGAGAGAAAGGAAGACAAGATTAATAAGGAAGGAAGAGTGCAGGGAATATCAGATGTATTAGAAAATGAAGACACATGAACAAATGCCACATACAATTGTATTTACAATACTTAAAAATGTTACTTAAACCAGCTTTAAAACATGCAGGTTCCTCTTGTTTTGTGAGCATAGTACACCAGATTGTGAAGACACTATTAGTAACATGCTAGGAGATTTAGCAAAATGGTTTGCCGGACACAATAGGTGAACTTTTCGAGTATATCAAGGGAAATGACAAATGAGAGCCCATATAACAGTTCTAATAATTAGTCGCTACCACATATAAACATTTAGCAAAGCACAAGAGCAGAGCGTACTATAAGCAGGGTCAATGGTTGCAAAAATGCTAGAACTATTGCTAAAGAGGTGATAAAAACACAGGGAAGCAATTCAGAATATCAACAATGCCCTTAAGCAGAGCCTACAGAGAACAGGGTCAGTTGGTTATATAACGCTAGAGATATCTAGCTATTTAATAGGCATGTGGATGGATTAAACTAAGCAATGCACTTAAGCAGAGCAGTGATCACAAAACTGAGGTATTGCTGATAGAAGAAGCTGTTTGGCTAGTACCGCAGTGGACTTTATATAGCACTTGAGATATTTTTTCACTTTACATACTGTAGATAGCACGTGGACAGGATATGGCATGCTTTAGAGTCCGCTTGGTGGATTCAAATCAACAGCATTGAAAGTATGCTACACTTTCGATATTATAGCACTTTACATACTGTGGATAGCATGTGGACAGGATATGGCATGCTTTAGAGTCTGCTTGGCGGATTCAAATCAACAGTGTTGAAAGTACACTACTGGGTAGTTAGAGGGCAGGTTGGAAAAAGCACGCCGATACCTGGTGCTAGGCTCGGACATCAAGTTAAAAAGTTAGTTGTAAATCCAATATAAGTTCCAGCTACAATACACAATACAGTTTATGAAAGAAACCTTGACCAGAGATGCAGAACATAACCCAACAGCAACATAAGCCAGGAAATATCAGTGCACATAAACAGCAGCTGAGTAAGCCAAGGATGCTCGGAACACAGCACAACATCTACATAAGCCATGGATCCTCAAAGCTCATGAACAGAGATGGACCAGCCGTTTCACACAATGCACGTTTTAAAAAAGGGCAGGAGTAATAATATCTACAGCCTTGCCCGTTTCTGTGAAAGCAGTTGTCTAGAATGAAAACATTCATAAAGTAATAGTACAATATCTACACAGGAGTATAATCATAACCATATAACCTACCGGTGAGATGAGCAGCCAGCCGCAAGACAGTTTAGGGGCTGTGGAAGCTAAGGGGAACAATTCAAAAATGGCACCACTAACGCCACCAACTATAAGTAAACTTTGGGAGAAGGTTGGGGAGGAGGCTATGGGAGAACAGGGATCCGGGACTGGAGGAGGGGGAGGGGGAGTGGGAGGTGACAGAGCCAAGAGAGGAGAATCCTGCTGGAGAAAAACAATTTGTGAGAGAGGCTATGGACAAGGGCTAGTCCTGCTGAACTGGGTAAGTGTCGATCTAGGGGAAACACTAAGGGCAGGGCCAGAGAATGACTGGTTGGGAAATAGAATAATTAGATTAGTAGCTCATGCGCTGTAATATAGGAAAGTAGCATAAGTAGAATACATACCCTGGGGAGTGCTGACACCTAGTGCTAGAAATGGGGTAGTGCTTGGGTGCTAAACACTGTGATATACCTATGGGATGCAGGGAGCTTTGTAGGAGGGCTGTGGGGGCTTATGGCTGTGGGAGGCTGCAAGCACACACACGAGAGGTCAGGTTAGAAGGAGATAATTGTATGCATACAGTTCCAAGGTATGTTTAAACTACCTACACTGTGGGTTTCTGACTGGGTTTTCAAGGCAGGTAGGTCACAGCTTTAACATAAACAGGCAGTTCAGGGCGTTCGTTCAAGGATTGTAGGAGAGCTTTCTTTGAAGTTTAGCAACAGGGATGGCACCTTGGTAGAATGGCAGTGAGATGAGCAGCCAGCCGCAAGACCATTTAAGGGCTGTGGAAGCTAAGGGGAACAATTCAAAATATTGATTATTCCAAAACCATGCTGCATACAAGGAATCAGAAGAGTTCATCTTAAAGCAAACATGATGGGACGCATAGCTGTATTGATGTTTGTACTCTTTCTAATGCAACTAAAGAGATATTGGATATAATATGTACACTGAAGCTGTGGTGTTGCAGTGGTAGCATTGTCGCCTCACAGCAAGAGGTTGTCCCATTCGATTCTTGGCTGGAGCGCCTTCTGTGTGGAGTCTGCATGTCCTTGGTTGAGTAGTGTTCGAAAGACATGCGTGAATGGGTGTGCCTTCGTTGAAGGTTGAGCATCGAACTGGCACCTCGGCCCCGTAAAAATCTGCTGCCAATCATTAGCGGACCGGAGTTCTGCTGTGGTGACCTATAACCAGGAAAAGCCAAAAGAACAACAGCAACATGTATACTGTTTATTTGTATTTTAACAATTTTTATATTTCTCTAAACATCTCCATATTCAGGTAACTCAGAACTGGTTAGCCTCATATAAAAGCTATCAGCTGTATGAAGAAATTCTTGCTGGCAGTATGTGTCCTGCTTGAATGGTTACTGATATATCATAAGCTGTTTATACAACATTACAAAATTAGTATTCACTACCTTTATTTTGGATTATAAAATCCAGTTTAAAGCATCAAGGTAAACAAATGTCCCTAATGTAAAAATTTATTTATCCTGAATAGTTTGTCATTTACCATCTTCTAGTAGCACTTACGGTTCTAGAAATATAAAGGGTCTATATCACTTTGTTGAATTTGTAGAACTTAATCCATCAAAGCTAAATCTGTTGAACATTCATTTATGCCAATTTTTTTCCCAGGGAAATAAACTAGTAGGCCATCATTAGGAATTTGCCCTTTTCCCCACTGTAGTGCGATCTCGGACATGGTATGCAGTATTTTGTTATGTGGGGGCCTCCACTTGGGTGGATTTTAATTAATGCATTTTTTGTGATCATCACTGGGTTGGCCCACTAGATTTTTTTCTCTGGGAAAAAAATTCACATAAATGAACATTCAGTGGATTTAGCTTTTGATGGATTAAGTTCGATGAATAGGGATTTGATGGTTACTCACTTTAATGAACTGATAGAGACCCAATATAAATATTTGTTTGAATTGTAAGATGATAACTTCATTTTTTAAAGCCTCAAGCCACACCCACTGGGATTTAAAAATACACAATCAAAAAAGCTGTACAAGAGGGAATGATTAAGTTAGGAAACATTCATTTTACATTCACTGATTAAATAAATAGCAACTAGATCTATCTAATTAATGGGAGGAGTTGGGAAACAGTTTTCTTATGTAAGATGTTCAGCTACATTCTTCAGCTACAAGAGCTCTGAGATTAAAACTGTTGTTTGACTGCATTGAGTTTGGATTTTCTAAATTTAAGGTTTGGACATTTCCATTACTTTTTGATTTTGGTATTATCATATTACAAATTGTTGTATTTTATATTTGTTTCACTGCAAAGTTTTTTTTCTTAAAGTTTTAAAATTAGTTGACTAGGGTCAGATAGGAAACATTCCTTTTGCATCCACTAATGGAATAGGAATTAGATCATGCAAAATAAGTTGAGGAGCTGAGAAACAGTGTTCTTATTTAAGGTATTCTCCTAGACTCCTCTTCAGATACAAGAGCTAGGAGTTTAAAACTGTTGTTTCACTGCATTGATTTTTGGATTTTTCCCACCTACTCTTTCAAATCTTTGTGTGCTTTTAAGCCTAGTGCCATTTTAGCTGCTCACCAAGACTGTAAACTAGAGTTTGCAAGCCTCACCCAGTGCTACTTCTACTGGACACTGACAGTTGAAACTGATAAGGCACTCCTATTAAACTCTTAAAGCTCAAGTTAGGCTCTGTTTCATATCCTATTTCAACCAGTGCACACTGCAATATTCAGAGTGTTAATCTGAATTGTGTGTTGTTCATTTTCTGTATTTTCCTTGTTTTAACCAAAAGTTAACTCTTTGCATGTTTAACTTGGTCTGAGACATTAGTCTTGGGGTATCTCTCACAGTAGTGAGAGAATTGTGAGCTGTTGCAGGATATGAGTCTCATTTACTTCATTTCTACTGCTTTTTATTGTTTGTATTTTACTTAGCATGGGGACCTCAATCTTTTCATAAGATCATAGGATCACAGGAGGTTACTAGGCTAGCGACCCAAAAGTAATTTTAAGCCTAGCCATTTCATCACAGTGTAATACCATAGAAATGCTAGTCAATACCCAAGATTGTATTTAGTGATGACTGACCATGTCCAGAAGGGTTGTGGGCTCTATCCTCATTAAGAATTTACTGTGCCTCATCCACTTGTCCAGGTTCATTTTGAACAGTGTCATAGAGGTGCTCTGTTTCAAAGGAATCAGTAGCCTGTTCCACAGATGTGACAATCGCTGGTAGATAAATCTGTCCCTCCAGCATGTCCTATTTAAGTCCCAGGCCATATTTAGGTCCTTGGAATTTGTAGCCCTAATCCAGTTTGATATACGGATATGCAGCAAATTCATTAGGTTTGGGTCTTGGATGGCTCTCTAGGCCAGGCATAAGTGTCCCCTAAGAAGTCTATATGATGCAGAGTATAGTAACAGGGACTTTAGCTGGACTGTATAAGGCACATGCTGGAGCCACTTGATCTTCTTTGTTAGGAACCTCTATGGTCTCTCTAATTGTTGCAGGTGCTTAGTATGCTACATGCCAAATGGGGTGTTATACTCACTTATGGGCTGGATAAGTGCAGAGTATAGGGGGTTATAACTTCTTTTACTCTCGAGGTGATGCCTTTACTTGTCAAGTGTGCTATGTAGAAAGCTTTACTTACTACAATAGACACATAGTGGTCGAAGTTAAGGTTGCAGTCAACTTGTGATCCCAGGTCCCTTGCCACTTCATGGGTACTTAGGGTATTGTTGTTAATTTAATAGTGTGAGGGGACATTGTTTGTGCTGAAGGGAATGATGACACATTTCTTTGCATTCAGCTTGAGACTGTGACTTATACACCAGTTGTTGGTCTGCGAGAGACCCTCCTGGAGTATACTGACATCATTTGGGGATTCAATGATTGCATCTAGTTTGTAGTTGTCTGCAAACTTGGTCAGCCACATCCCCTTAGTTTTGACCTGAACTTCTGAGAAGTATATACCAAACAGTAGGTGGCCCAGCACTGACACCTGTGGCATCCCACTGGTAACAGGTCTGCTGGCTGATGTGGAGTCACCCACTTTGATAGTGTGTGCCCAGTTTGTGAGCCAGTTAGCAACCCATCTTACAATGAAGGGGTTTACATTCAGTTTGCTAAAATGCCTGAATGTGGGATTGTATTGAAAGCCTTTGCCAGGTCATGGTATGTTGTGTGCACAGATTTGCCCTAGTCAATGGCCTTCGTCACATTTTCAAAATAATCCACCAGATTTTACATGCAGGCTCTGCTCTTCACGAAGCTGAATTGGGTAGGATCCAGGGTGTGGAGGTTACCTATGTCTTTATTTATGAGAGCCATAATGATACATTTCATGGCCTTACAGATGATGCTGGTCAGGCTTATGGGTCTGTAATTTCCTGAGTCTGTTGCCAGACAACGTTTGTGGAGTGGAATAACTGTTGCTGTTCTCCATTCAGCTGGAACAAAGCCTGTGGTTAGGCTATGACTAAAAAGGGTACTTAGTGGTGATGTTAGTTCCTGTTTTAGCCAGTTTAGAAGATAGCCTGTGATGTCATCTGGTCCCATAGTGGCTGTGTTTTTTGCCTTGGACAGGGATTTGAAGATCTACTCTTAAGATATGTAGCTGGGGGGACATTTGGGGGAAGGTATGTTGTAACTTAGGAGGGGATAAGGGAGTATAATTTTCCCCACAGCTATCCACTAGCACATTTTCTATCTCTGTGGGGTCAGTGTTTGTGATACCTTTGAGCATTAGTTCTGCACACGCTTGAGTCCTACGTGTTAGGCTATGTATGTAGCTGTAAAAGGCCTTATGGTTATCTTTGGCTGTACTTTGCTAAGTTTTTCTCTAAGAAGTTCTTGAGGGATTTCACAAGTTGTCTTATTTGTCTGTTGAGGCTGAGAAGGGTGTTTTTCCATTGTTGGGGCCTTGCCTTTGTTTTCTTGGACAGCAACTTTTTCTGTTTATTTTAAAGTTTGTTGATGCTGGATGTCCACCATGGCAGCTTGTTTTTACTTGGGGCTCTGGCTTTGATTCTTTCTGGTACGATTGAGTTTATACACTTATGCAAGTGATTGTACAGAGTTTTAGTGTAAGATTTGGTATAATTACCACTTCCAGCTTGGGGTGGGGCTTGGAATGCATTTATATCTTCACCTAGGAGTGTATAATTTTCCCTGGTGAAGTTTTTTCATCTGATTTCACCCTTTGTGAGTTCTGGTGTTAGTGCCAGTTCGAAGAAAACTGATTCATGGTCAGTTTTAACTAATGAGGGTCCGACAGTTGTGGCAGTGCATTTGTTTGACATGTTTCTGAGGACCAGATCCAGAATGTTTGTTCCCCCTGTTGAGGTATGGATAATTTCTTCCAGGGCAGTTAAATTAACAAAGCCAAGGAGCTTTTGCTCTAGCAGGTTAGGGCTAGCATAGGTTTCCCAGTTAATGGTGGGATAATTGAAATCCCCTATAACCAGTGTGCTCAGTAAAATTTGTATTGTCTCCAGTTTGGTCAAGTAGGCTTCATTGGTGTCTTGACCTATGGAGAGGGATCTATAACTGACTATGACCTAAATAGGGGTCTTAACCACTGTAACCTAGACCTGGAGTAACTCCATAAAGTTGTCCATTAAAATAGATGGGAGGTGAAGTTATCTCTAATATAGATTAAAACACCACCTCCGTTGGTTTTCACACATTCGTTTTGTGGTCTAAAGGTATGGAAGGCATTGTAGCTTTGCAAGGCTGGGATACCCTCTTTGGCCTTGAAGCAGGTTTCTCTGACTGCACAGACATCTACATCTTCTAGTGATAGAAGTGCTTCCAGGGAGTGCTGTTTTTGGTTTAAGCACCTAGCATTTAGCAGCATGACCCTTATTTTGTACTGATTGGCTAATTTCACTTCAGTAATGTTGTTTTCAAGACATTGCCTAAAAAGGCACTATGGGGGAGGCAAAAGCCTTTCCCAGCATCTGAAAACCTAGAGGTGCCAGGTACAACAGTCTCTAACAAAGCAGCAAGGTTTGTCTACCATAGCGTTCCAGGCTGACAGGAATGAGATCCCCTTTGAATGACACCAAAAAGTGAGTCAATAATTGAAATCAATCACTTTTTGTTTATACTGCGACATCATTCTAGGTGAGGATAGTATGCTGCTCAAAGCAAGGGACATACCTGCCTGGGACACATTCTCAGAGACCTCAACTATGTCTCTCTTCATATAGTCCAGTGAGGTACATCTCAGGTCATTCACAACAACATGAACTATGGCAGAGTCATAATGGTACTTGTTGCTGAGAGACCTTAGTGCATGTGTGATTTGATGAATCCTGGCACCAGACAGGCAGCTGACCATGACATTCTCCTTGTCCAGCCTGGTGAGTGGGACATCCGTGTGTCTCACTAGTAAGTCTCCAATGGCAAGAAAATTTTGGTTTGAGTGTTACACCTTACTGGCTTGGTGGGCGAGACACTGGTGTTGTTATGTGTCATGGGTGCTGTGAGGACTGTGCTAGTTGTAGCAGTCTTGTGTTTCAGAGGTCTCTGGTGTTTCGGTAAGTTTTTTGAGAGAACCTCCGCATATGTGGATTTACGTGTTTGATGCATACTATGTGTACGAGTAGTGATACCATAAGCATATGTAATGGTAGGTGAGTTGACAATATTTTCTGTATTTCTGTTTTGAGTGAGAGAGAGGATGGATTCTAGGTTCTTGGTGCAAATATATCTCGCACTCTGTATTACAGTTTGTTATTAGTAGAGAGTTGTCTGTGTACATGAGGCAATTGCTACACTGCCTCAAGAGTCCAAGTAAACAAGGTTGGCAGGAGAAATAATGGTAGTCCAACTGTCTATAATGCTAGGTAGAAGACTGTTGACATTAGGGGTAGCTATTCAGAATCAGTCATGAAGGAGCTCAGTGGATAGATATTTCTGCCTGGGTTTTAGGGAAAATTTGTTGAATTTAACTGTCTGGTTTTGGTGCACAATTGCACGGCAGTACTCGGTGCTGTGGAATGTGCAACAAAGTAGAAACCTGCTCAAATGCAGGGCCTAAATACCAGAACATAAGAACTTGAAAAAAAAAAAAAACTTTAAAAAATTCAAACGGACCAATGAGGATGCTTAATCCAAGCCCTGTACTAGCCTTCATTTACCAGACAGGTCCCAATCAGCGCAATTCTCACCAAAATGCAGATAGGCCCCTTCCAATCCAAGATGGCCTAGAAAATGTGCTCAGAACAAACAAACCACTACAAACAGTTCCAGAAGCAGCAAGCCTGTATCTGGGCTATATTACAGCTACTATCTCCCCTAGTTTCAGCGGAAAACACTGGAGAATGTTTAAAACAGCAGAAAAATTGCAGTGAGATACTAAAAAATTTTTAAAACAGCAGAAAATCAGCAAGGAGGCTCTAAAGAATGTTTTAAACAGTTAACAGATCGGTTATTTAAATGCTGCTTGGAGGGAAAACCAAAACAATCAGAACAGATAGCTTAAAAACTGAAAAATACCAGTAAATACTTAACAAACAATGAAACTCACAAAATAGCTTAGTAAAAAAGTGAAAACAGAAATAAAATTAAATTTAACAGGCACAGTAATCAGACAATTGCAGTACAACAGTGTAGTTTAGTGCAGAGTAAATAAATACAGTATAAAAATAGGTGGCAGGCAATAAGCAAGTGCAGTAAATAGTATAAGTAAAACAAAAAAACAGGCAATGTATGTTTTTTTGGAAGCTCGGAAGACACTAGTCATCTGGTATCTCAGCTCAGTGTTGTGGCTGCTTACCCACCTCGGTTCAGCTCAGTACAAACAAGAAACCTGCTCAATTGCAGAGCCTAAATACCAGAAGCTAAAAACTTGAAAAAATGTTAAAAAGGACAAATGAAGATGCTTATTCCAAGCTCTAGGCTGGCCTCCCTTTACGGTCCCAATCAGCACAACTCTCTCAAAAAAGTGCAGATAGGCCTCTTTCCAATCCAAGATGGGCCGGAAAACATGCTCAGAACAAAACAAACCACTACAAACAGTTCCAGAAGCAACAAGCCTGTATCTGGACTATGCTACAGCTACTAGCTACCCTGGTTTCAGTTGGAAGCACTAAAGGTATAATATATAGAGGAAGCACTGGTGGTATATCTCACAGTAGTGAGAGAATTGCGAATTTCCACAGGATCTGAGCCTTATTTACTACATTTGTATTTCATTTTGATGTTTGCATTTTACTTGGTCTGGAAACCTTAATCTTGTAATATAACTAACAATAGTGAGAGAAGTGTGGACTACTTCAGAATCTGAGCCTCATTTATTGCATTTCTACTGTATTCTTTGTGCTTGCATTTTACTTGGTCAGGGGACCTTAGTCTAGTCTTGTAGTATCACTTATAATAGTGATATCACTGTGAATTGTTGCAGGATCTGAGCTTTGTATACATGCTTATATTGCATTTTTACTGTTTATTGATTGGATTCCATTCTAAATTCTTCTCCTATAACCTGTGCTGAGCTGTGCAGGATTGGTCTGCAGTACTCTGGTTAGAAGGAGGCACCTAGAGTTATAATTTTCCACATAAAACTTCCTCTGCTATTTTTTCAAGTATTTAGCTGAGCGTAGAGCAGCTAGTTTTCCTGCTTACACCCATTACCCCACAAGTGCTGTTTTAGATCAGTCCTAGACCTCTCCTCCCAGCCTAGCAACTTCAACCCCAGATTCCACCACCCCTCATAGCCTTATAGATCGCAATAAATAAATAAATAAATAAATAAATAAATAAATAAATAAAATAAAAAATAAAATCAACAACAATGGATGTGCACTTTCCTTCTGTCTCTGTAGCCAGCCTGGTGGAAATTGGCATCCTGGGACAATGTAGCAATTATCTCATGTTTACTGACAACCACCTTATTGAAACAGTATGTGAGAGATGCAATTACACTCTGTCTTTTGCGGAAAAGCTCTCACATACAGACACTGATATCTCAAAACAGGTTCCAGTGACACATACACTACATCTACCATGGATCATACACATAAACTCGCATACACTGAGGTTCTTTAATGCAGTCTACCAAAACATTAAATGCTTCCTATATGCTGCTCTCAGTAACTTCCCAAAAACTCTACAAAGACATCACTCCCCAGGACACATGCAACCACATCTCACAATGTCTCAACTTTTAAGCCCTTAAAGCAAACTTCCACACAACCCAAAATATTGGTCAGTGGAGACTCTATTGTGAGACATACTGATGCCCACTTCACCAGGCTGAGCAAGGATACCATCACTGTTAATTGCCTTTCAGGGGCAAAAATCCACCAGATTGCACATGTACTCAGGACATTAAACCAGACGTAAAAATATAACTTTGTAATGGTCCATGTGGGAGTTAATGGACAGACATTTACCTCCTTGGACTATATATGAAGAGAGGCATGATATAGCTTTCAGCTTATTTGTCCCAGTCAGATATTGTCTAAAACAGAGCAGCATTCTACCTTCTGTAAAGATTATATCACGGTATCAACAGAAAATGATTGACTTTAATAATTGTTTTAGTTACTGGTGTCATTCTAATGGTGTCCAATATATGTCAGCTTGGGAGGATGTAATTGACACAACACACTGCTTTACGCGGATGGTCTGCACCTTTCCCCACTAGGCTTTTTGATACTGGCCAAAACATTATCCACCCCTATAGTGCCTTTTTTTGGGTATGCCAATCTGATAAATCTTCCAACATAGTAAATTCTATGCAAGATAAACGAAAGGTGTTACTGCTCAATGTTAAGAGTCTAAACAAGAAGCTCTATTCCCTGGAAGTGCTCCTAAACCTGGATTGTGTGATATCTGTGCAGTTACTGAAATATGATTTAAAGCTGGAAGGTACCACATCAGTACAAGGTTGTAATGCCTTCCACACATTTAGACCAACTGCTGCAGCAGAAGGGACAAGAGGTGGATGTGTATGAATCTATATAAAACGTAAGCACACCTCAAGATTGGTCAAACAATATGAAATGCTTGAGCTTCTCCATGTCCAACTAACCTTTGTTAAAGTCCAGTACCATATCCTTGCTAGCTATAGGCCCTATCTGTGACCTAGTTTAACCATACAACATACTTAAATGTACTGGAGTCACTTACAATACAGCCCAACACCATATTCATGGGCGATTTCAACTATATGGCCATAAACTGGGATTCATATACAGCCACTGATGTACAGGGTCAAAGATTACTGGATTTTGTCAGTGCTAATGCCCTGAAACAGCTAGTCTGCACACCTACTAGGGTTGCAAATATTTTGGATCTGGTACTCATAAATATGTGGTAACATTGCACTCCCCCATGTAATGTCCTCACAGATCAGAGCACAAAATGGTTACCCTTGAAATAAATATAAAAGCTGAATTCCTAGCAAATCCCAAAACCTTTAATAATGTTTCCAAGGTTAACTACCTCTTATTAAGAGATGGCATAGCTAAATTCCAAGCTGCACCAAACTCAAAGAAAATGGTGGCCTAAGCAAAAGTGTTTACAAGCACCCTGTTCAAGCATGTAAATAGCTGCATAAAAAAACACCAGTACCAAACTGAAATAAACATAGGACAAACACCAAAAACAAGCCCTCTTGGTGAACCCCCAATATATATAGGTTGGACAAAAAAATAAAAACAGAAAATCCTATCCAAAAACAGAAAGGGCTATGTCTAAAAGACAAAATAAATCCCTCATCAGTCTTAACAAGCAACTCAGGGGACTAATCAAGTCAGTCAAAGCCACCTTCAAAGCAAATATAGCCTTCCAGGCTAAGGATAACAATAAGGCATTTTTCAGTTACATATGCAGCCTTAAAAGGAACCCAACAGTGTGTTGAAGTAACAGCAAATGGAACTTCCTATTCCAAACAGCGGAGCTATAGCTGATTTGCTGGCTCCAATTTCACCACCTATCACCCCCACTTTCTCCACAAGAAATACCCTGTATTATTTCTCCCCAAGTATCACTAAAGAACAGGTTTTTGCTGCACTCTCCAGAGCTAAAAACATGGAATCAATAGGTCTGGATAATATTCCAGGATGCCTCTTAAATAACTTGAAATGTGACTTATCAGGTCTACTAGAATTTCAGCTACAGCCTCTGGACAGACTTCATCCCTAGGGAATGGAAAACTGCAGTGGTTATCCCTCTACACAAAGGCAGACCATCAACAGGTCCAGGGAACTATAGACTGATAAGTTTGGCTCGTCTTATATGCAAGGTCATGGAATTAATTATTGTGTACCTGATAAACAAACACATAGACAATCTTCTAACATTGTACCCATCCCAGTTCTGTTTCATCAAAGGTAGGGCATACCTACTAAACTTGGTGGACTTCCTTGAGAAGGTCTCTAGATCCATGGACAAAGGCAAAATTGTACATACTGCCTACCTAGATGAAAAAGGCAAAGACATTTGACCAAATACTTTACTTGGGCATTATAGACAAATGACAAATTTATACATAAAGCCTTATGTCGCTCGATGGATAACCAAATGACTCACACATAGGACATAAGAAGTTAGGGTCTGGAATCTGCCTTCACCAAGAAGCCTTTTACTAGTTGTGTCCTACAGGACTCGATGCTGAGACCTCTCCTGTTGGGAATATACTTCTCTGAAGCAAAAGCAAATGTAGATGGCCTTTGCCTGACCAAATCTGATGACTGCAAGCTGGGTGCAATCATTGAATTACTCAAAGATGTAGCTATCCACCAGGAGTGTCTGCCACAGACATATGACTGGTGCCAGAACCATAGCCTAAAACTCAATAAAAGAATGCATAATTATACCCTTTGGGAGGACAGTCCCACCCCACACACAAATTTTAGCACTGATAACATTGCCCTAAGAGTAGACAAAGTGGCAAGGGACTTGGGAACTCACATTGAGAGTAACCTGAACTTTGATCACCATGTGTCCATGGTAGTGAAAATATCCTTCTACATGGTGCAACTTATAAGTAATTGCATTGTATCCAAATATAAAGAGATCATAGTCCCACTATACTCATCCCTTATTAGACCAGTAATCGACTACAATGCACACTTCGGCATGTACTTGACTAGGCATTTGCAGCAGCTAGACTGGCCACAGAGGTTTTTCACAAAAAAAAATACAGGGTGTAAATAACATGTCCTATGTGGGCTGCCTCAAATCCCTGTCACTGGACTCATTCTCCTACAGACTACTGATGAGTGATATAAGCCAAACCTATAAAGCATTCTCTAATCCAGCCCTGATAGATCTGCTAGACATTCGCAAAACAAACAATGCTAGAATTACTTGAGCTAAGGAGCTAAACCTCATCTGTGACATAACCAAAACATGTTGGAGGAGCAGGTATGTGTCTTAGACATTACCCCTTCTCTGGAACAGATATCCCATTCATGTAAAACAGAGGTGTTCCCTAAACTTATTCAAAAGCAATTTGGACCAATGAATGGGAAATCATAAATTCACTCCTGGAATGTCAACTTTAGCCCCTATGGACAGGAACAGTTTGTGGATGCCCTGAGTCACAGGCATATACCAAAGCCATTCTTGCCCATGGGCATTGATAATTGATAAAATTGGGGCACGAATGTCTAGGCTTAAAAAAGGTCTATGGCCGTTAGGTTAGTCAGCTGTTCTGATTCCTCTGATCCTATAAGAACTGCAATGCACTTTTATCCATTTAAATGGCCATTTATATATTAGGTGACCTAAGTTTTATATAGTAGTCATATATCACAAGGAAAAAGGAAAACAGGATAAAAAAGAATAAAATAAAATCATCACATGAGTTTTACATGCATTCTGAGATGCTACCAAAGTTAATGTATAATTGTTTTTGTCATTCTAAGATTATTTCATTTATACTGCCATGTAACTGCTGCAAAAAAATAAAGTTTCCACTCTTTTCTAACATATGGAATATTTTAAGTATAATATGAAAGAGTGTCTGAATATGTAATCGCATTTGGGACACTTTTCCTGTAATATGAAATAATATTTGAAGAGAAATCTATATACATTAAAACCATTCATCTTTCTAGCCTGAATGAACTAAGTATAATCTATCTTCATACAGCTCTCAGAATCATTTTATTTTGTGATGCTTTCAAATGATTTTTGAGCTATTCTTGACAAAACTATCTAATGTATGAAGGTAAACTAGGAGTGAATGGTTTGAATCCAGATGGTTGCCATTTAAACACATCCATTGAAACAAAAAGATTGCATGAAGGAAGACATTCGTGTTAAAGATATCAGTACCATTTAATTCATACATTGCTTTGAAAACATGGCAAGTTAAGTGATTTTCAGTAGAGTGACTGAAGATGCTTAGTAAAGAGTTGTTTAGGTTTATAGGTTCATAGATAAGTACTAGGCAATCAGTCCCCAGAACAGTTCAAGCCTTGCAAATGGCCCATATTCAAAAGCTCCCTTTAGCCTTGTTGAGAGCAAAACAAGATTAGCCCGGGGGAGAATTTGAGGCTGATCTAGATTTAGCTTGAAGGTAGCAAGGCTGATACTCTGCTTGCTATGTAGTGGATACTTGTTCCAAGGTGGGAGACAAAACAACGAGATATATAAATATATCATGTCATTGTATCTTATTTATCTGTTGATGAAGGTGTAGTTATTTTAACTCAGTAGTTGCTGAGACATTTGTTCTGTGAAGGAACAGGAGGTCAGAGAGGACTGGACCTTTCATGGCTTTAAGGCTCAACACGGATCCTTATGGGGGGGGTCTATGAGAATGAGAACAGAGATTGGGTTATCTGTTTGTTTTGATTAACTAAGGTTTCTGAGGTCCCTGAACACCTTAGTTATCAGTCTCTGCATTGTAGACAAATACGTACCAAAAGGGATATTATCTTCAATAAGAGCTTCAATGACATATAACTAAAAGAGAATTAAGGCATGACTATGGGGGAATGGATCAGCTATTTAGAAGGCATCCCAAAATACTGTGGAGACACGAGTTTCAAAAGATAAAGAATTATCAAGATGAGTATCTGTTTGGAAAGGTTTGTCATCTATGTGGCATGTAAAATGTTTTGTTTATCTAAATTAACAATAACATGTTTTCACAGTTGATTTGAGATGATTGTCCTTTGTTTTCATGCCCTAATAGATGTTGGAGCAGTTGTTAAGTTGGCTGAACATGGAATAACAACACCCAATTTACAGTTATCTACAAACATAGATAACCATAACCCAGGAGTGTTGGCCTTAAGGTATGTGATATAGAGACCTAATAGTAAAAGGCCTAACTTTTAGAAGTGCCACATTTGACTTGTACATTATGGGTTTTGTTAGACAAACATTTAGCTATCTATAACACAACATACAGATTTATATTCAGATTCACAAGTTTTTAGTAATACCTGGACTGGGAATAGTGGCAAATGCCTTGGTCAGGGGTCCAGATATGCTGTATGTACTATGTAACTGCTATTTCTTACTCCAGTGACTTTTTCAAAGAAATTAATGAGGTTAGAAAGGTGGGATGAATTAATAAGAATCTGTAGTTAAGAAGATTTTCAATGTCCAAATGAATATGTTCTGATAAAATACAAATGAAGCTATTAAGAATAGTGGGTCTTCATTTGCAAGGGTCTGTGGCTTAGAATTATTTGCAGGATGGCTATATTTCAGCCTTCAGGAATATAATCAGTGGAGACGTTTAGATTAAAGAGGTTAAGTAGGGGTTCAGATAAGCGATATTTGCTACTGATAATTAGGCAACCTGGTATATTATCAGACTCCAAGTATGAGGTGTTAGCTTTTGACAGACATGAGGATAGACTTGTTCAATTGTAATTAAAAGGGAATCTGTAGAATAGCTATACGTTTGTGTGGATAAAAATGCGCATTAATTTTGTCATTTAGGATACCAGCAATTTACTTTGGGTCAGAATACACATCTAGAAGAGCTGTGAACATTATTGAATGTTAGTTCTTAACCTCCTGACATAGTTAAAGAAAGCTTTATGATTATTTTTGATTGCAGTGGCTATTTTAAGTCCATTCTCAGTTTTGAGCTTTCTAACGGTTGCTTGATTTCTTTACCAGTTTGCTCATATGTGCACTTAATGTATGTACAACAAGACCTTTTAAAGCATTAAGTAATTTCTTTCTCATTAAACCTGGTGAGAATAGGTACTGCCTTATCAGTACAAATAGTTATGTGGAAGACACACAGGCAACAACTTTAGCAATGTGATCTCTCAGAAGAGAATTATTGAAAAATGTATTTAGGCCATCAAGTAACTGAAGAGTCTTGCTGTTGTGAAGTTCCCAAATACAGAAGTATTTGAAGGTGAAGTACCAACAGTTTTAAAGGAAAATATCACTTATTCATGGTCTGATATAACAATGGAGGATGATACATATGGGGTATTTACCAGTGGCCATATCTGTGAGAACAGGATGAAGAGTTATTGGTGCCCTTAGTAGGATGGTTAACTATTTGTAAAAGGGAGATGGCATTTAAAATGACAAGGAAGCACTTGGCATGGTGACCATTGGCAATGTAAGTCAGACAGATTATGGTAAATATTTGAAGTCTCCCAAAAGAAAGATAATCTGCCGGATTCACGATGGCTTGCACGGAGTGTATGAGTAGAGTAAGACTCCATGCAGCCATCATGTCCAATGAGCGATCCAGGAACAGCTTGTAGGGTGTGTGTAAGAGAGCTCCTAAAACGTCCCCTACATGGACAGGGCTGGGATATGCAAATTACCACACTTGCAGCCGAAAGGCATGCAAATGAGGCAAATTTGCGATCCAGGAAGCACAAACCTGTCCAAGTAGGAGCCGTGTTAGCTGCAGAAATGTACTCAGTTGACAACTGAGTACCGTTCTGCAAATAGCACAATGGAGCCTTGTCAGCTCCACATAAAGGTTGCATATGGTTGAGGAAGCATGCCAATGGCCAAATATACAGCCATTGGAAATGTTCCCAGATGCAAAACTAAAATAAAAATACTTTTTTTTTTTTCGGCGATTTCCGATGTTTAAGCGTAGCGCTGCGCCACGCAAACGGGGTGCGCTAAAAAAATAAGAAAATAAAAGCCACAAACGTGGAATCTATGAAAACTGTTAAATTACAATGTAAGGGAATAGCAGGCTGAAGACAACATGGCCACCGAGTAGGGGTTGCAAAGGGGAGAAGCCCAGTCTAAGACATGTAACCAAGCATTAGTAGGTAATCCTATGTAAATGAGTGTTAGGATAGTGAATCACACTTTTACATAGCAAATGAGCACAGTCAGTGGAGAGTAGGAGTAGGATATGGGGAGTAACAGAGTAGGAGATAGGTGACATCACAAGGGGGCTATGTATGAAAGTAGTGAAGCTCATAGGAGCAGAGTGGCATGTGTCAGCTGTCAGTTAGACATCATGGAAAGAGGTGTGTCAACAGGTAGGCCAGGGAAAGCCAAGAAATGGAAGGTGTATACTGTGGATAACACCAAAGTTTCTTGCTGAGCGGGTATGCGCGCTTGTGCGCGCCTGTAAACCAGAGTAAGACAGAGTGCGCGCATGGAAGCGTGAGTGCGCGTGTTTAAGCCGGAGTAAGCATGTATACGGCTGTTTAAAGACCTGTAAGTGGGTTTGCACTGGTGTGCGCACGTTTTAACCCAAATAAGCAAGTTTTAGTCCTTGTAAGCATGTGTGCGCGCATGTGAGCTGCTGTGAGCGTGTTTGCGCTTGTATGCGTCTCACTCCCCCCTGAGGAAACAGAAAGGAAAAAGGAAGCACAACAAATAGTAGGAAGCTACCAGGGAATACTAGTAGAGCTAGCAGGTGAAAACAATCAGAATCAGGCAATTACACAGGCAGAACACTAGCCCAGCCCAGCAATTAAAACTCTGCAAACAACAGTGCAGTTTGTTTCCTTCAAGAGACACTGCAACACTGGAGTAAGCTACTAGAAGTGAAAACTGAAAAAACTTCACTCAGACAAAAAATGCTAGAGGCTGCCATTGCTGTTATAAGGTGACATATGCAGCATGCTGAGGGTGGTGACAATGCAAATGCTGCCGGACAACCCACAGTGAGGAGACGGAGAAGAGTGTACAGGCCCAGGTCACCTACCAAGGGTTACATGAGCTGGAGATAGTGGAGCACTATAGAGTGGACAGAGACCTTCTGCAGCAAATTGTTGAGCTGTGCAGGCCACGCCTCACACACAGAACCAACAGAGGGGAACCCATCCCAGTGGAAACCAAGGTATGTGTTGGCCTAAGAATACTAGCAACAAGTACCTTCCAGAGACCAACTGGTGATATGATGGGGATATCACTGGTATCAGCATCCATGAATGTGTGTGCTGGCTGCCCTGGAAGCTACCATGATTCACATATCTGGCATCTGACGCAGCTGTACCAGACATTTGCCAATGGAGACATCCCACATGGTCATTAAGTGGGGGATGCTGGCTATGCACTGGAGCCGTGGCTGATGACACCCATCAGAAATGCACACACACCTGAACAGGAATGCCATAATGAGGCACATGCACAAACACAAAATGTAATTGAGTGTGTGCTTGGGTTGCTCAAGTCATGGTTCCGGTGCCTGGACACATCTGGTGGAGCCTTGCAATACTCACCAACTACATGTACCCAAATTGTCATGGTATGTGCTATGCTACATAATATGATTCTGCGAAAACAGCTGCAGCAGGACCAGCATAGGCCTGGGCCAAACAGCCCCCCATGATTGCCAAGGCCATCACAGGCAGAGCGTGACTCGGAGGAGGAACAACCTGAGCCTGCCCCAGTAGGCAGAAGGAGGTGTGCCCAGTATGCCTTGGCCTTGGCAAAGAGGCAACGCATAGCACATACACTGGCTCAGTAGGAACCCTGGAAATGATACCTCACTCTGACTCCCACATATAGTGAAAGGGATGCCTAAGTTGACACAACCTGCTTTCAAACATGTACAGGGAGTGTAGTATGTGCATCCGACATAGGCAGCCCTGCAGCACCACCTGAGGCATGATTGCCATGTGTTAGGCAATGTAAGGTAGTGCTAAACAGAATTTACCACCATGTAGTATATGCAAACTTGATGACCTTAAGTATCATCCTACCCTCCCCAAACATGATACCACAATATGAAGACAAGATGATCAATTACAACAATTGGCTTAAGTATTGGTGTCTGTGAAAGGGGATCCAATGCCTGTCAGCCTGGGATGACATGCTCGACAAGACATGATGCTTGGCTAGGGATGGCTTTCACCTTTCACCTGTGGCCTTTTGGATATTGCCAAAAGCTCTTGTCACCTCCATAGTGCCTTTTTTAGGTAAGGCTCAAAAGACAAACCCACCTCCATAGGTTTCACAAGGGATAAGAAACTAGAAGTAATGCTACTCAATGCCAGAAGTCTAAACTGCAAGATGCATGCACTCCAAACTCTCCTCAGCATGGAGAATGTTGATATCTGTGCAGTAACAGAAACCTGGTTCAAGGCTCCCAAGAACACCCTAGCACTAACAGGTTACACCTCATACCATACTTTACAGCCGCAAAACATGGAACAAACTACAAAAGGAGGGTGAGTATCAATATTTGTCAAAGATACCCACACCCCCAGGTTGGTGGCACAGCATGAAGCATCAGAGACTATCCATGTGCAACTAACAGTGGGTAAAACCGCCTTCCAGTTCATAGCCTGCAACAGACCACACTCCTAAACCCAGGAACCACACTTGTCTGACTGGAGAACACATGAAAATATGAAGGTCTCCCCAAACACCATTATATTGGGCAACTTCAACTACCCAAACATAGACAGGGAGCATTACCCTAGCTGCAACACCCTAGCCCAAAGGTTTCTAGAATTTATAAACTCAAATGCTATGGAACAACTTGCTACCACTCCCACAAGAGGGCAAAACATACTGGACCTGATCATCACCAACATGGGGACTCTATGCCCAAGACCAGAAGTGTATCCCTCACTGGTAAGATCAGACCATAGAGTAATCTCACTGGATATTCACATCCCGACCCCAGCCTATGGCCAGAAAACCACAGTGAAATTTTTCACTAAAGCAAATGTCACGCTCCTCAAAACCGAGGTGGAATCCTTCACAGCACCTGTGCCTGTGGAAAATATGGCCCAGACCTCAGAACCCTTTATAAAAGCATTCTATGAACACCTTCAGGAATGCATGGATCATGCAATCCCAAATAAAACCAAGATCCAGTCCTCCAAAGGCAGGCATCCTGTCTAGTGGACCCCAGCCATAAAAAACATACAATACAAGGAGGAAGCTACTATATGATAGAGCAAAATCCCAAAAAGGGAAGGCATCTCTGATCAGTATTATTGAAAAACTACAGCCACACATAAAATCGTCTAAGGCCATCTTTGAGATTTAAATTGTACAGGACACTAAGGTTAATCACAAGGCTTTCTTTAGTTATGGTAGGAACCTGGGTGGGAATTCCCAGATATGCTCAGAATTAGTCCAAAAAGACAAACAATACACCAAACCCACAGACATTGCCAACATCCGAGCTGACAGGTTCAGTGCAAACTCCCCCCCCTCCCCACCAAAAGGGAAAATATCTATCCCAGCAGAGTGCTGGCCCCTTGACATCTCAGATGCTCAGGTAAGAGCCAGCCTCTCCAAAGCAAAACACACAGCATCAATGGGGCGAAACAGTGTCCTGGGCTGTGTCCAACATGAACCCCAAGAAGAATTGAACACAAACATAAAACCACTGTTCGATCTCAGCCTTACCACAGGATATGTACCCAAGGAGCAGTGTACAGCAACAGTGGTCCCTCTCCACAAAGGTGGTGCCTCAATGGATACTGCAAACTATTGCCCCAGAAGCCTGACTAGCTTGGTCTGCAAAGCTATGGAAAGGATCATCATGGAGCTCATAAATAAAGATATTGGGGACCTACAGACACTGGATCCTACCCAGTTTGGCTTTGTTAAGGGTGGTTCCTGCCTCTTAAACTTGGTTGAGTCATTTGAAACAGTCACCAAGGCCATTGACGAGGGGAAGGTGGTCCACACAGCCTACCTGGACCTTGCAAAAGCCTTCCATACAATACCCCACTTGGTCAATATAGATAAGCTCATCAGCTTCAATATAAACCCCTATGTCACTAGATGGGTTGCAAACTGGCTCAAGGACAGAACCCACATGGTCAGAAATGCTGGAGCCATGTCAGACCCCAAACCAGCTACAAGTGGCATCCCTCAAGGCTCAGTCCTGGGACCTCCCTTGTTTGGTATATATTTCTCGGAGGTACAGGCCAACACAGAAGGACTGTGGCTGAACAAGTTTGCAGATGACTGCAAACTGGGTGCCATAATCGACCCTCCAGCAGACACAAGCATCCTACAAAAGGGCCTCATAGAAACAGACAACTGGTGCCAGAGCCATGTCCTCAAGCTAAACGCAAAAATGTGTATAGTCATCCCCTTTGGCAAAAACTAAGTGCCCACAAATTACCACATAGGTGGTAACCCATTAAGTATGGAAGAAGTGATAAGGGACCTGGGGACCCAAGTTGATAACAATCTCTCATTTGACAACCACGTGGCCAAAGTGTTTAGAAAAACATTTCATATTGCCCATCTAATCATGAAGGTATTCACATCTAGATCATGGGAGGTCATTGTGCCTCTTTACTCATCCCTCATCAGGCCCATAATTGAGTACAATGCCCCTTGTGGGATGTACCTTATCAGACACCTGCAGCAGCTGGAAAGACCATAAAAGTACCTCACCAGGAGGATCAAAGGGCTCAAACACATGCCATTTGCTGCCCGGTTAAACAAACTGCAACTCTACTCAGTGGCATACCGCCTGCCCGCAGTTGATCTGTGCCTGATGTATAAAGCCATGTCCAACCTGGAATCAATGGACATGCTGCACCTTGGAAAATCAGAATCCCATCAAGCTACACACTCAAGAGACCTGAACCTCAGGACTGAAATAAATAGGACATGCTGGAGTGACAGATTCATAACCCAGAGGCTCCCTCCACTCTTGAGTAAACTCCCACTCCAGGTTAGCCAGAGTCCCTCATTGACTCTCTTCAAGAGGAATCTTGATGGGTGGATGGGAGATTGTAGGTATACCCTGGGTATCACTTCTATGTCACTGTTAGACAGATGCACAATATACTAACCTTGAAAAATGTCATGGGAAACTCCACTTAAAATGTGTGTTGAAAGCCAACACACTCTGGCTAGGATTATAAATGCCCTAAGGCAGATAGCCTAGTATGAACCTATGAACAGAATCACACACACCAACTAGTACAACTGTGGTCACTGTGGAGTAATGTTTGGCAATGTCCACCCAAGTTGGTGAATACACAGCAATGTTGGACAAGCCTGGTTTAAGTAGGCCATAGCTGAACAAAATGCAACATGCTCATAGTTGCCCAACTGGCCCTTAACCAGGCTGCTCTGCTCAGTATGAACATTTAAAGCAGTGATGGGACTCAAAGCCATGATACTGTGCACCATAGTGAAAGTACTGAACCTGTACACCATGACGGTATTGCAATGTTCAGCCAGTATGAAAGAATGTTGACATGTCTTTGCAAACTATCCCATGGAAACCCTGCAGGCACAGCACAATCCCTGTTGAGTTATGACACAAAGGAGTCTGGCAGTAAGAACACAACATGACTTCCAACACACACAGTATAAATGTCAATATTGGTCATGTTCACACACAGCCACAAATGTAGTGGACTTCAGATCGCAACATATGGAAAGGTCACACTGGGCATGCTCACACACTTGGATAAATGAGACATATGTCAGGCAACAAACCATGGAAAGCCTGCACTGGGCATGCTCACACACTTAGGCCATGTCTGAGTATAGCAGTCGGCCACACATATCTGGCAGTTGTATGTGTTAAGCCAGGAACCTCCCACGATACAGCAATCTGCCCTGTGCACACAGTTAAATGACAGCAGACACATATATTAATATACTGGAACCCTGTCATGATCAAACATGCTATGCAGATACACAAGTTGTTCATAGAAACTGGGAAAGCTACGGCAATAAAGACCTGCAAACAGTATCAGCAACAAATATTGTGCATCCCCAACATAAACATAGGTGCAGAGGTCGATACTAGGCTGTCTGCCCTAGGGAATTCATAAGCATAGGCAGAGTGTATTTGGCATCCGCCTCCCCAGTAGAGTAGCCTACTGTGCCTCTGTAAAGTAGGGCACAGAAGGCACCCTTTAAGGCTAGTTTGCTGTGCCTCTGTCAAGCAGGGACACAGTGGAGATCCCAGGGGTGAATTTGCAATTTTCCATCCATGCGGCTGGATTTTGCTGGAAGAGGGTTGGCGAGGGGCTATGTCAAACTTTAATTGGGATTCAATTCCAGACTGAGGGGAGACTCTGGGTAATGAATCTGTCCCTGCAGCATGTTCTATTTAGTTTTGTGCTGAGGTTTAAGTCCCTGGAGTGTGTAGCTCTAAGGGTCTTGGATGTTATGAGGTGGAGCATGTCCATTACTTCTGGGTTTGACATGGCTGTGTACGTCAGGCATAGATTACCTCTGAGTAGGCGTTAAGCAACTGAGTAGAGCTGGAGATCCTTTAGTTGAGCTGCATAGGACATCTGTGTGTAGCCCATGATCCTCTTGGGGAGGTACTGTTGTGGACACTGTAGTTGCTGCAGGTGTTGGGTAAGGTACACCCCAAAAGGGCCATTGTAGTCAAACATGGGCCTGATGAGTGACTAGTAGAGTGCCACAATGACCTCCCATGATCTACATGCAAACCCCCATGTGATAAGGAGGGCTATATAAAGGTCTTTGCAATGACCCTGTCAATGTGATTAGCAAAGGAGAGGTTACAATCTATGTTGGTCCCCAAATCTGTAAATACATCTTCTGTACTTAATGGATTACCACTTATGTGGTGATTTGTGTGCACCTTGTTTTTCTCAAAGGGGATGACTATGCATGTCTTATCATTTAGCACGAGGCCATGGCTCTGGCAACAAGTATCCATCTCTGTGAGACCCTTATGGAGGAAGCATGTGTCAGCTACAGTGTTGCTTATGGCCCCCGGTTAGCAGTCATCTGTGACGTTTGTTAGACATAATCCCCCCGTGTTAGTCTGAATCTCAGAGAAGTATATACCGAACAGGACAGGTCCCACAACTGAGCCCAGTGAGACACCAGTTGTAACTGGTCTGGAACTGGACATGGCACCAGCAATTCTGACCATGTGGGTTCCATCCCTGAGGCAGATAGCAACACATCTAGTGATATAGGGGTTGATATTTAAGCTGGTAAGCATATGTATGATGCCTGAGTGGGGTATTGTGTTGCAGGCTTCTGCAAGGTACAGATAGACTGTTTGAACTACCTTGCACTCATCCATGGCTTCAGTAACCATTTCAAAGATATAAACTATGTGTAAGAGGCAAGATCTGCCCTTAACAAAGCTGAATTGTGTATGATCCACTGTCTGGAGGCTCACAATGTTTTTGATTATGACTTCCATGATAATACGCTCCATAGCTTTTTCTACCACACTAGTCAGGCTTATGGGGTGATAGTTCCTGTGGTCCATTGTGGCACCACCTTTGTGGAGTGGGAGCACTGTATCTGTATGCCATTCCCAGGGTACATATCCTGTAGTAAGGCTAAGTTGGAACAGTGACTTAATGTGAGTGTTCAGTTCTACTCAGAGCTCGTGTAGGACACAGCCTGGGACACCGGCTAGTCCCATACATATGCCGTGTTATTTGCTGTGGAGAGGGCACCTTTCACCTGTGCATCTGTGATGTCAGGGAGGTTACATTCATTTGGGATGGGCATCTGTACCCTTGGGGCTAGGGGGGGGGGTGTTTGTGCAGACTCTGTCTGCCAGGGTGTAGGCTATGTCTGTAGGTTTGGCATATGTTGTGCTGTTATGCAACAATTCAGAGCATATCTGGGTTGTTTCCGCACATATTCCTGACATAACTAAAGAAGGCCTTGTGATTATCTGTAGTGTCTGGTCAATTTCACTGTCAAAACGTGCAAGTGATGATTATATGAGGGATTGAAGTGTCTTGCCAATACTGTTCAGAGATGTCTTCCCTCTGTGGGATATTGCTCTGTTATGTAGTAGCTTCTTCCTTCTGTTGTACAGCTTATATATGGCCGGAGTCAATCAGACAGGTCTCCTGTTTTGGAGGAGTCATGGTTTTATTTGGGATAGCATGATCAATGCATACCTGCAGGTGCTCATACAATGCATTTGTAAAGGATTCTGCAGATTGGGCTGTATTATCCTCAAGCACTGGGCTTTTGAAGTATTCCACCCCAGTCTTCACAAGTGCAAAGTCTGCTTTTGAGAAATTCTTTACAGTGATTTCCTTGGCTGGGGGTGGGGATGGGATATGGATTCCAGGGAAAGTTGTTTATGGTCTGATCTTAACAATGAGGGTTCTACCTCTGGTGTGGAACATAGAGTCCCCATGTTGGTGATGATCAGGTCCAATATGTATTCCCCCTTGTGGGTGTGGTGACTGTTTGTGCCATAGCACATGGATCCACAAATTGTAGTGGCTGTAGGGTGATGTTGTTGAGGGCCTGAGTAGTATCCCAGGTCAATATTTGTGTATCTGAAGTCAACCACTATAATAGTGTGTGTGAAGACCTTCATATCCTACACTGTTCCCAGGAAAGCCGAGTACGGTTCCTGGGTATGGAAGGGGGGGGTGGTGGTCTGAACTACACACCAAACCAAACGGCAGTTTTGCACAATGGTAGTTGCATATGTATGGCCTGTCATGCTTAGTGCAGTGGTACCAACCCAGAGGTGTGTGTATCTGTGATGTATATGGATACACCCCCTACTTGTGCTGTGTGTTACAAGTCCTGTGGTCACGAAGCATAGTATAGAACATAACCTGGCAGTGCCAGTGTGCATATGTGACCCTGAACTAGGCATCTCTTAGTGCACAGATATTGTTATCCCCCATACTGAGGGATAGTAAAAGATGTACATTCCTCTTTGGAAAGACTGATGATGTCAGCACCCTATAAATACAGCAGGAGAAGAGACATCATCTAGTAATGCGAAAAGCGCACTGTGCTAATGTGTCTCTCTCAAGTATCATAACATAATTAGGTAGGGGTTTGAATCCTGCTAACGCTGTGTGTGGGGTGGCAGGGGGTGTGTATGTATGCAATTCTCTGTGAAAGGAATGGCCTTTTTGAAGACTGGGGTAACACACTAAAAGATGTACATTCCTCTTTGGAAAGACTGATGATGTCAGCACCCTCAGCAGGAGAAGGGAAATCATCCAGTTATGCGAATAGCATGCTGTGCTAATGTGTCTCTCTCAAGTATCATAACATAGTTAGGTAGGGGTTTGAATCCTACAAATGACATGTGTGTGTTTGTCACACAGTTTGTCAATGTGTTGTGTGTTTTGCTTTTATTATTGTATGACATATTATTATAGCAGTAATTTCAATGCACACATCAGGTATGTGTGTGCCACATACAGATATGTACCTGTGACCTTTAATAGTTCCTATGTGTGAAGCCTGCCTCATATGATTACAGTTGTTACCTTTGCCAGCATGTGCCGCAGCTTATCAGACCTTAGGCCATGCATGTATGTTGGTGACAATGCAGGCTACTGCAGTGATCTGTGTCCTAGGCCAACTATGTGGCACACACCCATGAAAGCTTTGATAGATTAATGTGGGTGAGGGTTCATGTCTGGAGTATATGTCAGACATGTTAAAACACAGCAAAATCTGTGAGTGATGGACATCCAGTGTAGGTGTATGGCAACTGTTGCCGATATGCATACAGACACCTTCTTGCTTAGGTGATACACAGAGGGACTGCAGAATACCTTTGGAAATGTGAATATCACAGGATAGACAATATAACACTTGTCCACATGTACACACCATTACCCGTTCTACATGATGGGTGCTACCACCTACATGGTACTGTTGGAATACTATGTTAACTACATGCCAATGACAATGCTACAGTTGCGTTACAGCAATACAGCATGGCTTGGACAACAGGTATCTGTCTGTATGATACCCTTGTGGTGGTTAGGTGTGTCATGTGTAGAATGCATTGTAGGCCACTGTATGCATTTGCAGTCGTGAATGGACATATCCGTAGTGTGTTGACATGTACGTGAGACTGCTATATGCCAAAGAGTATTGTTCCCAGGGATGTGTGGGGCTCAGTAAGAATGGCTACTGGTATAGTGTAGCACTGCAGGGATATCACTGACACCAGGTTCCTATATCTGTGTATCAGTTGAGGAGACACCATGTAATGACCACGGAATGTCAGGCTATGTAGGCTGTGTATAGTACCAGAATGCAGACCATTGACATTTGGAAACCGTATCACCCACAGCATACTGTCAAACCATGTCATGTTCCATGCTAACCATGTTCACAAATGTACACCTGCAACTCTGTGCTGCAAACATCACACATGTACTGTCCACACCCCAACACATGCAGGCCCAGGTACACACAACAGCCATGTGGCACATGTGCAGACAGTACACTTTGGGAATTAACACTGGTGTATACAAAACTACAATGACAATCATAGTTAATGCATCATGCATGCTCGAATATACCCACAATGATATCATTACACTGTACTGTTAACAACATGATATTATTACTACAGTGCTATGTAGTCACCCTGTGCATCAGCACCATGCTATCCTGTTCCTGCATCAATGTTACAGATGGCAGGAGGTGGCACAGTTTCATCATATGCACAGGGTGTGTACTTGGTTTGCCAGAGACTGCCATTGACACATCCAGTCGACATGTATGTGTGTGTGTGTTAGTGAGGGACAATAGTACAACATGGGGCAATGTTGATGCAATCTGTGTATGTATGTGTTAGCCCTAGGTGTTAGCATTATGTGTGTGTGTATGCTTGCACACAGTTTCACCACGTGGCTGCCATATAAGGGTGTTTGTGGACAGCCACAGACTGTACCTGCCAGGTCATACAGATCACTGTCTCTGGCCACGGACACAGTACCTGTGCCTGGCAGGGGTGCTACGGACAGTATCAGGTACTAAGCCAGACTGGGTACTGTCATCAGAAGCAGTGAGTTGTTGACTGGACACATGTCCCTGCTGGGACTGTCCAGAGCCATGTGCATGTGGTCTTCTAGGACGGTGTAATAACAGCACAGACCCAGCATTGCTGGGGCTGGTACTGGCACTATGGGAGCGGCTGCAGGTTTGTTGTCGTCTGCAATGACTGCCAGCTGATGATGTTGCTGGCATACATCCACGTCGATGCCTCAACCATCCTGCACTGTCCTGGCTCCTGGACATGTAGTTGTGGAAGAGATCTAATGTGTCCCCCCAACATCTATCAATGACCTCGCTGATATTACGGATGGCAGCCGCAACATCACGCATAGTGTCATTCATAGCAGTGCAATGTGGTCTAAGCTCCCTTAGACCCTGTCTGGTGTACCGTTCCATATGTGCCTGTGCCTGCATTACAGCCCGGAACATAGCTGAGGTTGAAAGACCTCTGTGCACACGTCTGACAGGGGCAGTACGACCAAGGATGCTCCCACGAGAACCCCTGGACATCTGCCTGTGTGGTACCATGTCAGGAATCTGGCCATGGCTGCTGTGAGGGGATGCATGTGCCAATGATACCACACTACCCTGGTGAATGCCCACTGTATGCTGTCCCTCAGCTAAGGACATTGGTGACAATGGATGTATTGGCAGTATGACTGTGCGCATTGATGGGGTTGACTGCTGTGTAGTGTCGATTGGCTGACCAACGACAGACCCTGTCACACCTCCCTGTGCCATTACACATGTATCATCATTATCACTATCCCCAGCAGTGGCTTCAGGTTCCCTGCTGCACTCCACCAGAGCAACATCAGAACCTGTGAGAGGATAAGTGGGATACTGAAGGGTGGCCATACATCAGGTGTCATAATTGGACATGTGTAGCAGGCTAAGGTGTAGTGTCTATGCCAAACATGTGTGTGTTGTTTACATATGTATCAGGTATGCCTATATAATGTCCAGTACTGTGTTGCCACACATGTGTGTCATGCTCTGTGTATTGCATGTGAGTGAGGCAGCTACTGAGAATAATGGGATATGCATAGTCTCACAGCAAACATGCACAGCATGTATTATGCGTAGGTGTTACATGTGCACACACTACACCTCCATATGACATGCACATGTCATTAGCAATAGTATTGTTATTACACACTCACCAGCATAGATTGGCTGCCTTGCTGTCACTCCAGAGGGACCTGCAAAGATATGACAGTGATTGCCAGTGGCCACAACTGTGCCATTGATACTGTGAGTATGATAAAGTACAGTAGTATAACAGGTGGCTTTCACAGGTGTACAGATTATGCTCAGAATATCAATCTTGCAGAAGAATAGGCAGGTTAGCTACACACACAGTACATATCTCACACACGTATAAACTACCAGTACAGAGAACAGTCAACTACAGATATGGCATGTTACCTGCACACTCCATTTCAACATGCTGGGTGGCTCCGGCCTCCATGATGACACATGTTTGTGGATGTTGTTGTTGGCCTGGAGCCACAACACTTAGGAGGTGCTCCTCCACACTGGTGAGGGGGGTTGGATAGGTACCCCCACTACCTTTGGCAAGCTGATGTCTGTGGATATCAGATGCATGCTGCCGGACATGTCTAATTAAATCACTGCAGTGATGGCGTACCTGCTCATATGTCTGGTTATGCATGCCTATGTCATTTATCTGACGGACAAGATCTTGCCACAGTGCAGCCGTCTCATGCTGGTTCTGGCTGGTCCTGGAAAACAGCACATAGAAATTCTGCACCAGGCTCAGGTGGATCTCCTGATCATCTGCTGCTGTATAAGGTGGGTTATGCTGATGCACCATCACCCTGGAAGGAAAAGAAAAATATGTGAGCAAGTCATGTGGCACACTTAATATTCTAATGTACTGATATCACTTAACTGCCATATATAGCATCTGTCTGTCTATCAGTGGATACACATGTTCGATACCACATATCAGTGCTTAGCCCACAACTGTCTGACAGTGCCTGCCACACTCCATACAACAAACTAGTATACACCAGCACCCGGCACACTGTTTGGGATACAATGCACATCCTCACACTGGGGGTATGTATCAAGCTAATGGATGAAGAATATTGTCATCCCATGCAATGAATGGAATGCAAATTTACAGTTTAAACCATAATCCACCCTAGTCTTTGATGCCATACCCCTACCTGACATATGTGCACAGTTGTTAATATAGCCAGCATACTGCTGTCACAGAGTATACATGCTGCCAGGTACACACACATACCCTGTAACACACATGTGATTGCGTCCATGGTACAGGCATCATTACACACACATTACACATACAAACAACACACAAATGTATGATGACACAGATGAGCATTAACTGTGTACCTTATAGTACTGTGTGCCCCTACTTACAGATACCTATGCATGAGGTATGTAATCTGTGCAGACTACAGGAAACACACCAGACATTGTTACCAGGGAATGTGAACATACACCATACTGTAGTGTTTAGGCCTACAACTCCAGGTAGTACAACAGTTCATATGTGAGCTGGATTCAACAGCAGTACCACTTACTGAGCATACATGTATTGCTTCTGCCTACGATGGGACACCGCAGTCATACACAGAGAACTACAGCATAACATATGCCAATCTACTATGTTTGCATCCTGATAACTGACACATCTTTCTCTGGCCTCACACCTACGACACAAACTACCATGACAGACACAAACTCACGCTAAGCTATCACACCTTTACAGACCTTGCACACAGTCAGTGTCACACTCATTCAGCCTCACATAGCTGGTATTGCACTGAGTACATGTGTGTTTGCATTGTGTCATAGGTAGGTACTATGCTATTGCCCTGGGCCTAGGGCAGCATAGCCATATGGTACCCTGCCCTTTGGGACACATGTAGTGTGATTTTACTTGCTGCTGTGAAACGGTTACACAGAGGTGACTCACAGGGCATATTACCTATCTCCATAACATTCATCAGGGGTATGTATGACATCTACTAATAAGGAGCCTTGTTTGTTAATGCTGGGTGGTTTAGTCCAGGGTATGACATATTTGTGCATAGAAACCTGTACCTCCAGCATGTGCTGTTTAGTGTGGTGACTAGGATTAGGGTCCTAGGTCATGTAGGCTGGACGGATTGTGAGGTGTTGCCATGGTGGTTGGCTGACTGGTATGGGTGTGACATAACTCTGTATGTCCAGCAGTGGTAACCTCTGTGTAGGAAGTATGCAAGGCACTCTAGCTGTGGTTTTGTGAGTCAGTCTGCATAGGGAATGTGTTTGAGGGCATTATCAGTCTTTGTTAGGTATGTCTGTGGCCTTTCCACTTGCTGAAGTTCTCATGGGAGGTACATACTGCATAGGACATTGTGAGGTGTAGAGGGGTACACTGACTTACATTTCCCTAGCTGACACACCTTTTGTGATGACACGTACCATGTACAGGGATTACAAGACTGGTGTGCCACTGTGGATATCAAAGGGGAGGCTATTTTACACCTGTGTCCCATGTTCCCTTCTAACACCTCCAGTGGTAGGCAGGCAAACACCTATGTGGTAGTTAGTGGGTAACATGTTTTGGAATGGGGTATGGTACTGCAGTATCAACACTGGTGTTCAGTCCATGCCTTGGTCACCAGGCACCTGTTCCAGTACATTTGCCCCCACTCTCTCTCTCTCTCTCTCTATATATATATATATATATATATCAATATATACATATATATCAATATATATCAATATATATATATATATATATATATATATATATATATATATATATATATATATATATATATGTAAATATATATATACATATATGTATATATATATATATATATATATATATATATATATATATATATACACACACAGCTCTATATAACCATATATATATATATATATATATATATATATATATATATATATATATATCTATAGACATTCATATCTATCTGTATATATGTATGTATCTACATATATATCTATATACATTTGTATCTATTATATCTATATGTATATACATATTCTATCTATCTATCTATCTATCTATCTATCTATCTATCTATCTATCTATCTATATATCTCTATCTATCTATACATACCTCTCTATCTATGTACATATATATATATATATATATATGTATATATATATATATATATATATATATATATATATATATATATATATATATATATATATATATATATATATATATATATATATATATATATATATATATATATATATATATATATATATATATATATATATATATATATATATATATATATATATATATATATACATATATATATATATATATATATATATATATATATATATATATATATATACACACACACATACTTCTAAACATCCATTGCTGTACATATACATGCACATGTAGGCACATAGACTGCCCACCTTTCATGGTGGGAATATCACTTCTGAAACAGTTGTGAGACATACCATTCTGTAATGATATTGCACAGTGTTGTGCAGAATGCATTATGCTGTCCTCAGGCAGTATAGCTGTAGCAGGCCTCACTGGCTCAGTCCCACAGAAGTTCACCACCACATGCCATATACCTGCACTGCATGCTGTTTTCAATGCCACACACTACAACCTACATTGATATGTGCACATAGCAACCTTCAACTACATATGTATGTCCAGCCTTCACTAACAGTTGCAGTATATACCTTGCCCTATGCACATCTGCATATACATATAGATACAAACTGCTAACACATATGGAGGGTTCACAGTATGTAGATTATTAGATTATGTAGTTTACATTACCTTTGTCTCTGACAGCTTTTTTCTTTTGGCTTCCTGGCTGCCTTGCTTGCTGGCATGCTTGCTGGCCTGCTTGCTGGCTTGCTTGCTGGCTTTTTTTTTTTTTGGTCTCTGTCTCTATCTATATCTATATCTATATCTATATCTATATCTATATCTATATCAATATCTATATCTATCTATCTGTCTATCTCTCTCTCTCTCTCTCTCTCTCTCTAGGACAGTAGGAAAACAAGCTCGGGATGTGCAGGAAAGATGTAGGGAAGGTCCCATAGCTGCCCAATTCTTTACCAGCAACAGCTGTGCATATGTTAGAAATTTTGAGTGAGATTTGACACCTTCCACCCCTGAGAGAGTGGTGAGGACAACAAAATATGTTGTACAGCCAATTGTAATTATCAGTTTACATGTCCAGCAGACATGTATACGAAATGGGCAGCTATGTATGGGGCGTAATTTTTTTGTGGGAACAGTGTGCCCCCTTTTTTTTTTTTTTTTTTCAGGTGAGAGTGGAATGTGAGGTACAGGAAATAGGTATATTTGGGGAGGTAGGTTGGGAAGGTTAACAGACAAGACAAACAAGACGCATGCAGGGGTGGAGTATGACACATGTGGGGGGTAAACACAATTGACGGGGATGGATGTTTGGATAGCGCAAGCCCATGAGCCCATAGATGGCGACAGTGGAGCTGAGATCCCCACCCATGGGCAGTTACCACTGCGCCTTCACAGCCCAGGCCGGGGCTGTGCTGGGGGCTGGATAGGATGGGTAGGCACACCCATGAGTTGTGCCACTCTTGCCTCAAGCTGGCATAGGGGATCAGTCACAGAACGTCTGATCTCACTACGCACCACAGACCAGACCCTATGGAGGGTGAGTGGAGGCTCTCCTCTGGCCACGCTTGCAGAGGGGGGACGAGCCCCATCCCCTGCAGTGCTTCCACCTGAAGGTGGCACAGGGCCACCGGAGGAGGAGGTCCCGGCCTGGGCATTGGTGCCAGGTGCACTCGCCAGCTGAGGTGAGAGAGGTGGGTCTGCTGGAACCCGCCTTCCCTGTTGTCCTATGTTTAGCAGTATTTTATGGTATTTTGGGTTAGTAACAAGCAACACCATTCCAAATTAGTTGTAACAGCATGCATCAGTATTCCCATTAACCAAACACACATGAATTCCGAACATTGAGCAGCAAGCATAACACATGCATATTTAGAACAACAGTGGACATTCCATCAGCATGCAGGGTTGATTGGTGGCAACAGGCCATCAGGTTTGGATATGTGAACAGGGCACATGCATCAACGTACATGCAGATATGTATAAATCAACAGGACAAATGTCCATGGGAATTAATTGTGAATACACATACCCAGTTTGGTGTGGAATGGCATAATTTGTAAAAATAGGGTAGGGTGGAGAAATATTACATTAACAACTTAAACTACCTATACATATAGTGTACATTCCTAGTAGATGCAGATATATATCCCCTACATGTATGAGTACAGTTTCCTGTATGTAACCTTAGGAATGTTGGTGATGGGGATGTTACTGCTACATTAATATACATTCCATTTTTATTCATATATGTTCATATCTGACTGTGTTCAGGTAAAGCATCCTGCTACATTTGATTTATATGAGTCTAGACAACTGTGGATGTTGAGCATTTCATACAACCATACTATCTCCATAATGCAAGGATACAACAACATATCCAAATTGTGGGACGGACACAGTCCAGGTTCTGTACTTTATTAAAGACATTTCACTCTTTGGTTGTGGCTGTCTCATTCATTTCATTATGTCGTGCATGCAGTATACCTTTATTCCAGACTTATTACAGCTTTCTTGGTAGCTTCAAACTGTGTTTCTCACACTCTCTCAATTATTTTATATTTACATTTCATGATAGTACTTAATTCTAGACTTTATTAACATTTATTACTGGGTTACAACAATCCTTTCCAGTTGACTCTCTTATTTCATATGGCAGAATTTACAAGGATGTATTCGACACTTGTCTATCCTTTGTTGATTGATTACAACACTCATTTTCAGGCTGATGCAGTTATCTGATATTACAATACAGGTGGAAACTCTATTTGTGACTTGTTTAATCTTTATTACTGGATTGCAATACTCTTTTCCAGGCTGCATCACTTATCTAATCTTACAATACTAGCAGAATCTTTCTTCTAGGCTTATTTGACCTTTATTACTGGGTTACAACACTGAACTCTTTTACAAGCTGTCCCACTTATATTCTATAACAATACCAGCAGAATAATTACTAACCTGCCTGGTGGCGCAACCTCGCCAGCCTATCAGCATTGGCTTGCCGATTCACGGAACGAACACCTGCAGCTGTAATATAAATGAAGGAATATTGTAACATACCTATCCATACTATAGGCTAGGATAGCATTTCTTACATACTTAATTACATGGATACTTACTCAGTAGTGGGGCATTGGGCATTTGGCGGGCCTCCTGGATCCATCGGTTTAGTTGGTCCTCCTTTCGTCGCTTCAGGTCTGCATGGTGGTGATGGACCTGTTCACCAGTCCTCGGAATGCCTGTGGCACTGGTGAGATCATGTGCCAACCGGTTCCACGCCTCTGCCTTATACGCTCCCCATTGAACCTGGCCCTGCATGAGTTGTGTTTCATGATCATGGAGTAGGAGCCAAACCATATATTTTGACTCCTCAACACCCCACCTTTGTGCTCTAAAGTGATTTCCCTCTCCTGCACCTGCCATGCTGACTGCAAATGGGTACCACAATCAGTTATGGTGTGTATTCCCGCCTATGGGGCTTATATATGCCGGTTTTCCCACACTTATCTGTGATTGGCAATTTTGGATATTTATCAGCTTACAGCAAACCTGCTTTGTCATGGTTCTATTTTCATTCATTCCTGTATGTATGCTAATACTGTATTTCTAAGTACAACTGTCATGGCTTAGTGGTTCAGTACTTTGACTATGGTGCACAGTATCCCGGGTTCGACCCTTGTCATTGCTTTTTTATTTTACTACTGTCTAGTCAGGCTAGGAGGTGTGTCTGTGTAAAGGCATCTTTGCTACAGCTTGCCCAACATTGCCCGATGGTAAGCTGGTTGGCATCCTGCTCAGCTCTGCGCAAGTGGCTTATGCTGGGTAACGTGTTATTTCCCTATAAGCACTCATATTGAGCTGGGTGAAGCGCTGCTGAACTATGGGCACTCATATTAAGCTTGTTAAAGCACTGCTCACCTTCGGGCACTCATATTGAGCTTGTTAAAGTGCTGCTCACCTACGGGCACTGATATTAAGCTTGTTAAAGTGCTGCTCACCTACGGGCACTCATATTAAGCTTGTTAAAGTGCTGCTAAGCTATGGGCAATTATGATCCTTTTTTTATATATTACGTCGGTTTTGTTCACAAATACATGGGCCATTTCATTACATTTTACTTAAATTATAGTTTTATATATATATATATATATATATATATATATATATATATATATATATATATATATATATATATATATATATATATATGTGTGTCAGGGGATTGTTTCATACTTATTTCAATAAAAATGGAGAATGATGTTGTGGGGGCTCGAACCATGACTACCTCCTCTTTGGCCGACGTCTCTACCGCTACGCTATTGCTACTTGGCTTAATTTGCATATGTAGATCTTATATACTTTTCAATGTCTGATAACTGTGGCTGAGCGAAGGGCATACCCGCGCAAAGGAGCGCAGATGCGGGCAAACATTTTGGAAATTATAAAAAAAAAAATGAAACTGCTATTTTTACATTTTACACATTTTCAGTGGGTTTAGTCTGTGGGGATGTGTGGTGTTGTGTTCCTTGACATTTCAGCGGACTCGCTCGTGGGTGTTTACTTTCAGGACTCTGACTCTTCTAAGGGCGTGTCCCTTTGCAGTACTCGGCAATCGGACATGCCCCCTACTTTCCTACACGGACCGTGATAGACTAGGGTATGATTCAGCATGCCCTCATGAATATGCATGGAATGCTGACGTCATACCATTCAACTGCAGCCTCAGAGTAAGACATATTAAGTCTTACACGGAAGTTTCGTGAATCCGGCCCAATATGTTTAAACAACATTCCATCTAAGATGTTCAGATAGCTGTTATGGTTAGCTGAGGACATTGATGGTATTTTATAGCAGATAAGAAGTGGTAATTACTTTGTATGACCAAAGGACGTAGCTTTTTAGACAAAGGTCAAAGAGTCAATATACAGCTGGAGCATGGATCTTTTATCCAAAACTAATTTTCACCGAACTTATGAGTTAATGTCAGATACTAGCTATATACCGTCATCATCATCATCATCCTCATTATTATCAACATCATCATCATCAATCCCCTTTTACTCATTTTTTTTTATATGGGGTCATGGTGTAGTTTCAACTGTCAATCCAGAATTAGGCACCGGAGGCCAGCAGTTCCAACACACAAGTAATTTAATGCTAAAACACAACAAAAGGAACACACATCCACAAATAACATGTTATTTGTGGATGTGTGTTCCTTTTGCTGTGTTTTAACATTAAATTACTTGTGTGTTGGAACTGCTGGTCTCCAGTGCCTAATTTTGGATTACTATTTATGTTCTGGGCACTTTGACCACATTTTTGCTGTTTAATAGTTTTGGTTTTGTGGTTATGGATTCACCGGCTAGCTCCAATGCTTCTGTTAATGAAAACGGACCTAAAGGGACTGAACTGGGTGAGCTGTGTAAACTCATTGAACAACTGACATAACTGGTGGGGCTTTTGATGGCCATTAGCCAATCCATGACTTCTCTAGTAGCAGGAGTTTCTCTACCTGGTAACCAGGAAGGATTACAACATTCAGCTTTGAAGGAAGGAATGGAGGGTAGAAATGCTACTACAAGGACTGTAAATTTTAACTCACAAACTTCTCAATGACCGCAGTCATGCCTGGATGGCTTTCCCAGTATTACATTAACCTCTAACCATGAGGAGGGTCTTTCCAAAATGAACACACATCCAAATCATGGACTGAGTGAAAGAGAAACATGTTCCAACAGTTCAAACCAACAAAGGTAACAAAAGACATTTTAGAGACATTTTTAAAATTGATTTTAGTATACAAAAGCAAGTTGCTGCTAACAATGATACTTATGCTACTATGCTTTCTAAATGTTATTTGTAGATGTATGTTCCTTTTTCTGTATTTTAACATTAAATTACTTGTGTGTTGGAACTGCTGGTCTCCGGTGCCTAATTTTGGATTACTAGTTACGTTTTGGGCACTTTCACCACATTTTAGCTGTTTACTAGTTTCAACTGTCACCATCTCTCTTGATTCAGTGCCACACTCATACCTTACTCAACAATCATGCCTGACTGTCACAGTTTTGTTTTCTTACACAATCCATCCATACGTCCATACAGCCATCTCTCTGTTGGATGCCCTTGTTTCCTCATACCTTCATCCCGTCTGCCACAAATTTTCCTCAACAGACTTCTGCTATCTAGCACATGTGCCTGAATCCAAATAATATGTTCTCTTTCACCTCTTTTGCAATTGCAGCTATGTGGGCTTCTGCTTTGATACCCTCATTTCTTCATCTCTCCCACAGTGTGCATCCTGCCAGTCATCTCAGCTCTTCATCTCCATTGCTTCTAGCTTCTTCAGTGTTCTGCCTTCACTGCTCTGGTTTCTGTAACATATAGTAGTACTGGATGTACCACTGCTTTTGCATGTTACTTTCCAGCTTCTTTGGCATTCTTCTGTCATATACTACTACAGACATTATGTGCCAGTTGCCTTCAGCCCCTCTGATTCTAGATTTGACTGGGTACAAAACCAGTTTATTTTTTTAAGAGCAGTCCTGCCAACATTTCAGGTGACAGGCCATATTCAGTTATACAGTATTTTTACAGACACTCCTTTTTAATTTTTTCTAAGATAAAAGACCGCAGAGCTATATTTTATAAATGCAATTTCATGTTGTTTATCAGAAAATATAGTAAAATAAAAAATAATTAATTGGATTCTAAGGCAGTGAATATCGGAAACTGGTTTTGACTTTGGATCTGCAAGATGCAAGTTTTCCATGCTCCTGCTCCCTGTCAGAAATCGGCTTAAACATGGGTCAAAAAGTGGGGTGATTCCTCCACTCTCCTGCTCCCAGCCATTCACTGGATCAGGATTCAATGTACTGTTTTCAGTTAGTCATGGTTCACTGAATTACAATTCAAGTAAATTCAGTGCTCCTCTTCATGCACATAGAGATGCACACACATATCTAGAATACATACATATATAAATACACACACACACACACACACACACACACACACACACACACACACACACACACACACACACACACACACACACACACACACACACACACACACACACACACACACATATGCACACTGAAATGAGGGGGTGGAGCTAGGAACTACACCTTCTAATTAAAGGGTAAAATAAAACATTTCAGAGCTTTGCTGGAAAGGCTCACCCAGCCTCTTCCACAGTTTGCTGTGAGGGAAAGGTTAGTTTGCTTTTTATGTGTTATACTTTGTATTACTTTATTGCCTTTTTCTATTTTGTATACTGTGATTTGTTTTCTTTACATTGTGTTTTACTTCTATTCTGCTTTTAACTGCATATTAAAACTTGAAAAGAGATCGCAGCTCTGTCTCTTGTGAGTCAGACAGAATTTTTCCCACCCTCCCAGCCTATTAGTATTGTGTTCTTAAACACCACTGTCTTTCTCATTGCCTGCCTCATATGTTAATTTGACCAAATATATCATTCCCTGCTCATTACACTGGCTGATGTGAGTAAGCACAACATTATCATTTTGTGAAATCACTCCCCTTCAACTATTTAAATTTTTTGGCCATCCTACTCTATTCCATAGTATCAGAATAGTAAAGTTCCAACCCCCTTTGAATCTATCTTGCTCTTGTAGAAATAGTGGTTCTCCACTAAAACTTAACTTTTTAGACAGCTAAAATGTAAGTTGCCCACTTTCATAGCTAACTGCTTAGTGCACACTGCAGTGTTTAGGATAAACCATTTTTTTATTTTACCTTTAAGGATCTATTGCAAGAGTACCATTTATTGGAAAGCCCACATTCTGCCACTCAGTAGTCATCTTAGGATTAGTGATTCTGTTTTCTCCTGGTGAGAGAAGAAGTACAAGGGCATTATTTCCTGGAGTCTGCTGACCACCAGAAAGCCTATTAACTGCTTTATAGGTGACAGCTTGGAATTTGTGCTTATATTATAATCCTGGTGAGAGAAGGAGAAGAGTGCATTGATTCCTAACAGTTTCTGGTTGGAGAGTGAGTGTCTGCGCTTACTGTACCTTATTGGTCTAGTTGCTATTCGAAGCATCTGCCAGAAAAAGGCTACAAGCCTTTTCATCATCTGGGGCAAGACAGTGAATCACCAAACAGGCTGTGGCTTGCTTCACTTCTTGGGATTAGTGCTAACATTTTGCTTCTGGTGAGAGAAGACGCAAAGGAGCATTGTACCCCAACAGAGTGAAGCTGTGGTGAGATCAGCATTAGTAGTAGCCAGGCAGTAGACATTCAAGCGACTCCACTTATGAAGGCTGCCAGCCCAGCTAGCTGGAATTTTGTAAATAATCCTATGTTATTTGTGAACAGTAATACGGTTTATATGCTTGACTTACAAATGTAAGAAAACGATATGTTATGTGCATATTCAACTACTGGTGCAGAAGTGTGTGTTGAACTGTATGTTCTGTACTGAGCTTCAGGAATGTAACCACAGTGTACCCTGCTGGAAAAGACCAAAGATGTGTATAAACTATATACCTATGCAAATGTATGTTTTTGATTGTAAAGGCTGGAACATACAGACTTAACTTGCAAATCCGCAAGAAAAGCAAAGAGTTTTACAATGCTGTTTATCTCAGCTAGGAGACAAAATGTCTGCAACTAGAAATTCTTTCTATTGTCTGGAAACATAAATAATTACAGGTTTCAAAGGTAAAAGTGTTACTGTTTTACAACTTCCAGTCCCAGGCAAATGTCTGAGAGATAAGTATTTTTGACACAGAGGTGCTAAATTGTATGTTTCTGTTAGCCTGGAAACTGAAGGCAGAAATGACAAAGAATTATGTAATCTGAGATAACCCAGCAGAAATGTTTGATAGTAATTTAAGAACTATCTGTCAAAGAAAGTCTGTGCATTTTGTATTTGTCTTTGGACCTAGAAATATCCTCTGATTAGCACTTCTCATCTGTATTTGCCTTGCTCTGTAAGTAAGTTATTTAGTGCATAGTATCTCTTAGATATAGATAGGAATACAGTAAAGATTACTTTAGATATTTTCTGTATTTATGTGAGACTATCCTACAATGTTGTTTTAAAGTATTTCCTGTGATTCTGAACTCCGTTGTCACTGTGTTGAGTTATCGAATATTGTCTTGTGATTTTATTATTTATTATTAAATATATTTAAATCTTTTAATAGTGGCTGGTTTGTTTAGAGATATTCAAGCTCTTAGCGTACTTGCATATGTATTTGGTGACACTATACAGGCCACTCTTAAATAGCCTTGCTGTTGGTCACTTACCATTTGGATAATAGTAACATTACACAGTAGAATTGGTCACCCTTTGTTAGGGCCTTATAGTAGCTGTCAAAGGGTGGTTGGTGGCAGTGATTACTACCTTATAGTCTGGGAAGAAGGGGGGCATAGCTATTAAACCTGTGCCAGCTTTCCCCAGGAGTGTCTGTATGTTTGTATATAAATCAAATCTCAAAGTGTGTGTGTGTGTGTGTGTGTGTGTGTGTGTGTGTGTGTGTGTGTGTGTGTGTGTGTGTGTGTGTGTGTGTGTGTGGGTGTGTATCATCTACTTGGGCAGCGGCACGAAACACTGGTTGGGCAGAGAGGGTGCTGGAGGTTTTAGCTTGGCTGAGATCTTAACCCTATAGCTGTGCCAGTGGAGAGTCTTATTGGGGATCTGGAGAGAGAGAGAGAGAGAGAGAGAGAGAGAGAAAACAGCCCCAGACTGACTGTGATCTCTGTGTGCTCTTAAGGGAAATTGTACTTTACTGTGTGTGTATTTGTCATCCTCCCAATGTGCATGTCCCTCACTTTTGTTAGTGGTGAGGATTGAGGCTCTTTGATTATTGCGCCAGTGCAGGGGTGTCACACCCCTCATTTCATCATTCTTGATAAGCTAATTCTTTGTTTTCAGTAAGTACTGCTTGATTTGTTTCTATCTTCAGAATATCTGCCTAAATACTTCATCCTTACATTTTCAGGGTCTAAGTATTAGTTTCCCCTCAAGTTATTAGCAGTGCTGTGTACAGACACAGACACCATGAGTGACATTTTTTCTGTAAAAGCACAATTGAAATTTCTCCAACACCTAGTTGCATACAGAACAACTAGTTTGCAGTGGCAAGCACTGTCCACAGAATTGCAAACTGGCTACTCCTGACAGTGATTGATATTCTCACTCCAACTGTCTAATCCTAAAAAAAAGGGTCTGTGCCATGGATATGAACTTTCCTACTGTCACTGTTACTGGCTTGGTGGATATGGGCTTCCTGAGGCACTGTAGAAATTGAATCATGCTTACTTTGCGATGCTGATGTTTGGTGCGAGTTTGGTGGGCCTAGTGGGGCTCATGAATATAGACGACAAGCCTTCTGGTAACATCGTGCAATAGACTGCTTGGCTGGACTCATTTGGGCCTTGGAAGTGGCCATTCTTTGAACTTTTTGAATATTTCAAAATATTGGGATTTATGAAACTTAACGATTCATTTGTGAATGTTTCAACATGGACTATTAATGCCATTGAAGACACAAAAAGACATTTCTAATATTGTATGTGTAGGGATTATATTGTGAATGTTAATTGTATACCAGCAGTTTTGTTTCATTTTATTAGCAACATAGATATGTGGGGCTACTGATTTAATAGTGCATTTAACAGATACAAAATATTGTACAGGCCTATACTAACGGACAAAATGTATTGAGATTTTTAACTTGCAAGGTGGTAGATCATATGTGAGTGTTTATCAGGTCTATATTATAAGCACAGACAGGTAATCTATAAGTGTAGTACCTCACAGGAAAGTTGCACCCATCGTGGTGCCTTTGATTTGTAAATACAATGCCTTATTGTATGTAAAGGAGTTATGCTCTAATATCAATTTCAATAAATTTAGCAAAAGTTCCTTTTCCACCTCATCGTATTTACCAGACATCCTCATCCAATGTTTAACTGCTCTTATACCTGCCTCCTGGGGGATGCTAGTATACAAAGCACGCACATCTAAAGTACCCACATATGTTTCATGGGAAATCTGTAAATCACTCATCAACAACAGAAACTGGTTTGTATCTTTTATGCAGGCTGTAACATATGCCAACAGGGGATTAAGTTTGCATTCTAAATATTCAGACAATGGTTCTATCACAGAACCACATCCAGCCACTATTGGACACCCTGGGGGAGGAATCACTTGCTTATGAATTTTGGGTGCCAGATAAAAATACTGAGGGTTAGGATCATCTACCATCAGCTGTATGGACAAACCCTCAGAAATCACCCTACCTTGAACTGCCTGTTTTAATACCTCATATATCTTTTTTTTAAATCTCTAGTGGGTTCCAATGGGAGGCTATAATAGGATGTGGCATCACCAAGAAGTTTCTCCACTTCCTTATTATAATTTATTTTACTCCACACTACCGTAGCGCCCCCTTTATCTGCTCTAGTAATAATCAAATTATTATTCTGTTGTAAATTCTTAAGGGCTATTTTTTCTCCCTTAGTCAAATGATGTATACCCTGTTTAAACACATCATTTTCATTTATTTGTAGATCATGTAACACTTATTGTTCAAAAACTTTAACCACTCCATTGTATGGTGGTTGAAAATTAGAGTTCTTAAATTTAAAACTTTCCGCTTCCCTATGAAGCATATCTAGGGGTCTATGTGCAAAAGAATGTTTTAAATTCAAATTACGACAAAAATATTTAAAATCTCGAACCACATCAAAATGTGACACATAAGTGATAGGTACATATCCCAAACCTTTGTTCAGGACCCTTATTTCAAGTTTGGTAAAATTATAATCTGTAAGATTAACCACCAACTGATTTTCAACTTCATGGGGTTGAATAAAACCCTTAGAGCCATATGCTATGTTGCCAATATCTGGTTGAACATTTCTTCCATCCCTTCTATGCCTAGGTTTTCTGCCTTACCCCCTAAGGGGCCCCTGGATCTCTTAGGTGCAGGGGAAATTACTGACTGAGGTTCAATTCCCTCATTTTCCGTATCCATATTGAAAGACCCAAATGACAACTCAGAGTTGCTCGAAAAATCTAAGTTTTTTTTCCTTAATATGGATCTAGACCTCTTTCATTTTGACCTATTACCGCTCTTCTGATTGTCATTATACCTGACAGTTCTTTTTGCCTTCTTTCAAGAATAAGTAGTTTGTTTTTTTATAATCATTAAGATCTCTTTGATATTTTTTAGTCTTTCTCTCTTTTTCATAATTATTTCTTTCTTTCACATAGTTAGCATATCTATCTGGATAACCGGTTTCAGCTGTATGGCTAATAGTTTTCTCATAACATTCGTTTAACTTGAAGGCCAACGGTACCTGTTGTTGTTCATAATAGTCTATTAAATGTTTAATAAACATCTTGGATGCTATCTGCTTTATCTGACACAATTTTTTCATAAATTCCTGATTGTCAGACCCTACCCCTGGTTCCACATAAATTCTTAAACCCCTAGGGGCTATTTCAGCTTTTAAATATGCTTTTAATAGCTTGCAATACCAAACATTGGACCTTACCTTTTAGTACTATTAACCAACTCCTCAAACTGTTGATCCAGTCCTGTAGTTCTAGAACTAGCTTAATGAGGGGGGGGGGCACTCCCTTCCATACTAAATGATGATAAATCATCCACATCTGTGGCTAGCCTGTCTAAAAATTGTTTCAAATGATATGCTCCTGTCATTTTTATAAGCCTAATTAAAGTTGCCCTAAGTCTCTATTCCTGGTACTCACCCATTATGACTTGTTAAGTTATATAAATATTACTTAATATGTAGTATACAATAATTATTGTTTCAAAAAGTCATGAGTTCATAAATCAAACAGACTACCTGGCCCTCACTATTAAATTAACCTATTGGTTTATCACTCTAACTCTTCAGCTTAATTAGTATACATGGCTTATTATAATATATCATCTCTAAAAGTGTAGTGCTGGATTACAGTAATTCATGGTCTTCACTGAACTGCGAAAACACTGATCGTTCAGAAGCACGAAATCGGAAGCGTCGAATCGTCATGGTTGGCCCTACTGCGGTATAACTCTGTAAGGTAAGTGCATAGATGGTAATGTATGTTAGATTTAATGTAGGGTTAGAAGCAGGGTTTTGTGAAGTGTATGTGTGTGGATTATTTAGTTTGTTTGGGTATAGCTTTTTAAGGTAAGTGTGCGATAGTTATGGACCTTAGGGTTAAAGTGCAGGTAAGGTTAAGTGCATACATGGTGGTATATGCAAGATTTAGTGTAGGGTTAGAAGTAGGGTTTAATTTAAGGTTAGAAGTAGGGTTTTGGTTAGTGTATGTATGTGGTTTATTTAGTTTGCTTGTGCAGGTAGTATGTAGCAAGCGGTGGGGTGGGATAACTATGACAGTTTGAGTTTTTGAATTTCGCGGTTTAGGGCATTCGGTGTATTTGTGGTTCACAGAATATGTGTCAGTGTTTAGGTATTTGGGTAAGTAAATGTTCATGGGTAATCTACAAGTGTAGTACCTCACAGGATGCACAATAGCAAAACCCACCGCAAACACACCTCCAGCCCTGTGGAGGCAGCAGCAGTATGATTATTCAACAGTGTGCGGACTGGAATGTAATTAATATTCAGCATCTCGGCCGATAGCAACCCAAATGACATTAATGTAACATTGTATTAGGGGCATAAAACTTCATTCAGTACCAAAAATGAAATGTTTTATCAGGGACATTAAAACTAAAATGCATGCAGTAAATCGACTTTCAGTTAGTCAATCGGGCAGGGTTCACACCATTTCTCAAAACAATACTGCTACATTTTAACAACTTTAAGGAGTGGAGCTTGCAAGGCAGTGGGGGGGGTGCAGCACCCCCACAGCGGGGTGCATGGGGGCTTGCCCCCTTGAAAAAGGAGAAAAAATAACAATTTACCAGAGGATGAAATTCATTGCGTGCCTGAATATTTAGCGTTTACACAAACTGACATGCAAATTAGCATGCCTGTCAATCTTCCTCGATATCTTTGCCCATTTGGCATGCCAGTCAATGACGGCACACCTAAAGCTGTGCAGAACTAAGTATTCCTGTAATCACAGCTACACAGGTAAAAAACACACTCTCCAAAGCCAAGAACACAGCATCCATGGGATCTGGCAACATCCCAGGCTGCGTTCTACATGAACTACAGAGCGAACTGCCACCCCACCTAAGCACCATGTTCAATCATAGCCTCACGTCAGGCTTTGTGCCCACTGAATGACGCACAGTGTTGCTTATCCAACTTCACAAAGGGGGAGTCACCCCGGACCCTGTGAACTACCGTCCCATTAGCCTGATGAGCCTGGTCTGCAAGGCCATGGAATGAATCATCATGGAACTTATAAACAAAGACATTGTTAATCTTCAAACTCTGGACCCCACCCAGTTCGGGTTTGTAAAAGGCAGATCATGTCTCCTAAACTTGATAGACTTCTTTGAAGCAGACACCAATGCTGTAGATGAGGGTAAGGTGGTTCACACAGCCTATTTAGATCTTGCCAAGGCTTTCAACACCATCCCCCACTCTAGAATTATAGATAAACTCACTAAACTAGGTATAAATCCCTATGTCACAAGATGGGTTGCCAACTGGCTTACTGACAGAACCCACACTGTGAAAGTAACAGACTCCAAATCTGACATCTGACCAGTGACAAGTGGAATACAACAGGGTTCAGTCCTGGGTTCTCTCTTGTTTGGTGTCTACTTCTCTGAAGTACAGGCTAACACAGAAGGTCTTTGGCTAATGAAGTTTGCAGATGACTGCAAACTTGGAGCAATAATCGAAACTCCTAACGATGTAGACATCCTAGAAAAGGGCCTCACTGAGACAGATGCCTGGTGTCAAAGCCATGGCCTCAAGCTCAATACCAAAATGTGCATTGTCATCCCCTTTGGTAAAAGCTCTGTACCCATGAACTACCACATAGGCGGTAGTAAACTTAACACCTTCCAAGACATCTACAACAACTAGAAAGACCACAGAAATACCTCACAAAGAGGATTACCAGCCTCAAACAGATGCCCTTTGCAGACTGTCTCAAAAATCTCCAGCTTTACTCCGTCACATATCGCCTACTCAGAGATGATCTCTGCCTAAAATACAGAGCTGTTGGACATGCTCCATTTAAAGAAATCCCAATCTCTCTGAGTTACACGCTCTAGGGACCTAAACCTTGTCACCACAATAAACAGAACATGCTGGAGGGATAGATTCCTGTCCCACAGACTTCCCATACTCTGGAAAAAACTACCTATCTATATCAAACAAAGCTCCTCATTAGCACTCTTCAAGAAAAATCTTGATGATTGGATGGGAAATAGGAAATTCACTCCGGGGATCACTTCTGTGGCTCTGCTCAACAGTGGCACAGGAAAATAATTTTCTTGGGTGGGGAAAGCCAGGCTACCTTCTTGGCTAGGCTATAGGCCCTAGGGCCAATAGCCTAGTACCTCCCTATGAACCTGTATATGCAGACCTTTTTATGGGTTTTTTTGAATGTGATATAATATATAGTAGCAGAAACAAGTTTATGGAAAATCTCAAAATATGGCTTAGATATTTGGATGACTGCTGGGTCATCTGGGCAGGGGACACCCAAACATGGCATGAATTTGTGGAATATTTTAATTCCAATGAATATGGTATTCATTTTAGTGGTAAAATTTATTTACATACAGTTGAATGTTTGGATGTAAAAGTTATCAAAGCCATAGATGGCACAACATATACTACCTTGTATAGGAAACCTTTCTCCAAAAATTCATTACTGCATGCCAACAGCAGTCATCCTCGCCACATAACCTCTAACATTCCTAAGGCCCAATTTACTAGAATCTGTAGGATTTGTTCAAAGACAGATGAGTTTAGGGTACAGGCCAAGCAGCTAAAGGCAAGATTTCTAGCTAGGAGATATGACCATTAAGTGGTGGACGAAGCATTAAAACAAACAGGGTTTCAGTCTAGGACTCATTTATTGCAGGACAATGCATGAACTAATATTACTATAGATGATCAGGTAAGGTTTATTACAAAATATGGGTCTAATGTTTTTAAGATTAGACACATTATTGCAAAACATTGGCATATTTTGAAATCTGATCCATATTTTGATACACTGTTAAGTAATGATTGTAGTTTTGGTTTTAGAAGAGGGAGAAACATAGGAGAACATTTGTCAGGTTTTAAAAAGGGATAAGTAAAGCAAGACACAAACACCAATTCTTTAGTGGTAGGAAGCACCTTTTGTGGTCACTGCATATATTGTAAATGAATATCTAAGACCAAATCATTCACTTCTGTTAACACTTCAAAAGTATATGACATCTGTCACTTAATCACATGTGCAACAGAATGGGTAGTCTATATGGCAGTTTGTCAATGTGGCTCATTCTATATACGGCAAACATCTCTTAGCTTTAAACAATGTACAGCTTTACACGTTAGTGATATAAATTATAGATGCAACAGAAGTGCATTATTTAAACACATACTGTTGCATCCTACAGCACATTTTGTTTTTTTGGGCATAGACAAGGTGGTAGGTGAAAATGTATCTATAATACATAAACACAAAATCCTTATGAAAAAAGAGAGACAATGGATAGTTAATTTGGGAGCTCTATTTAAACCTGCATTGAATGACCATTGGTAATTTAGGTTACAATTTATTGGATTTTTTGTATATGTCGCTTTTTCTTATTGTTTCATATGAAGTATGATGTGTAAAAATT